>NC_142792.1:28195092-28532592 GCF_988280905.1 Pimephales promelas | reverse complement strand
AGTAGTGTATAATACTTCTGTGATGTTCATTAATACCTATACTTCTAGGCTATGTCCCAAAATACTATAGTATTCCTATAGGATTAACGTTACTATAATAGTTTGTCCTAAAATACTACAAGATTCCTTTAGTTGTTTTTCATAAGGGATGTTATTAGCGTTATCAGCTGAAGGTTATCAGACTGCAGTCTGTGAGAATTCGGATAACTGTCAGCAAAGTCCCTCTGCAACTTCGTAGCGACTACTTTGATCACCGTTTTACAAAAGGATTAATAGTTTGGAGTGAAGCATACGTACAATTGGTAAGTGACATGGTTTTATGGACTTATAGTAACTTATACGCAAGTTGATTGAGTTACAGGCTTGTGTTGCCGGTAGCTTCCGCGATGTCTTACCTGAAGATTCAACCAGATATAATAGTCTGGAAACGACACCTCCGGCCATTTGGTTGGGTCATTGGCCCAGTTTTTAATTAAATAAGGGCAATCATAACCTATTACAGTTAAATTTGCAATGTATCGTTGCCGGTCGGCAGGCATAAATGACTCGCAATATGACATTTTTGTCATTCAAATACATAGGATGGTCGCGCTGCTTTCCCCCACGCCGACCACGCCCCCCAACTATGACGCGTTGCCGACTGTATCTATACGGACAGGATATATTTTAGTCCTTTTTTGTTTTAGGGTGTATATCAATATCTGTTAATTTAACAATCTTAGCATTCAAATATTAGCCAAGTATCCATTTCATATATGGGAGACCTTAGGGATGAGGAAAAACATTGTAGCGTTTAGTTCTACTTCCGGTAGGGGTCTCTCAAAAACTAAAGCACTTTTTGACCACTCGTCGCTAGCCTAAAATGTTTATTAGTGCTTCACACTCCAGTCCAGCTGGTGGCGGTAATGCACCGAAAGTTGGTTTGCCAACCGCCATAAAACTCCATTAGAAGAAGAAGAAGGCGCGTCGTTGCGGAAATGACGTGATCCAGGCGGAAGTGACGAGCCGTTGTGATGGATGAGCCGCTGCTGCTGTTGTGATGCTCCTCTTCTGAAGGAAAGCTCATTTCTCCAGCAACATCCAGCATGAACTGATCGCTGCACGGACTGACAGCTGTGATTGTGAGTTCAGTCCTCCGTGTTTTATTGATTATATGATCTGTAGTCTGTCAGTTTATAAGGAGACGCACGAGCAGCGCCTGTAGTTTATATCATCTGTGTTCAATAAGAATCTGTTTTAGCACTTCGACACAGAAATCTTCCTCTAAACACACATGAACATCTGATAGATTAGCAAACACATCACTGAATGATAATGTGTGACACACATGAGTGTGTGTTTTAATGACAAACTAAGTGTAATTATAGAAATATCTAATCAAAGTATTTATAATATTGGTAAAACTTTACAGTGAGTTTTCATTATTTAACATGAATTAACAATGAGCAGTACATCTGTTCATCTTTATGTTATTTGTGTCATTTGTTAATACATTATTAAATCAACAGTTGCTTCAGTTAACATTATTTAATGGACCATTATTGAACAGTTGTGTTTTAAACTTATTAAAAGTGATGTTTTCTAACGAGATCTTATTGTAAAGTGTTACCAAAGTATTATTTCTATTTTATTATATTTGTTCAGCCGAACCCCATTAATAATCTGACAGTGATTGAGCTGCTATGAGTGTTTAGAGCTGACGGAGGTGGTGTGTGTTTCTCAGGAGTGTGTGTGTGTGTGTGTGTGATGGCTGGGAAGGTGAAGTGGGTGACGGACATGGAGAAATCGGTGCTGATCAATAACTTTGAGAAGAGAGGATGGATCCAGGTGACGGACAGCGACGACTGGAACTTCTACTGGCAAGAGCTCGTTTCATTTCATCCGTTCACACTGACACTGCAAAGCTGAAGTACACACTGAAGCACTTGATCAGATCAGTGCTAGGGCTGAATCCAGTTTCACACACACACTACTGGTGTTCAGATGAACTGTTTGAGCCGTTCACGGTGGACTGTGGTCGTACGACTGTGTCCTGAGGGAAATACTACTGTGCTGTATGAGTGGGGGATTCACACATAAACTTGCTTTAAATATTTCACTGATGTTTTCAGACATTACAAACAAAGTCTGGAGGATTCGTGAACATTACTTTAATAACATTTACTTACAATTTAAGACTTTTTTAAACATAATTTCCAAAACCTGTCCTAAAAAATCTCATTAGCGCAACAGTCTGAAAACATCAACACTGTTAGACTAGCAAACATTTCCACATCTTTAAAAATGGGTTTTTAACAGTCATGCACATTTACTTTATAATGATATCAAATAATATTTATTTTTAAATTATTTTTTTGTGTGATTTCTCTCATTTCCCGCAACCCCTTGCTCCTACAATTTACAATCTACAATTTTTATATAATTCAATGGAAATATATTTTCAAAATGATATGACCTGAAAGATCATAATGTGGAGATTCTGTGCATACATTTATAACCAAACTAATATTTTTCTATTAATGAATTTAACATTTAATGAACTTCTGTTGTGGTGATGATACACAAGTTATGGATATGAGGTTGATTATTTCAGTAATGATAATAAGTATACTTGGCTTTTGTTAAAAACAGAATAATATTTTCAGGTTCAGATCAGTTTTATTTTGTAGTGCTTCAAAAATACACAATCAAAGAACAAAACAAAGAGTGGCAGGTTGTAGATCTGGAATAGTGGCTTTAGTTAGTTCACCCAAAAATGAAAATTATGTCATTAATGAAACTGATCACTTAAAACACACCTTCATGTATCTCCTATAGTAGTAACTATAAATCAAGCAGAATTACATGCAATTAACCCTCAACCAAATCCTGATCCTTTCAAAAAAAAAAAAACAGTATGTGGTTAATTAATATTACTCAGTACTTAAATCTTTAATTTCACTTTAACACGGACAAATGCAAATAAAGTGTAACGAAAATAAAAATGATTAAACTGGAATAAAACTCACCCATTTGCGGATGTCTTTCTCCAATCCAGGCCAGTATAATCTGCTGCTGAGAGCTTCAAGTGTTTTCTCCATGCCACAATGACCCCCTGATCACTGGCATGAAGGTTAACAAAAGCAGAATTTGCCTCCTCTGGTGACGTCACCACTTTTGCCAAAGGTTTGCCTCGCTTGCGCCTGTGGCATATATAGTGAAGCAGGCCATCTAATGTGGATAACACAAAGGCTCAGGTAACTTCCTGCGCTTGTGTCACTAGAATACCAATTTCCTTTCTCTATTATTGCTTACCTTTCGTTAGATAGCTTTCAGCTCTTCTTTTAATAATGAACTTCTCCTTTTTGGAACATCCAGGAGGATATGGTCCATGAAGAAGAACATTTTTTAGCTCCCTCACCTTTACAGGGTCCATCTAAAGCACTGGTTCAATCGTGGTCCTGAGGAGCCACAGCTCTGCATAGTTTCTGTGTCTCCCTTATTTAACACACCCGATTCACATCATCATCTCGTTAGTAAAGATAAGTTACTGAATTGGGTGTTTCAGATAAAGGAGACATATAAAATATGCACAGCTGTGGGTCCCCAGGGCCACAATTGAGAACCACTGATCTGTATTACCCCTTTATTAAGCAATGGCCATATTTTCCATTTATATGTTATAGTACACTGTAAATCTACATGCCTGTCCTTCAATCAACTCACTATCAGCACTGCATATGTCCTCTCATTAAATCACAACTCTTCACATTTATCAAGTATATGTTGATAATATGGAGCATCTGCAGGTGGTAATTAGCTATTATGTGCATAGTCAAACTGGCAACTTAATGATAGCAACAAGAATGCATCTCCTTAATGATTAGTATCTTGGCAAGTATTAGACAGCTGATTTGAAGACAAGAAACTAGTAAAGGTTTGCAAGGCCTATTTGAACAAACTAACACTTTTTGTAGGATTATAACATGTCATTAAAGTGTAGTAAGGCAGTCAGATTTAATGACAGCCTGACAGAGGATTTAATGAAATGTTGAAACTCAGGGATGTGGTTGACATGAAAGTGTGTAACATAGGCTTTATTTAGTTTGCATTGAATATAGATGGCACTACAAAGAACCGACATTTATGGAACATACAGGGGTTGGACAATGAAACTGAAACACCTGGTTTTACAACACAATAAATTGTTAGAATGGTGAGGGCCTCATTTTGCATCCAAATACAGCACCAATTGACAGATAGAAGTCCTTCACAGTGACCAGAGGGATTATGAGCTGTTCCTCTTCCAGAACAGTGTCCAGGTCACTATATGATGCTGGTGGACTCGCTCCTCCAAAACACCTCAATAATATTCAGATCTGGTGACTGTGCATGCGTCACTTTCATCTTCATCAAACCCTTCTGTCACAAGTCTTGCTGTGTGTGTTGGTGCATGATCATGCTGATACACGGTTTGAGCATCAGGTGCTCATGATCCTCCAGAAGGGTTTGGTAGTCCTCGGCAGTGTCGTGTCCATCAAATACAATCAGGATTGTCATGATATTGGAGCTCAAACCATCACTGATCCACCCGTGCTTCACTCTGAAGATTGGCCGCCAGGCATATAGATGTGAAACCTCCAACATTGGCCAGTGTTTCAGTTTCATTGTCCAACCCCTGTATAACACTGCAGACAGTTCAGCGCGCAGCTCTTAAAGGGGCCACACCTTATTTACACTCGTTACAGTCTGAAATAAATCATTGCTGTTTTTGTCATTGTGAAAGAGTCTATTGTGCACTTATTCTTTGAATGTCTATATTCTTCAATCTTTTGGAATGAGATGTCTCAATTTCTAGGTTTTAAAATGAATTACAACCGTGTCTTAAATTTGTCATCTTCATACAAATGATTTTGACTTTCCTATAATAAAAATTTATGTTATCGATTTGTTTCTATTATTAGGAAAATTTCATATTCGTCAAACTAAATGGAGTAACTCAAAACCCAACTTTGCTCATTTCAAAACAGCCTTTAAAATGTATTTTGAGTCTGTAAAATTAAAAAAAAAAAAAATCAAAAAGCCCAAAAGATCAGTATCTCTGCTAAAGGAATTTAATATATGTCTGTGATGCCCTCTATCTTTATATTTTTTCTTTCTTTTTTTCGTGTTTTTTTTTTTTCAAATTATTGTTGTCTCATGTTTTACTTATCAGATGTTGTACTTATCAGAAAATGTGTAAAAGAAATGTCAAGAACTTGATATCAAATTCTGTGATTTTGAAAATTCAATAAAAATAAAACAAGATGAGAAATTAAATATTCCCAGCACTTTCTAAGATGTAGTATGCTTCCTTATCAAAGAAAGTAATAAGAAATGACTCTTTACATTAAGGTAGTAGCCTAGTGAGAACAGGGTGTTGGGGGAATCACTTTTTTTCTCTTTTCATCAAACCGCAGTTTTTGCAAGTTCCCGCAATTTTTGCAAGTTCCCGCAATTTCATTGCATAAAATTGCATAAATATCCCGCATATTCCATCGCATTTTTAAAGAAAACAGGCCGCGTAATCAAGGATTTTTGCCCGCAACAATCACAAAAAAACTCCGCGTTTTTCTGGAAGGACTGTATAGTGCACATATTTAGCAAAATATTCCTGCTATTTTTCTAGCCAATAACGTGCAGGTCATTAAATGGCTTTCCTGAGGTAAATGTAACGCTCTGGGACATAATTGTTCTCCTGCTGTTTTATTGACCTCTTTCCGTGGTTGAAAAACACTGCTTGATCGATATTATGTAAGAGGCAAAGTTGTGTAAGTCGTGTTTCTGTATAAAAAATAACAGATGACCGGTTTACCTGAACTGAAGTGCGATCTTTCACGTCACATTTAGGCTGTAATCGCCAAAACGGTATTTTTTGTCTGAATTGCGTAATAAAATGGACATAACCTGAGAGCTGATATTTGTTTCATATCAACAGTAACCTACTCTGTAGTCTGTCGGTCTCAGTGCCCTCTTTGCTCCACGATTTTTCTTTGCGTGAGAGAATGGATGTGTTGCAGGAGGGGATGAAGGTAGAGCAAAACTCGAGAGCACGCAGATGTGAATTTGAGAACTTGAACAATAAATATTTGTACTTGTTCACTAAAATTTATACTCACAGCTCCAATGCGAAAACTTGTAAAATACAAATCTGAAGTTGAATGATGGAATTTGCACTTGAGGCAGGGGCAGATCTAGAAAACAAATCACGGGGTGGCAAGCTGGGTCAGGGATCATTTCTGGGGTGGTGAATGTTTATAACGGGGGTACATAAGTTTTGCTTGATCGCATGTGTCAACAAGCCTACATCATGTCCTCATACAGTGAAAAGCTGAAAACACCACGAGCGTCACATGTGCTACGCTTCAGTGTGTGTGTAGTAGAGCCGCATTGAGTGCTCATTTCCAGAGACGCGCAGAACAATTGCAGTCTCTTTGAGCTTTAACATTCACAGACACTAGTCCACTAGTTTATTCATTCAAAACATGGCGTATACCTGCCTATCAGACTACACCACAGGGTAGTTGTATGTTTATGTAACCCAGGTGGTTTATTAATATTCCTTACAAGCAGGGCCTGAAATTAACACCCGACCACCTGCCAAATGCGGGTGAATTTTGCTATTGGCGGGTAACACTGTCAATCTACCTGCCACATTGGCAGGTAGCCAATGAGAATTGTGAGTGATTCATTATGATTTTTACATTTCAACAAAGTCCGCTATTGCGTTGGACTTTAGCTAAAATGTGGCGGCACATTACTGGGGTAAAGAGGCCAGCTGAAACAAACAGCCAATAAAAAGATGAGGATGAGGAAAAGAAAAGTAAAGAAGACATTTTAATACAAAGTGAACAATCGGCGGCAATGGCAAGGTTCGTGAGCGGCTGATTTATGACAGCGACTGTTGTTTCGCAACGTTCATGCGATCAGAAAGAAGATGAGACCCTTTTTCTGACTACGTTTGGATGTGTGAGTATTAAACTGTTGGTGAGATGGGATGAGATAATGTAACGCTGACGTATGTTACAGTACAATGACAGTTGCACAGATGTGTGTGCGTGTGCAACTGTGCATATTAGGAGTTGGGAACCGGTGAGAAAATGTCCGGTACCCGGTAATTTTACCAGTAATAACAGTATTAATTTAGTTAATATTTAACGGTTCCTGAACGCTATAACTAAAAGCTGTTAAGAGTAAGACCTGTCTACGTGAATAAATCCGCCATCAACACAGCCGCGTGTGATTTGTTTACGAGCTGCGGTAGGTCTATCTGTTGAGTATATACTATATTATAGCTAGCCTGTTGTGTTTGTGTCTGCCAAAATCAATGAATAAAAAGATTTTTTTTTAAATGTATGTTGTTAGAGTTATTATTACTTGACAGCACTTTAAAGAAGTTAAGCAAGTTAAAGAACAATATAGTGAAATTCCCGGGTTTTTTTCACGTTTATGAGGCAAAAAAAAAAAAGGCTGGTAAAAAGTCTCTGTGGCAGGTGAATTTTTAAATCCACCTGCCACAGTGGCCGGTGGCCGAAAAAGTTAACTTCAGGCCCTGCTTACAAGGTTATTAATATCTTATTTCTGAGATTATTACAGTAATAGTTCTGAGTAAGTAGGGAATTATTGATTAAACAAAAGTATCAGTCATTAAGAGAAGTTCATTTGTAGGATTTATAAGTGATATAAAGGGTTTCACTTGAATAAGGTCATAACGGGGATGTGTTGCTTTAAGAATAATGAGGGAGATTAAAGTTTGTCTGTAATGCACTAGGGGAAAATGTGCTTTTGCCTAGCATTCTTGTACTATTTTATTTTCATTGGATGTTGTGTGTTTTATCCCGCCCTCTTTATTCAGAGGGTGTTTTTGGATTGGATGAGATTCTGAGAGAAAGGAGAGAGAAGCGGGTGTTGTAAAAAGGCTGAGGAGAAAAAAATGTAATCTAAGTGCTGTATAAGTATTTAATTTGTGCATTTATTCAGTTCGGACTTTTCTACAACACAGAAATATTTGTGAAAGAGTTACTCCAAACAGGAGTTCGTCTAGCTCTTTGTTTTCATAGTGTGGAAAAATACACTGACGGAAACGTGGTAGAATCACGGACATTTATATGCGGACTGCGCGTTGATTATCGTATCCGTGTGAAGAGAACCACTGTTCGCTGGACTTTGATCAGAGCGGGTCTAGATCGGATGAGCTCTGGGGTTCGTTTGCTGCTGTCGGGGAAGAAGATGGTGAGCCGATGGGTCCAGTAACGCCAGTGTGTGCAGGTGCTCGTGGTGGATGAAGAGTTGCTGAGAGTCGTTTGCTGACGTAGGAATTCAGGTGATCTGGTTTTGTTTTGTTTGCTCAACAGAGTGAAGAGGCCATTTGTTGTTTCTAGGCCACTGCGAACTCTAGCAACGATACAGGCCTGCAACGGGGGTTGGGTGGTGACTTTTACAATTGTGTGTGTGAGTGTGAGCGCGCATAAACGAGTGATCACTGAAAGGGTACGGTACAGTGTTTACATTTCACAAAAGATAACAAAAGTGTTCAAAAGTGTTATTTGAGATTATGTGATGTAATTGAAAAGGTTATTCCTAACTTTGTTTTCATTCTAGTGAAATAATTTAAAGTGAGTTAGTTTATCTTAAAGTCACAGATTGAAAGTGAATTGAGTTTATTTTTGTGAAAGAGAAAATAAGAGACAAGGGTTGATTTACATTTGAAGTTTATTGGTTTATTAAGACTCAATACAAGGGTTTTTTTGTTTGTTTATATTTATTTTATTGTGTGTGAATAAATGTTATTATTTGTTTATACTTACCAAATGGTGTTGCTTGCAGTTAATTAGTAGACAGTTAATTGAGACATTAGATCTCAAGGAAGGGAAAGAATAACAATATTGCATAGTTGCAAGTCGAGAGACACATTTAAAGAATCCGGAGCGTCGCTTGGGTTACACCCAGAGCATAGGGGGCGCTACACAAATGTCATTTCAGGTGTATTTAGTGGGTGTTATTTCAGTCTAACTGTTTATGCAGTTCTAAGATTTTGGGGTGAACAATTTGCTGTGTGATCCAAAGATTATACTGGCACTGTATTTTGTTTTATTGTGAGTCTTCTGCCCTATGAACAGTAAAAGAAACAGAAACTCCTAACTAATTATAAGGAATAAATACAAACCCCACTTATATTTGTTGGTCCTTTGTCATTTTCATGCGGCCACATATCCTGAAGATTATCTACCTATAGGCCTATTGCAAATCTAAAGCTACAGCTATATCTGTGCAAATATTCATGTTTTTATGCTGTTTCTATATTATTTTGGAGATTTAATGTAAAGTATTACGATATCAAAATATATTTACAACTTTACCGTTTATCGCGATTACCAAAAAAATGACCAATAATAATAATAATAAGTATATTTTTAAATCGATTGATTGACAGCACTTATACTCTGCTCTTTTTTTGTATTTTTGGAAAGTGTCTGATAACATACAATCCATTAAAGACATTTGTGTTCTTGTCCAACAGCAGTAAGTCGGTAAAGGACAATGGCTTCTGACAACAAAAAAGGAGGTAATAGTGATAAACGAAAATAATATCAGAAATGTTAAAGTTGTGATTTAAGCAGTGTAATTAATCTCTATTTGTATTGCCTGTAATTTAATTTGCTTATGTTATTTTTAAAACAGAGGATTTGCAAAATTTTTTGCAAAAACACAAAACCAACATGGAGAAGAAAGCTAAATGTATTTCTGAGGGCAACAGGAAAACTACAGCAGATCTCAAAGCGATTTACACAGAACTGTTCATCACAGAGGGAGATATGGAAAAGGTCAATCAGGAACATGAGGTTCTGAAGATTGATGATGCTTTCAAGAAAAAACAAACACAGGACAAACCAATCAAATGCAATGATATTTTTACTGAATTGAAGAAAACTGATGAGAAAAAGATTGTGCTGACAAAGGGCGTCGCTGGCATTGGAAAAACTGTCTCTGTGCAGAAGTTCATCCTGGACTGGGCTGAAGGAAAAGCCAATCAGAATATAGACTGTGTGTTCCTGCTCCCATTCAGAGAGATTAATTTGATGAAAGATGAAGAGTTTAGTCTCCATAAGCTTCTGCTGGAATTTTATTCTGAACTGAAGGACCTGGAGGAATCAGAGTTATATAAGGGATGCGAGCTAGCATTTATATTTGATGGACTTGACGAGAGTCGGTTGCCTTTGGATTTTAAAAATAATAGATCATTAAACACCGTTGAGAAAGAGTCATCTGTAGACGTGCTGTTTACAAGTCTGGTCAAAGGGACTCTGCTTCCATCAGCTCTCGTCTGGGTGACCTCACGACCAGCAGCAGCCAATCAGATCCCTCCTGAGCATGTGGGTTTGTTCACAGAGGTGAGAGGATTCACTGACCCGCAGAAGGAGGAATACTTCAGAAAGAGATTCACAGATGAGACTGTGTCCTCCAGAATCATCTCACACATTAAGACGTCTCGTACTCTCTACATCATGTGCCACATTCCCGTGTTCTGCTGGATCACGGCCAAAGTCCTTCACAATATTCTCATCAAGAACAATACAGAGAACATCAGCACAACACTCACTGAAATGTACATTCACTTCCTGCTGATACAGATGAACATGAAGAGCCAGAAGTACGATAGAAAAACAGAGAGAGAACATACAAAGCTCTTACAGTCAAACAG
The DNA here is from genome assembly GCF_988280905.1 of Pimephales promelas. NCBI lineage: Eukaryota > Metazoa > Chordata > Actinopteri > Cypriniformes > Leuciscidae > Pimephales > Pimephales promelas. The sequence goes on along the minus strand of NC_142792.1, from coordinate 28,521,872 downwards.
AAACATTATATTAAAGTTGGCCAAGCTAGCGTTTGAACAGCTGAAGAAGGAAAACGTTGTGTTCTATGAGGAAGATCTGGAAGAATGTGGTATTGATGTGAGTGAAGACTCTGAGTTCACAGGAATGATCGCTGAGATCTTTAAGAAGGAAGACGGACTTCGTGAGTCAAAGATCTTCTGCTTTACACATCTGAGTGTCCAAGAGTTTCTTGCTGCAGTGCATGTGTTCCTCTGTTACCTGAACAAGAACATGCAGGAGCTTCAATTCTTCTTTCATGAGCCCAATGAGGATATCACATTACATGAGCTACTGCAAGAGGCTGTTCGTAAAGCCATGAAGAGTAAGAGAGGACATCTGGACCTCTTCCTGCGGTTTCTGATGGGCATTTCAGTGGAATCCAGTCAGAAACTGCTCAAAGGCCTGATCACAGACACTGAAGACAAGACAGACACTGAAGACACCACAGAGAGCATCAGACAAACAACTGAATACATTAAACAAAGACTACACGAGGACAAAGCTTTAGTCTTCCTAGAACGGTACATCTCAGAGGAAGCTTCAGTCAACCTATTTTACTGCTTACTTGAGCTGAAAGATAATTCATTATATGAGGAAATCCAGAGATTCCTCAGTCCAGATGAAGATCCAGGAAGAGAACTCTCCTTTTCAATGTGCACAGTGCTGGTCTACACACTGCTGACGTCAGAGAAGGTGCTGGAAGAGTTCAAACCAAAGTTCACTTCATCATGGTACTACGAGAGACTCATTCCAGCTGTGAGATGCTGCAGAAAAGCCCTGTGAGTAATTACACAATTTCACAACAATTAAAAGATAAAATACAGTTCAGTGAAATATATGGTCAAGTCAACATACTCAGGTTTTGCTTTCTCATTCGCTGATTCACTGTGTATGAAAAGGTGTCTCATAACTAGAGCATCTTGCAGACACTTTCCCCTGTGTGTCCTGTAGTGTGAATGAACCAGTGATGTTTTCTCTAAACAGACGAGGTAGACAAAGCCTCCTTAAAAAACTTCATGACAAAATAATCAACAGAAAAAAATCAGGGTTCACACAATTTTGTAATGTAGATGTTCAGTCATTAATATTTAAATAATACCTGCATATCCTCTAGAAAGTTTTATAGTTATTCTCATATAGTTTAAATCATTTTCATTCTTTTGAACTGTTTGTTTCAATTCACAGGTTTAAAGTCACTGAAATAAGGTCATAAAACTCACATAAACATTTGTTCACTGGACTTTTGAGTCCTCAATTTTGTAGACTTTTTGTTACAAAATGATGTGGAAACTGTCCTGTTCACTCTTTCATCACATAAAAAATATAGATTTAACTTCTGTGAGTTTTTGTCTTAGAAAGGCCTCATGGGTCTGTGTATTTTGTTGTCTATCGTTTCCTGTTTTGAAATATGGAAGATGATTTAACACTGATGAATGCAGAAGATAAAAGCTAATTTTCCTTATACAGGATTATTAACCCTAACCTTAATCCTAATGAAAGATAACGATGCTTGGAAAGTGATATTTTCAGATAACGTCGTCCTCTGGCGTTCCACATAAAGGAAGACGAGTGGCACAAAAGAATCATCTCGGAGATCTCGATTTATATATATATAGATATAGCCTCGTCTTAAATTTGCTTAGCACCAGCGCAGCCCCGCCTTAGCATTTCATAATGATTTTTCAGTTGTTGTTTTTTTTAAACTGTCACTTTCATAAAAATAATAAATAATTAAAAACCTTAAAAAAACATGTAGTCTCTGAATAAATAATAGTTTTAATGGCGAGGGCTCAGTTAGGCTGAGATTGAGGAGGCTTTACGCCGGTTTCACACTGCGCACGTCAGCAGTGTGTATGGTGAGCGGGAGCAGCACACACACGTTTTGCTTTCACACTGTCAGCGTTTGTCGCGCGAGATAGACTCGACCCTCCCTTCGCCACCAAAGCATTTTACTATGACCCTCCAAAATGATTGTGAAAAAGGCATGACAGATCATGTATTGATTACTTCTGTACTGGTCTGTGCTTGGCAAAGATGTTCAGATATCTCTATGTCTAGTAGACCTACACCAACTGTGATGCAATTTGGGAAGAGCGCCCCCCGACAAATCTAGTGAGAATCACAACGTTTTTTTCTCTCTCATCAAAACTGAATATGTTCATCAGTGGTTAGTCTATATCAAGCAGGGACACGTTTGTGTGCATTATATTTTGTGATTTCACCGTAATGATTACAGAGTCTCCGCAACTGCGATAGATTGAAGAGCGCGTCTGACTGAAGACTACGCGCGCGCCGCCACGAGAGACACTATGTATCCATGACACTGATGCACAAAAATGCACACTATGCAAGATTTGTACCTTAATATAAAAGCTTCAAATGGGTATCAGGCTGTGAGTGCAGAAACGCTCTGCGTGAGACAGTGACATTAAATACAAGTACTCCACGGTGAGTCTAGGGGTCGCTTTTTGACAAAAACTGAATTCCTGCATAGTGTGCTTTTAAGTCCCAAAACTGTAAAACTCGACACACATTCACATCACATGTTAATACAGCGTTAGAATTACACTCACAGGACACGTATTCGCAATCAGAAAAGTTCATTATTTGCTCATGCTTTAAATCTTTGCTGGGTAAACATTTTATTGGCATTCTGTTCTGACATGATGCACTTTTTCTAAATGCGTACTGATGCGTCTGATTTTTGTTGGGCCAGACCCACCTGATAGCAATGGGGGACCGAGACCGAGAGAGCTACATGGGAAAATATGCACCAAACAAGCCCCTTTGAAATGTTTTCAGGAATACAAAAGTTGGGTGACCCTCTATGGAAGTAAAATAATGCCAAATGTTTTTGAAACAAAAAGCATGTTGAATTTCAGCCCATAAAAATGCAAGCCTTAAAAATTACAATGGATTAAATGCAAGCATGGTTAACGCAATGCATATTTTTTCAGTTGGTGCAATTCAACATGCTTTTTGTTTCAAAAAAATGTGACATTATTTTACTTCCATAACCCTCCCCCTAGACTAAAAAAGTTGGATGATCCTCCCTTCAACAAAGAATAAAAAGACATGACCCTACCCTGTTTTTCCTGTGATGGTCCTTTCCATAAATATCAAACCGTCCCTTAGTTTGTTCAGGTGTATTTGATAAGGGTTTGAGCTAAACTCGGCCAGAAAGTGGATCTCAAAGGCCTGAGCTGAGAACCCCTGTTATAAACTCTACATGAAAAACACATTAATATTACTGTTTGTTTTGTTCTCCACACAGGTTACATAGCTGTAAACTCACCGTTCAATCTTGTCGGAGTTTGTCTTCAGTTCTTCAATCCTCAAGTGTCCTGAGAGAGCTGGACCTGAGTAACAATGACCTGCGGGATTCAGGAGTGAAGCTGCTTTCTGATGGACTGAAGAGCCCAAACTGTCGGCTACAGATACTGAGGTCTGAACTCAAATACTTGCAATTGATTTTATCTTGCATTAATTATGTAAAAATCACTCTGCTAAGATTTATTCTGTATGCAATTATATTGTGCTTTTCTTGTTCAGATGTGCCATGTGTAATTTCACTGCTCAGTCTTGTGAGAGTTTATCTTCAGTTCTTCAATCCTCAAACATCCTGAGAGAGCTGGACCTGAGTAACAATGACCTGCGGGATTCAGGAGTGAAGCTGCTTTCTGATGGACTGAAGAGCCCAAACTGTCTGCTACAGATACTGAGGTCTGAACTCAAATACTTGCATTTGATTTTATCTTGTATTAATTATGTAAAAATCACTCTGCTAAGATGTATTCTGTATCCAATTACATTTTACTTTTCTTGTTCAGATGTGCCATGTGTTATTTCACTGCTCAGTCTTGTGAGAGTTTAACTTCAGTTACAACAGAGGATATTTGTTACATTTATATAACACTTTTCTGGGTACTGTCTATGAAGTAATATCTAATAGACCAATACTACTTTTGTGTCATCGAAGGGTAACACCCCTTTTTGGGGGAAGACAAACAGATTCCTCTGAGAACAGAACTCGCTCTAGATCTGCAAAGTTTCTTGTTAACAAAAATGGCACAGACATACACACTCTCTTTGCCGGCAGAGGACCGTGAGCGGTATTTAAAGAAACTACTGGATACAGGGTTACAGAGGTGTACCTTTGAAATAGTTGAAAACTGGATTAATGACCCCACGCAGTGGCCAAATATGGACTATTCAGACATCTCCCACTATCTCGTGGAATCACCAAGTAAGTAGCCTATTTTTTGTCATTAACACACTCACAGTATGACAAACTAGACGATGAGGCCATGTCACTTGGACCATATTTAACTTGATTCAAGCTATTGTCATAGTTTTGTCATAGCTCAGTGCCGTACAATGTAAACCTTTTTACAATTTTCAAAGTCCTATCACTCAAGCAGCAACCAGCCAGAAACCAGCATACAATGTCACTCGAGTCTCCTTCACTGATTAGTCTGGTATACTAATATGATTATTGAGTTGGCAGTTTTTGGCCAAGTATATGTATAACTTTGAACGGCGCAACACAACTCCTTGTTCCTTTTAGTCTGGGTTTCTCTGTACATTAATGTGAAAATGCCCCTCACATAAATGATTCCTATAACGCATATCAGTAGATTAAGTAGCCGCCAGAAAGTTGAGTTTTACATCAACACATGTTATTTATATAATTTGAAGTATAACGTGACTTTATGAATTTAAAGTAGCCTAATAGGTGAAATAGTTGTTTGTGAAATTACTATTACGCTAGTAATATGTAAATTACTGCCATCCTAGTCCACTGCAGTATATGCATAAAGGCCAATGACAACGTGCTTTTGGTTACACGCGCAACCGAACTCTGGTGAGAAAGCGAACGTTACGAAGCGCAACCCTGCATATGCATAAAGCTCTTAAGCACTCTTAAGCTTATTTGAATTATAATAAACGCAGTCTTTAGTGTGTATTAGCAAACAGAGCATGGTATTGAAAAAGCTGATATAATTAAATAACCAACATAACTGTGGAATATCAGTAACGTGAAGCTTTGCTTACACTTGCTACGAGCATTGAGGCGAGCTATCCGGCCCCTCTGCAGTCCGCAGATCAGCCGTAATAATCAGAACACGCCACGTCATCGTAGACGCCAATTTCAACTCAGCCATGTAGGAAGCAACAGAGAAATACTTACCTGAATGAAGTTTAATCTTGTAGAGGAGACACATTAACAGTGGCTGCTGGAAGCACATACCAAAAATACCAAAAACGACTTGAAAGCCTTGGAAGTGAAGTTTGAACTTGAACCAGTGAGAGATTGTCTCGTGATTTGCATAGTTGTTATTTCACGTCGGTGGATCGGTGATCTGCGGGATAAATGGCACCAGTCTAAGGAGCAGAATTTCTCATGAAGGCCTTGGCTGATCAATACTCTCCGAAGACCGCTGTGCCTACGGAGAGATCGATACTGAACACGGGAACCTCGACGTGCGGCAGGAGGTAGAGCGGGACATAGTCGGATGTCGATAAATGTAAACAATATGCGTATCCTGGACATGTTGGCTGGCGACTGAACGAGAGCATAAGTGAAGCGTCAGCATCTGCGAACTCAGACAAGTGTAAGTAAGGGTCTTTTATACTTCACGTATTAGAACGCGATTGGGTAGATGAGAAGGTAATAATGACGTGACAATTGAGTCTTCCTGGCAGAACTTGCGCTACGCTTTCATTTATGATACTGCATACTTATGAATAATAAGTGTATAAATAAATAATCATCCAGAATTATAGCCACGTTAATAACGTTTGTAAGAAACCAAACCGTTTGTAAATCCGTAAAGATTTCAATGAGATAAGAGTGTTTCTTACATCAGATACCACAGAGCCCGCCAGAAAGCCTGTCTGTGACAAGATGGCCGCCAGTGATGACGATAAATACTCCGCCATGACACATCTAGCCTTTATATACATATCTATGCTCTTCACTATATTGCGGCTCGTAAAGATAGCCACGAACATCGGATTCGAGCAGCAGAACTTCAAAATCCTCTTCTTCCATACCATGTTTAGTTTCTTCCGTCATTGTCATAACTTACTATCTCCACAGCGCTTGTTAGCTTAGCTTTCAAACAAGATGGCGGATATTGATTCAGTTTCTGCAAGTGAAATCCCACCCACTGATCTGTAATAGGCCTGTAGGGTGAGTGGGTCCCACACCCTGGAATAATAATGAGCTTATGTTTGTAGTTCTACAGATTTTAATGAAATAAGATTTCCTGCTTATCGTGACGCAAAATTACGATTTTTACGTCACGATAAGCAGGAAGTAAAACACTTAAATCCTTATTTCTCCCATCTCAGGGGAAAATAAGGGAATAAACCATGACCATTCACAAATATGGCTGGGTTTCTAAAGATGCAAAGCTTAATGCAAATGGGTGAAGTGACCTATTAAGATTAGCACTAGGCCTATGTGACTTTTCGACGACCACTGCTCTGGGCTACATGTAACAACACGAATGGCAGTAGATCAAGCCTTCTAGGCTAGATAGGATAGCGTAATGTCACAACATCCACATACATACATTGACAGCCCCATACATAACTTACATAGGTACCATACATATTTTGCCGTACATTGTAAACTTTTTTACAACTTTCAAATTCCAAGCAATTTCTAGACTCAAGCAGAAACCAGCTAAGTCCACTTTAGTCCTAGCCTGCCACTATTTCAACAGTAAATTTTCAGTTAACAGCCAAGGTAGCGTGCCTAGTGAGAGCTAATCACGTAACGTTAGCTGCTAGCAGCTTCGTCTTTCTAACTAGTATAGCTAGTCGACAAAAAAACGATGTCAATAGCTTAAATCAAGTTAAATATGATCCAAGTGACATGGCATCATTGTCTAGTTTGTCATACTGTGAGTGTGTTAATGACAAAAAAATAGGCTACTTACTTGGTGATTCCACGAGATAGTGGGAGATGTCTAAATAGTACATATTTGGCCACTGCATGGGGTCATTAATCCAGTTTTCGACTGTTTTAAAGGGACACCTCTGTAACCCCGTATCCAGTAGCTTCTTTAAATACCGCTCACGGTCCTTGGCCGGCAAAGAGAGTGTGTATGTTTGTGCCGTTTTTGCTATCAAGAAACTTTGCAGATCTAGAGTGAGTTCTGTTCTCAGGGGAATCTGTTTGGCGTTACCCTTCGATGACGCAAAAGCAGCGTTGGTCTATTAGTGAGATAATTAGATATAGTCATATAGCTGTGGTGAGCAAACTGATAAGAGAATGTGCAAACTGGTCGAACGCAACCCTTTCACAGACATCAGTGGAAAGTTTGTTGTTCGGTCGGATATATAAATGGCAAAGAAAGTAAAACGAAGCACGTATTTACTAACTTTAACTGAAGAGAGAGAGAGCGAGAGTGCGCACTTCTGCTGTATGCTCTTGGTTGCTGATCGTTCACTCAGCACACGTGTCATTTGGATTAAAACTAAATCATATCTGTAAGTAAAACATGAACACGGAGCATGTGCCCTGAAAGTGCCACTCACAGGGTCTCATTCATGAAACACGAGCATAACAAATTTTTGTGTAAATCGTGTGTAAAGTGGTTCTGGCGTAAATTTTCGGATTCATTAAAATGTTCGTATTTTCCAAACGTTAGTTGGTACGAAAGAAATCTACACCTGCTCCCAGCCACGCGTAAATGGTGCGCTTAACATCCGAACTTTTTGCTCATTACTAAAGGCTGCATTTTAATTCACCTTAATCAGGTACATATTCACACAGCATTTTGAAAAAATATTATGTTTAGTAATTACATACGTTTTTTCTTTTTACTTGTATTATGGGAGCCAGCATCTGTGATGGTGGAGCTCCTCCAGTTTGAATAAGATTTTTCCCAAGTGAACTAATTCGTTTTTTGCTGTCAAGCTTAATGTCGAACCATTTTCTTTTCACTTCTGGGACTGTTCGATTAACAGATGAAACTCAATTAACTGCAACTGTAATATGCTGCCAAGCTTCCTTTTTTATATGACCTGATACGCCACTATGTATGCTTTAAAATAAAATGTGCCGTTTTGAATGAACTTCTGATAATATAACTTAAATTTCTGCATCTGAGAAATGTTTCTTTTTCATTTGCATTCATGTCATAATATGATGCCCATATATAGTTGCCAGTTGGATTTAATGGGCGGGATTTATGGTAATTGAGAATGAACGTGCACGTGCGTCCCATTTACGACTCATTGGAATTCATTAACACACACACACATTTCACTATCACATTTGACGTTTACGAAGTATTTGTGAATCAGGAGAAGAGTTTTCAGGAAGGTCTCTTTACGCGCAAATCACTCACATATTTACTCGTATATTTACGAATGTTTCATGAATGAGACCCACAGTGTGTGAATTGAATTGAATTCTCTTTCATGTCTTGTGCTTTAACAGACAAATTCACGTAAAATTATGTAAAACATGCATCTTGGTGAGTATCCTGGTAAACATAGTTGGTTATATCTTTAATATGCGTCATCAAAGTAAACGCACGTACAGTACAACAGGCTCTATTGGATGTGCATTCGGTCAGCAGCAGCCTAATAAAAGCCTAATGTTTCTGACTGTTAATCAAACTACAAACACAGTCATCACTCCCTGCTATTGACTGAATTACTTTAGTAACGTTATAAAAGATTCATCTATATTGAATTTATACAGTGATGAATATGCATTCATTTACATTTATTCATTTAGCAGACGCTTTTATCCAAAGCGACTAACAAATTGAGAACAATAGAAGCAGTTAAAGGGTAATTACACCGGTGGAGACATGAATATGTATTGAAAGTGGGTCATATATGTAGTAGAATAGTTTTTATTTTTTTTATTTTGGGTCCTTCTTGGCCAATAAAAGGCAGAAAATGTCTTTTTAGTGCTTGTGGATTGCAACAATCCCCATAGTGCATTGCAATGCTCAGCTCCGCTGGCCACTCCCACTACTCCGCCCATCACTGTAGACTAGAGTTGAGCTCCACTCTACGCTATTGCCTGGAAATAATTTCGTACAATGAAACCAGATAATGTGCGCTAATATAATATGACGACGTAAGAGCATCAAGGCGGAGCCCGCGCCATCAGCCAATGGGTTGGCATGATTCTATATGGGCTTCAGACAATCGGCACACTTACTCTGACGCGTAATTTTACACGTGAAATGCTGCCAAACCTTGGAGCGTTTTGTCTTCGGCATCTTCATTAGTCCCTCCGCTATCAGACGTTCCAGGAGTCTCCCGCATATTGATAACGGCTCCCTGATGCCCGCAAATTAGAGAGAGCGCGAGAGACTTTGCATGTGTGCGCCTCATGACACAGAGACTCAGGCAGCGAAATTTTCGTTCTTATTTGGTCTGGTTACTACCGTTTATGTCAGAATAGGGAATAGGTTCCCTATTGGCAACACGTTTCGTTACCCAACCCTATCCATAATGCATCTGTCTGCGTATTCAGTACCTTCGTCCATATTTTCAAAAAGTTTCTATCACTGAAATCAAACGCACTGGCGCTGATCTGTGATTGGTCTGTTAGCGCATTAGGCCCAACCCCCTATGGGTGGGTTTGAAAGGGTGGGATCTAGTGCTTGTAGTCTTTACAGAAATCCCCACCTCTTACACTTCCTCCTACAATGACTTAAAATGACGATTTTTGCGTCATTGTAGGAGGAAGTGAAAAGGGTAAATAGCGTATTTCTCTCGTCTCGAGAAACTGTTGCACGACCATTCAATAGTATGACTGGATTACTAACAATGAATCAGTGAATGAAATCTTAATGCAAATGGGTGGAGTGTCCCTACCAGTAATTCTTAAAGTGTGGTCCGCGAAAAGATGACCTAATCTAGGCAAGTGTTTACAAAATTGTCACTTTTTTCGCACGTACACACACCGTTGTGATCAGTCTTGGCTGGTCCCTGAAGTGTACGATCACAGGGTGTGATTAGAACGGTCAGTGCATCACGTGATCAACTGCTAAATTGAAATGTGCTTCCGCGCGTTGATTGGCGCTGAGCCAGAGACGGGCGCACTCAGTGCTGTCATATACACAGGCGTAATTTCCTATTTCCTATGGGGTCGGCAAGTAAGGTTGGCTTTGGGCCAACAAATATTTTTGACACTAGATGGTGGGCCAGAACATAGTCAATGGATAGTTTAAGAAATTAATTGATGAAAAATGCAGCTAGAATTGCCTGTGACAGACTGTTACAGTGTCTTTTGTAACTGGTAGTGAGCTGTTACTCCATGTTAAATCCTGTAGTTGGACAGTCATTAACAAAAAGACACATTTGTGTGGGGATGTCCGAGTTTTACACTGGATAGGCCTACATTAATAAAGCAGTAGGGATGAGTCACGATTTTTGACTTGTTGATTTAATTATAGAATATCGAATAGGTCGTGCAATTAGGCTATTGTCTAAAAAAATCCCAACGTTTTCGGTGCTGATTCGGTGGTGACGCCGTGTTCATGTAACCAGAGGGTGACGCTGCCTATAACGCAAAAGCTGCCACAAGGAACTGGCAAAAGTAATGCTTATGAATGATTCAAATATAGCAAGGAGACATTTTAATTGTTTATTAGTGTCTGTCGGCTGCAATAGTGCCCGCAGTAGTTAACGCGCCTGTAGAGAGAAATTGCATATTATAGGCTACTGTAAAAACACATAACTAAAGTTGATTTTAGTTGATCATTATGAAAATTATTAGATAATATAGTGACCAAAATGATCACATACACAGAATCATGTTCAAAAAGCCTAATACACAGTGAAATCAATTCACCAAGTTAATAACATTAAAGATTTGTTTTAAAGGAGTGTCTTTTATCTTACCTACTAAACTTAAAAAAAGGTTAACAAAAAGGTTTTATAAAAAGATAAACCTCATATTTCAGCATTTAAATCATCTCTATAAAAAGAATGAGTCAATAAAGATACATTCCTGACATTTATAATGCACAGTATAGCTTTTCTTTTATTATTAATAGTAAAATTCGTACCGATTTTCCCATGGCTGTCATTGCAATAGAACCATGCACTCATTACACTCCGCTCTCCACAATGACAAAGATGTTTTAGTAGCTAATGTATTTTCACCACAGAAAAACGCTTGCTGTAGCTCTGCTAAAAGATTTATTTACGGAGAAGAGAAAAAAACACCCAAGTGTTTGGGTGCACATGTACTCCCATACTGAAAAGTTTATGAGCACGCTTCCAGTGAGCGCATAATGAGCGCGCTTCCTGTGCGCCTATGTAATGAACCACAGGGCACAGAGGAATCCATTTGCAGCTTTATTAAACAAGGTCGTACAGGCAGGGTCAAGACGAGGCAGACAGAGCAATGCAGACAAGGCAACAGGATAATCCAGGGAACAGGCAGAGATCAGGGCAGGCAGCAATAATCGTAAACAGAAACAGTCCGAGTTCAGGCCAGGCAGATATCAATCGTAGAATAGGTAAACAGTCCAAAGTCCAAAACCAGAATCAGGGAATAAACGCTCAGAAATGATCACCGGGGCAAATCAAGACTTTGCAGAGAAGTGGTGTGTGAAGGTGTCTTTTATGTGTGTGTGGAAATGCGGTGCAGGTGTGAGGCGCAATCAGTCCCAGGTAGGGCTGAACGATTTGGGAAATTAATCTAATTGCGATTTTTTTTTTTAACAATATTGCGATTGCGATTTAATATGCGAATTAAAAAAAAAAGTATTATTATTGTATCCTCTTTTTTCCCCAACAAAACATAATGAATTATTTAATATGACCAACACAATATTAGATACATTTACTGTAAAATATTATTTCCCATAGGATGGGCCTATTTGTTAGAATTAAATCGAAACATGTATGACTTGAATAAGACCTCTTTATTTAACTGCTCATTACAGAAACATCTGTGGCTTTGCCACTGTGCATTTATATTAATTTAAACAAAGGCATGCACTTTGTACTGTGCAAAATTTTCCAAAACAATGTGCAACTGCAAAGTCTTAAAAAAAAATTAAAATTAAATGCATCTTACTGCTCCCAACAAGTCAGTAACATTTCACATAACTGAAACATAGAGTTTTTAAATAAAATAAATAAAGTTATACATAAAAAAACAAAGAAATGCACTTTTAAATTAGACAATGAACTATTTGAATATTATAATATAGAATAATCAACCTCACTTATATCAAGAACACAACAATAACACAGAGACTAAAGTTCACTATGAGTATGGCACTGCCAGCCATAATGATCCAACTGTTTTGTTCTTCAGTGGTTCACAGGTTTTTTGCTAAGAAAATCAGAATATTGACTTTTGCTGGCTTCAAGGATGAGCGAGTGCAAGTCACAATATTTCCTCCTGTACTAAAGAGACGCTCTGAGGGAGCGCTTGTGGCAGGTACACAAAGATACTTGCGAGCCATGGTGCACAAATGTGGGTAGTTGGTCTTGTGCACCCTCCACCAAGCCAAGGGATCATCTTCTCCATCAATGGTAGGAGTCATCAGGTAATTGTTTACCTCTGCCTCTGCGACATCAAGTTTTATAGGCAAAGAAGGAGAGGCTGCACTGGTTTTGAAAAAACTGCCAAGAGACCTCTTCGCCTTTTCTCCCAAGGGCTGTGCACTTTGAGGCATCTGAACAGTTTCAGTACGAGACCTCTTCTCCTATTAGATGAAAACAACAGCCATTAGTTTTCCAGTTAGACTTTACAGAAAAATTATATTTTGTGAAATACATAATTAGTATTTACCCGATGAAATGTATGTTGTGCCAAGTCTACCATCTCTGTCTGCAGTCGGGTCTTGATAGCAGGGATGTTGTCAGTACTGATGTACTGTGTTTTGAACCTAGGGTCCAGGAAACAGGCAACATCCAAAAGCTCCTGGATGTTTGGGTCTCCATATTTGTCATTGAGGTATGCAAGGACTTTGGTTTTTATTGATTTAGTCAGGTCAGTGTCCTCAGCATCTTCAGCCAGGACTGATGTGGCAAAAAGGTGGAGAACTGGCTTGAGGTAGGAGATGCTCACATACTCCTCTCCAGAAAGAGCATCAGTAAATTCCAGTAGAGGATGCAGTGCCTTGTGAATTGACTCCATCACGTCCATATCCTGCCAGGTTGGGATGAGGGAGCGTGCATATCGATCTCCAGACAATACCTGAGAAATGGCTTTGGCCTGTTCAAGCACTCTGGCAAACATCATTTCTTTAGATCCCCATCTTGTTGGGCACTCCGTTATGAGGTTGTGCTCAGGGAGTTTGAGCTCCCTCTGTGCCTCCGTCAGTGCTGCCTTCTTCTTCCAACTGGGAAAAGTGCCCCACCAGCTTTCTGCACAGTGCTGTGGCCCTTGACACTCTGTCATCTTTAAGTGCATTTTCTGAAAGAAATAAAAAGCAGTGTATTACACACAATTTGAATTTTGTGATACAAGGCTATCACTATTATGTACACAAATACACTGAAATATATCCTGAAATACACACATCCACAGTGCTGTCCTCTCTCTCACTCTTTCACACACACACACACACACACACACACACACACACACACACACACACACACACACACACACACATATAAACAGTTTGTGTGTGTCTATTTCGAACATGTAAAAAAAAGAAAAAAAAAAAAAGAAATGCTGCTGGGCATTCCACCACAGACAGACATATATAAACACATTTATATTTTAATATTTTAATTTACACATTAGAAAAGGAGTGGGAAGAATGAATTCATTCAATATCAACGCATCTCTCTGCGTGCACATTCGCTCGCACACACTCGCGCGCGCACACACACACACACACACACACACGACATAATAACTTACCGATGGCAAGATGTAACCTGTGCCCAAAACATTGGAGCCTCGTCCATTCATTAAGCCGCACAGCCAGCACCATATTTGACGCGTTGTCCGTCGTGATGCAGACGTGATTCTCCTCGTGGAGATCCCAGCAGGCAAGCCCTTCTCTCAAGCCGGCTGCAATATTTTCCCGTGTGGTCGTCTGGGAAGTAGGTAGTTTGTAGGCAGCGAGCTCTGAGGTTGAAATCTTCATCAATAAAATGGACTGTAAGACTCTGGTAAGGCTCAGCTGTGCGGCTTGACCACATATCAGTAGTGCTAGCAAAAAACTCAACCGTTTTAAGCTCCGCGGCGACTTTATCTTTGCACTTTTTGTACATCTCCGGTATGGCAGTCTGACTGAAGTATGTACGGGAGGGTATACTGTACCGTTTATCAAGCGTATTTATCAATGACACGAACCCAGACTTGGTCACCGTGCTGATAGGCATCATATCTTTTGCAATGAACTCTGTAATTGCCCGAGTAATTTCCCCGTGCCATTTTGAATTACGTTCATACGGAGTGACACTTTCGAACATTTCGGTCAGTGATCCCTGTCTTGAGGTAGGCTTGTCTGGCGCACTGGTGCTCGGCATTTTGGACATACAACTGTCATACGTTGATTTGTGGTATTTTTTTAAATGCTGGAACAAGTTTGTAGTGTTACCCCGTGAAGTAGCAACATTAGCCCGGCATGCTCTGCAGAACACCTGACGTTGCGCAACATCATCTTTTTTGAAACCAAAATAGTTCCACACCACCGACGTACTGCTCCTCTTCGAGATTAAAGTCTCAGTTTCTGACTGTTCCGTCGAGCTAGAAGCCATTGCTGAACAGGTTAAAGGGCAGCACGAGCACGAAAAGTTGAGGCAGCCGAGTTCTACACGCTTAAGCTCGCGTCACGTGACCACCGTGAAATCGCGCAAGTTGCGATTAGAGAATCGTGTTTTCTCATATCGCGATATTATCGCAAATGCAATTAATCGTTCAGCCCTAGTCCCAGGTAAGAGGCATGATGGGAATTTGAGTTCAAGGCCAATGATCAATATTCCGGGGAAGGCTCCCTCTGGTGGTGGAGAGGAGGCGGAGCGGGAGCCTCCACTGTAACAGCCTATTTGAAACATAGAGGATTTGAAATAACGAGGCGCGCAAAAGACGCTATACGTGAATTAATAAGGAGATCCCCTTGACATCGCTTCTGCGCACGGCACCTTCTCAGCAAGCAGGGCTTGCAGTAAAAAATAGAAAAAAATGAATAAAAAATAAAAAAAATCTATAAAAAAATAGAAAAACTTTTTTTTTTTTTAAAGATTTTTTTTTAACTGCTCGTGCCGCCCCCCATGTGACATGAAGAAATGCCGCCCCGGGCGACTGCCCGGTTCGCCCGTGCCTAGAACCGCTACTGCATATGGATTACATAAGCAGATCACTCGGTTTCTTTTCGGTTTGAATTGTTTAGTTTTAAATTAGACATTTATAAGCTTTCTGTATATTTCTGGTGTCTGTGAGGCAGCTTAAACGCTGAGTTTTGGCTCATTTATGAAGAGCTACAGTTCACGAGCAATGCAATCTCACTGGCACCTCCATGTCCTGATTATATTGTCTGCTATCTGAGCAAGATGGCGCCAGTGTGTGTGGCTGGTCGTCTGTTGCAGAGCGAACTATTTGTGATTTTACTGCTTGTATTATTGTTTATGCAATGTATTGACTCCCTGCTGGTTTATGATCGTCAAACGCTGATTGATCTCCGTCTCGCGTTGGAGAAGTTGCCCAAGTGTGACTGGGATGGTCGGAAAACTTTTCTCCCTCCTCCCTTGCTAAACATACCTGCTCATCTTGTACGAAATCCGGCTTCTCTTGTCCGGAGAGGACGTTCGAGACGCCGTGGGAAGCGCAGCAGCCAGCTGGTGAAGTGGAAAGCTTACCTAGCGGACTACTCTGCCTGTGGATCCCGGCGTCATTTTGGTTCGCCTTCGGTTCACTTTATATCCTGGCGTGTTATGGATCCTGCCGGGACTTGGTTGATACCGATTGTCGGCTCAGATATGGAGTTTTCTTGTCAACGCTCACCTCGCCCTAGGAAAGGCGGTGTTAACCATGGAAACCTTCGGTCTTTGAGTTATGTAACTCGTACGACCAGTTCCCCTGCTCCTGTCAGATCTGCCTTGATCAACGCCAGATCATTGGTGAATAAGACCTTTATTTTCAAAGAGTTTTTTTCCCAGCATAATTTGGATTTTTTATTTGTGACTGAAACTTGGTTAAATATTGGTGAGCTGAGCCCTTTTTCTGAACTTCTACCGCTGGACTGTACATATTTTAACTCCCTGAGGTCTACTGATCGAGAAGGAGGACGTGCCGTTATTTTTAAGGAAAAATACAACTGCAGGCAGTTGTCAACGATAGCGTTTTCGAGTTTTGAGTTAACAATGTTTGAATTGGGCAAAGTTCAGCCCGTTCTGTGTGCTCTTATCTATCGACCTCCTAAATATAACAAGCATTTTATTAGGGATTTTACTGATTTACTGTCTGAAATTATGCCAAAATATGATCGGATTTTAATTTTAGGAGATATGAATATTCATGTATGCTGTCCCATGAATCTGTTGGCTAAAGATTTTTTTTAAACTAATCGATTCATTTAACCTTACACAGTTTTTAAGTGGTCCAACACAGATCCATGGCCACACATTAGATCTTGTCTTGTCATTCAGTTTGCCTATTTTAAATATTGAGATACAAAAGCCAGTTTTTTCTGATCATGCACCAATTTTATTTGATGTTTTTCTTTCAAATAACACTGTTAAGTTTTGTACTCCACCTCGTATCCGCAGGATGATTAAACCTTCCACTGCTGCACAATTTTCTGAAGCATTTACTAATGTTATAGAGACTACAGAGCCGTCTGCCTCCCTATGTACAGATCAGCTTATTTCATGCTTTTCATCCACCTGTATAAATATTCTTGATAAAATTGCACCACTAAAGCCCAGGCGCTCCAAACCTAATTCTGAGCCGTGGATTAATGATTTAACTCGAGCGGCTAGGCAAAAGTGTAGGAAAGCTGAACGCCAATGGAAAAAACATAAGTTGCAAGTTTTTTATGATATCCTAAAGGACTGTTGGCGTAATTACCAGAGAACTGTTAAAACTGAAAAGGCTAAATACCTCTCTGATGTTATCAATAAAAATGGCCATAAACCTTATGTTCTTTTTAGAACAATAAATTCAGTTCTTCATACCCCTAAATATTTAATGCAGGAAGAATCTACTGTGACTTGTGAAAAATTTCTCCACTTTTTTGTGAATAAGATTACCACTATTTGAGCTAGCATTTCACCTCCAGCCTCTGATCCTTCCATTTTTACTGAGTGTGCTGCAGTCTTCAGTGAGTTTGAGCCTGTTTCCATCGTGGCCCTTAATGATATTGTAAACCATTTAAAACCGTCAATCTGTTCCACTGATATTATTCCACCACGTATATTTAAAGAGGTATGGGACAGTATTGGATTATATATTCAATTATATATGTGATTATATTATATATGTGCCACATTGTTTTAAAGAGGCTGCGGTGCAGCCCCTTATTAAAAAACAAAATCTGGACACTTTAGTTCTTTCAAATTATCGTCCGATTTCTAAACTTCCTTTTATGTCCAAGATTTTAGAGAAGGTAGTTCTGGTGCAGTTACAAGCCTATTTAGATCTGCATGGTATTCTTGAGGTGTTCCAGTCTGGTTTCAAAACTTTTCATAGCACAGAGACTGCACTTATAAAAGTTTTTAACGACCTTTTGATTTCAACAGATTCTGGTGATCCTACAATTCTGATGCCCTTAGATCTTACAGCAAGTCAAGTCAAGTCACATTTATTTATATAGCGCTTTTCACAATACAGATTGTATCAAAGCAGCTTCACAGTGATAACATGAAAGTAGTACAACACAGATCAATAATATTGCTAAACACTAAATAACCACTAAATAACCCCAACTGAGCAAGCCAAAAGCAAGCCAAAAGCAAGGCGACAGTGGCAAGGAACCAAAACTCCATCAGATTGGATGGAGAAAAAACCTTGGGAGAACCCAGGCTCAGTTGGGGGCCAGTTCTCCTCTGGCTTACATTCATATTGTTTATATATAATTATTAAATATAAATATTGTTTATTTATAAAACGGCGCCATAACATATCGCAGGCGTTTCAGTCGTCTCTTCACAGGCGTTGATCCTCTCATCACAGAAGTTGGGGCATCCGAACTCCCCGTGAGCGGCTGGAGACAAAACTGGACCTGACGAACGCTATTTTTCTCGGGACAAGCGTCCCGAGATAACAGCAGAAAGGCAGATGGGAAATAATTAGCATAGCTGATGTTCATAATGATTTCCATTATACAGGAGTCGGTGTTAGAAACCACTATCTCACAAACTCTCCGTAACGTGAACTCTCCGCAACCCAACCATACGCGCCGACCCGTTTGACTAAGGCTGTCGAGCCCCACTGTCGCGGAAATGTGTTTCAGTGGCAAACGGTTCCGGTATGGCATAACAGAGGATTAAAAGGTAAACATTATGTGAATGCTTGACTAAAGAGATGCGTCTTTAATCTAGTTTTAAACTGTGTCAGCGAGTCAGAGGCTCGGACCGCATCGGGAAGGCTATTCCAGAGTTTTGGAGCTAAATGCGAGAACGCCCTCCCTCCTTTAGTGGACTTCGATATCCTAGGAATGACCAGAAGCCTTGAATTTAGTGATCTTAAGGAACGCGGTGGATTGTAGGGCGAAAGAAGGTCCGTTCTAAAGGCTGCTGCTGGGGCCGAGTGGGAGGGAAGGGACCTGACCAAGGGAGCGAGCGGCCACTTCCGTCGCCCTTTGAGAGCGAGGTCGGTGGCAGCTCGCAACCCGCTTGGCCAGTCTCCCCCTCGTGCATATCCCTGAGCAGCTATCAGGTGCTCATTGTATGCAGGGCGGAGGCTGCCTATCCGCCGCTCTATAGGATCGTGCCGCCATAGACGACGAGAACCCATAGGCTTTGGACGGGTGCGGGGGCGCACCGCGGAAGGACGCGCCCTGCGGACACAGTTGCATCACA
Organism: Pimephales promelas; assembly: GCF_988280905.1. Taxonomy (NCBI): domain Eukaryota; kingdom Metazoa; phylum Chordata; class Actinopteri; order Cypriniformes; family Leuciscidae; genus Pimephales; species Pimephales promelas. Next base: position 28,502,869 of record NC_142792.1, on the reverse strand, counting down.
ACAGAGCGCTCCCCCGGGGGAACCCCAACGCATCCACGGCAAGCGCACCGTCGAGGGGAGGAAAGGCGGAGGAAACTGCTGAAAACGCTCTCGGGAGGTCAAAAGAGCCCTCCAAGTGCGTGTCAGTTCCGCATGCAGCTTGGGAAAAAAGGGAATTGGGGTCGACCGTGGCCGTGAGGCGGCAGCCTTGCCCAAAAACCAATTATCCATCGCGAGAAATCGGGACAGGGCGGAGTTCCACCCAGCCCGACACTCGCGGCGGCCCGAGATAACATGGCCATCATCTCGGGATCAGATACAGCCACGCTGTCGCTCCCGAGGGAGGCAACGCAGCCGCATCCTCACTTCCCGAGGTGTCAAGCCCGCCTTGTGATGCTGCGATCGACATCGCATCATCCTCTGGAGCGCTGAACGAAACAGACGGTACCTGCGAAGAGGCAGACGCCTGAAGCGATACAGCGCTCGCTGGCTCTAACACTGGAGCGGTGGGTGTGGCCCGAGGAGCTAGCGTCGGGGGTTGTGCCACACAAACACCGTCATATCACCCTGTCTGCGAGTCGAAGAGCTTCTAGAAGAAGAAGCAGAACGAGTAGCGGATACGGGGACTCTCACTTTTCAGATCATTGAGTCTAGATCACAGTGTAGAGATGGTCATGTCCCCACAGAAGAAACATGAGACATCCACGAACGCTGCTACTGCATGCTGAAGCCCAGGCACACAGAGCAGCGATCGTGACCATCAGAAAATTACATGAATCGATCGCACCCAGAAGAACACTGGCGAACCGTCTTTAAAAAGACGTGCCTCGTGCAGCTCTTTCAATAGAGAGGAGGAAATTCACTCTTTCAGCGCCGAGGCGACCAGGGAGAAGCGCAAAGTCTGGCAGACCACTGCTCAGATCGCAGGCAATGCAGAGTCTCGCTGGGTACCGCCGTCACACCAACACTGAAGAGGACGCTCGTCACGAAGAGTCTTGAATCAGAGAGAAAGGCTTGAGGAGTGAAGAAGTCTCTTGGCTCCGAAGCGAAAACATACTGCGGTTGCGTTCACTTCCTCCTTTTATACCCACGGGGTGAGGCGGAGTTACGCTATGCAAATTCCACAGCCCCAAGGCATTTTCATGCCATTGGCTTGTTATTAAATACTCGAAGAGGATTGGCTTTCTATGCGAAACCCCCATTCTCCGTCACTTCTGACGTAACTCGAAGTGACTACGAAAGGGAACGTGTGTTTTAGAACTGCAATTTGAGTGTAAAGCAGGAATTGTGCTTGTAGTTCAGCAGAATTGGTTCAGGGGGTTGGTGAATGAGTTACATGTTGTGGTCATTGTGTCTCAAGTACCAGAAAATGTGTGTAAACAATCGAGAAAAACTGTAAAAAGTTACAAATGTAGTGAAAATACAGGTGTCGGTCTCAGCAAATACCAAAAATTTAAGTACTGATATTGGTCTCCTTCTTGAAAAAGTGGTATTTGTGCGTCCCTACTTGAAACATTACTGACTGCATTTAATTGAAGACATTTGGACATATTTCTGTGTGTATTTGTCCATTTAAGCACACACCTGAAGCTCAGATTAGCCTATACTTGTCCGTGTTTTGCTCCGTTTTGGATTGCGTTCACAGAAAGCCGCCTGGGGAACAGTATCTCGCTCACTGGTCAATACACTTTTAACTTTACACTTCTTTTTAGTATCGAGAACACACAGAAGGAGACTGTGTATCACCTCACACAATTTGACTGATTTGAAAGTTACGTAGGAAGGGCGACAGCTTACTGCTTCAAAGGAAATGGTGTTTTCATAATCATTCGAAGTAAAATTAAATTTTTTATTAAATAAATTGTGGAACCCTAGTTATGAACACACTGGTGGTTTGGGCAACTTGCGTTCTTTGCATATAGGGAGGACCGGCTCTGGATATGTCATTGACATGGTTAAAGTTAACCCTCAGGTGCTCTTCGTTTCGGAGTCACACTTGTTATCTTCCCAGTCAAAAGTGACCGGACACCTAAAAATGAAACTTTCTCCATCCCAGTAAAACCAATGCAATTTATTTTTGTTCTATAATATTTATTCTTTTTAATTTAGTATTTTGAGACAGTTTGATTGAATTCATTAATATTTATGCAATATTTATGGTTTATTTTTGCCATGGAAAAGTATATATATTTTTCTAAATATATATAATTTTTAAAAAAAAATTATGAATGCAGTATTTTAGTATACTATAGAGTCTTGGCCTTCAGAAAAAAAATATTTTTTGAAGAAAATTAGCACCATCTAGTTACAGTATAGAGAAAAAACGTAGAATCATGGTGTAATCACTAGCCTTCGTTTCGGAGTCACACTTGTTATCTTCCCGGTCAAAAGTGACCGGACACCTAAAAATGAAACTTTCTCCATCCCAGTAAAACCAATGCAATTTATTTTTGTTCAGTTATATTTTTTCTTTTTAATTTTGTATTTTGAGCCAATTTGATGTTACTTATTAATATTTATGCAATATTTATGGTCCATTTTTGCCATTGAAAATAATACAAACTTTTTTATATATATACATTTTTTATTTTATTTTTTTAAGCAGTATTTTAGGTTAAAATAGAGACTAGGCCTTCCAAAAAATTTTTTTGAAGGCAGATTAGCGCCATCTGGTAAGAGTATGGAGAGAAAGCGTAGAACCATGTTGTAACCACTAGATGAAATGTACAGTTCTCTATGGAGAGGCATGTGAATTCCCCAGCTGTTCGTGGACACGTTTACTTATTTTTTTTTTGTTATAGGTGTGTGTGTGTGTGTGTTAATTTCAGTATTGAAGTTAGTGTCACCCCTTCACTGCTGTGAGCTTTTCCTGCATTATGACTGAATTATTGAATAGATTTCACATATTCTCACAACATTGCTCTATTACAGACACAGTGGTTCATATAGGTGTGTGTTTATTTGTGCGTGTGTGCGTCTGTTTGTGAGTGTGGGTGAGTGTCAATATCACAATCTTGATGTTTTAGAGTGTCACCCCTTCATTGTTGAGCACTTTTTTCTGCATCATGGCCAATTTGTAGATTGGGAAATTGACAAAAACAACAATCTACAACTTCAAACTACAATTTGCATTCATTTCCTATGGTCGGTCATGTTTGACAGAAGAGCAGAAGTGTATCTCATTTTTTTACGACCACTTAAAGTGCTCGAATCATGACCTCAATTTTTTTGTGTGTTCACATACATGTTGCCATAAAAGTCACGAAGTTTCGTAATTTTCTGATGAAGCAGTGATTTTTTTTTTAGAAATTCAAAACAGATTTTTTAATCACAATTTATTGGTGTTTTTGTGTATAAAAGTGTGTGTGTGTGTGGGGGGGGGGTGGGTATGTCTGTTCTCAAAGATTTTGTGTTTTTGTCAATTTCCCATTCATTTCCTATGGTCGGTCATTTTTGACTGAAGAGCACAAGTGTGACTATTTTTTTTACGACCACTTAGCATGCTCGGATCATGACCTCAATTTTTTTGTGTGTTCACATACCCAATGGAATAAAAGTCACCAAGTTTCGGAAAATTCCGATGAAGCTGTGATTTTTAACATTTCAAAACATAAATTTTTTCGGTCAGAAATGACCGAAGAGCACCTGAGGGTTAAAATCCTCCTGGTTAGTGGTTGTTTAATCATCCTCTGGTGAGATCTTGAGAGATGTAATGTCTTATTTTATATTCAGTTGATTTCATCTTAGCCTGTGTGTCTGTAAGTCAATTGTAGATTGTACAGTGGACACATATGAACACTGAGCAGTGTTCATTTTACTCTGGGGATTTTGCTATGTGTGTTTCAGATTATAAACCAAGGGTTCTCAACTCTGGCCCTCAAGATCCACTTTCCTGCAGAGTTTAACCCTGATCAGACTCTCCTGCCTGAAACTTTTTAGTAATCCAGATGACCATGATTAGCTTGTTCAGGTGTATTTGATAAGGGTTTGAGCTAAACTCGGCCAGAAAGTGGATCTCAAGGGCCTGAGCTGAGAACCCCTGTAATAAACCCTACATGAAAAACACATTAATATTGCTGTTTGTTTTGTTCTCCACACAGGTTACATGGCTGTAATCTGACCATTAAATCTTGTGGGAGTTTATCATCAGTTCTTCAATCCTCAAACGTCCTGAGAGAGCTGGACCTGAGTAACAATGACCTGCAGGATTCAGGAGTGAAGCTGCTTTCTGATGGACTGAAGAGCCCAAACTGTCAGCTACAGATACTGAGGTCTGAACTCAAATACTTGCAATTGATTTTATTTTGCATTAATTATGTAAAAATCACTTTGCCAAGATTTATTCTGTATGCAATTATATTGTGCTTTTCTTGTTCAGATGTGCCATGTGTAATTTCACTGCTCAGTCTTGTGAGAGTTTATCTTCAATTCTTCAATCCTCAAACGTCCTGAGAGAGCTGGACCTGAGTAACAATGACCTGCAGGATTCTGGAGTGAAGCTGCTTTCTGATGGACTGAAGAGTCCAAACTGTCGGCTACAGATACTGAGGTAAATGGGTTTCCATTAAACAATTAATACAAAAATATATATTTTTACAATTTTGTCAACAAATCTGATACAATGCCAGAAGAAGAGACAAAAACAGCATTTGCTTTGTTGTAATTTCCAATTTTGTTGTAATTATGGACATGACATTTGCAGTCAGAAAATAATGCATTCAATACCAATATTCATCACCACACCAATTAACATCCTCACTGGGGCTTGACCTTGCTACCTGCCCTCTGGTGCAAAAATCTTACTTTAACATCGATCTTCTCCAGGATGAGTCCACGCATCAAAATCCCCAGTAATGTACACTGCTCAGTGTTTATATAATCCACATTCAGAGTGTTAAAAAAGAAACACTGAAGCAGTGTAGAAGTTGATAAGCTAATTAAGGTGAGAGAAATTAAAAATGTCACTTCAGGGTTTCATCCCTATACCTAAACTCACTACTTAGGTGCCCTGTATCTTTATTGTTCCCTGCTGCTAAATCCAGGGTCACACTATTTTGGCCACGATTTGACTGTCAGAGACACATTTTTGAATCCTTGAAATGATTTCTCTGCTCCTAGGTCAACATCTGAAATGTTTGATCACTAATATTACAAGTAAATATAAGAAGAAATTCTGGCAGTGTGACTTTACACTGAAAACCATCAAACCAAAAACCATCAGGAGCGCAGAACCCCCCACCCAAATTTCTTTTTTTGAGAAAAGCCACGATCATAATTAATGCTATGTTAATTAATGTTTTTGTTACTTTTAAGAATCTACAGAAAATAACAGCTGAAAATACAAACTACGCAGGTCATTGTGTGAAAGAGACTGATGTGAATGCCAAACTAATGTCATGTGGACTGTTGCTGTATGTTTTTGTAGATTGTCTGGCTGTATGGTGACAGAGGAAGGCTGTGGTTATGTGTCTTCAGCTCTGAGTTCAAACCCCTCACACCTGAGAGAGCTGAATCTGAGCTACAACCACCCAGGAGATTCAGGAGTCAAGCTGTTCTCTGATAAACTCAAGGATCCAAACTACAGACTGGAAAAACTCAAGTATGTAGAGCAGGAAGAGCTTCCATTAAACAACTTCAAAAACACCATTACAATATTCACTTATTACAAAGTAGTTACACTTTATTATAGATTACATGACTACATTTAATAAAGTTCTTATTGAGAATGTACAGGGGTTTAGCTCTAGTTATACTACGTGGCTGTTGGATGCTTCATTCTGATTGGCTGATGAACATTACAAGGTGTGCAATTATTTTCAGTAAGCGCACAGGTAAAGTAGTTCAACCAGAAAGACTCAGGAGACGAGAGAACGACCGGGTGGTGTTGGGGAGGATGGAGATGAACACCGGCGTCAGTTTTTGCAAACGTAGTAATGGGTGTTAACCGGGTTTAAGTACTCCAAATGTCTGAGTGGTGATTGGCTAGATCTGAGGTCAATGAATAACGTGATTAATGAATTACGTGATATTAGAGTTTTCCCGGTAGAACTTGCACTAGAGCTCCCATTTCTACCAGAAAGACTTGGGAGGCAAGAGAACTGTGACAAAAACTCAATAACTTTTGTGTTTCCCTTTAAATGCAATTGAACTGCTGCTCCCCGCCTCTGTTCAGAAGAGGGTCAATCCTTTACATGAGGGTCAGATAAACCGGCAATAACAAAACACAGGAATGATTTTACTAATGGTTTAGAGTTACATTGATTCATCTCTTGGACTTGCATGTACCGTCGTGTTTATCTTTTACAAACGTAACGCGTCACTATCGCATAAATGAAAATGGGCAAAAAGCAGGATTAGCTGAGGTGACTCTAACAGACAGCAGACAAAAGCTTGTCCGGCTGCACAGACCGATCGGTGGCTGACTTGAGACAGCGCTGACGCCACACGATTATGACAAAAGCCATCAAAGTACGCGAGCGATTCGAGAGCCACCGGAGGACTACTTATGAAGTATTGAATGAAAATGTCTCTGAAGAGTCTGTGTAATTGACTAATTACAGAAAGTGTAATCTGTGGAAGCAGAAAGTGTTCGACTCGCGTCTCAGTTTTCAGCTCCTCCCGCCTGCAAGCAAATCTCACCGCTGGGTTTCATCCAGCCGATGTCGAACACACCTAAACACTAGTAGTGACGGCAGCGGTTCCCTGTCACTGTAGTGTCCACACCCTTAATTATGGAGAACTTTAAGGCTTAATATCATTTAAGTGGATGAGAAGCGACTGAAGCTAGAGAAATGCTCTGGAGAAGATGATGGGTCTCATGTTTTCTCCTTTGAAAGTGGAATGCAGCAGAGCCGCACCGAGACCGCCACCAGCTCGTAAATTAGCCCTCAGTTTCACCCTCAGATTTGCTGTATCCTCCGCGGATTCCTCGTTTCCTCCTTCGCTTTCTCCGCGAGGTGTTGAGCGGCCACCGGCGGATACCGTGCTGGGACTAGATGCGTACAGCAGGTTAGAGACACAGCAAACAACCAGAGAAGAAGACACCAGAGCAACAGACGGCGAGACAAACACACAGGAGCCATCTTGCAGAGAGACAGAGTGATGTGAAACTCAGGAAAACACTAGGCTTGTTTGAAATGCGCCTCGCCTTGCCTGCAATGTAGTCGAGAGTAGGCGGCTGCAGTAAGAGGAGGAGTGAAAAAAGCGCATTCAAGCCGGACAAATCTCGGTTCTCGCAGTGGATCAGACACCTGTGAGATCAAAGACTGATATCGCGGGATTCACGGGATTCACGCTCGTGCACGTGTTGCTAATAAACTGGATGTACTTTAAGTTCTGTTGCTTTTATATGAAAATAAATATAATGAACAAGACACCCAAAGTACTTGTTATTGAATTACATTCCAAATATGTGTTTATCAATATTTTTTTCTTTAATACAGATATGTGTTTTTATATATTGTTTTAATAAAAATATCATGTTTATAAAAATATCACATTTGAAATCACATAATAACCCATATGGCACTGTCAGAGAGTGTAGCTATTCACCCATAACAAATATGTATACACATAAAACATGATATCAGCGTTTTAAAATCAAACATGTTAAAAGAGAAAAATACATCACGGTTGTTTAAACCAATGAACATTAAGCTGTGTCGTCAGCAAGTCGTTTCCCATCATGCTTTTGATCAGCGCAGTCGGTGGAGAGCAACTGCGCGCGACTGCAGAATTCGACAGGTGCGCCTTGCGCTCGCGAGAGTTTTTTGACATATGTCGGCATGACATCAGACGCAGGCAGTGCGCTCTCGGACACATTTCTAACCAGCATGCATCAGAATTTGCTCATCTCAAACAAGCCTAATGATGATGTTCAGACTCTTCTCGCACTGCATTCTGGGAGTGACGGAGACTTCCTCACAGAAATATAAACGCAGCAGAGACCACTATTACCCCAAATATTAATAACATATTTCCCCAATTTAATACAACACAAAAACTTTCATTCTTGGTGAAGAAGACGAATGATCCATTAATGCAGCATCTCCTGAGGGACGACCAGAAACAAACATCTAATAAACACACACTCACTCACAGCCCAAACACACACACACACTCACAGCCCAAAACACACACACACACACACACACACACACACACACACGCAATCACACACACACACGCAATCACACACACACACACACACACGCACACACACACACACACACGCACACACACACACACACACACATACACACGTGTATAATGTTCAGTCTAAGTTCAGTTGTTCCATGATTTAGTGATGCTAATAATACTTGATTTAGAAGCGATATCTAACCATGAATATATATAATATTGTTGTAATATTTACTAAATGTAATTGTCAGGCCAATAAAGTTTTCTGAATTTAATTTACAGTTTTTGCCCATTGCTTTAACACATTTTTTCCAAAATTTCGCTCATTGTGCCAAAACTCTACACACAAGTAAACGTGACACAACACAGGGAAATATACCATTCGCATCTGTGTCAAATTGAAACTCTACGATCAAAACCTAACATTCCTTTGTCAAAATGTAACTCTGATGACAAAATGACACATACTTGCACCATATGCTAACACTTTCAGATCAGAGGGAACACACTCGTCTACTTTATATAAAACACTGCAGTCTCTGATTTTGACTGTTTATTCAGAAGGCATATTTTCAGGAGGAACATTTTCAAAGAACCAAAAAAGCAAACAGGCCTACTTAATATTGTACATTGCAGCACTGTACATTGCAGTAAGATAAATTCAGAAAAAAAGAAAAGAAAAACACTATATATATTATACATACATTATGGAGAGCATCTAGAAATGTGAGTATATGTTGGCTATTGTATGCACTATAGAGCATATTACTGCACTGCTACACATATCCTACATGAACCCTCACCCCATAACATTCCTGTGTAGCTCTCCAAATGGATCCATGTGGTCCTGATATGGTACATATTGAGCTGATACTGGATTTCACCAATACTGTATTGTACATGTAAAGGACAGTTACACTTACCCATATATATACCCGTACATATTCACCACAAAGTCCTTTGACCCTGTCACTGTTCCTCTCAAATGGGAATCTGTAAAGCTGCTTCATGGTGATGCTGTGTTTCCCCAAGATGCGTCTGATGGTGGTGATCCTCACTTGGTTTGTGTTGTTGAACACTATTCTGTCTGCAAGTATTTTCTTGTGGAGACGGATGGCATTGTCTGCCCTCACTAGGTCCACAATGGTGAGTTCCTTCTGTTGTGTGAACAGGCATTGGCGTCCTCTCCCAAAAGGTCTTCTAGTCATTGATGTGATATACACTACAGTGCTGTAAATACCATCTGAGTGGAGTAGAAGGTAGAGAGGTGAAGACATACCTGTTTTCTAGTCGGAATTTTCTTATTCTAGATGTCACTGTGAAGCGGCTTATGTAAATGTGTCTGGACTCTCTGCCCAGCCTCCCTCATCGTCAGGCCATGGTTGATTACGTGGTCCACCAAAGTTGCTCTTACAGTATATCATCAGAGTCCGTGCATGGCTGCTTCGACCTTGACCTCCTCCTCCTCCTCTTCCTCTTGCTCTGCCTCCCTCTATCCATGCTTGCAAAGTTCTTCAAATGGCTAAACTGAGGGCTTTTGTAGTTGGCTGATTGGTGTTCAGTTTTGCAATAAAGTGCCTTCGGGTGTATATTTGAGTGGTTGCAATAACCCAATGTGTTTTGTATTTTGAATACATGTGTTTTCCAAATGGCACCCTGAGATTTCACTTTTGAACAAAGTGTCTTATGTATGAAACAGAGTGTAGTATGAAGGACCAAGTGTGTTGCATAAAGGAGTAAGTGTGTTGCAGAATTGACCTTATGCACAGATGTACTACTTCCTGAACTTAAGCCAGCTCCTTGTTTCCTGTCTGTCATTATTGGCCAAACTGATTAATTCAGGTGTGCCTGACCTCAGTAGTCACGGCCACAATAATCAGACACACCTGAATTAATCAAGTTCGCCCAATAATGGCAGACAGGAAACAAGGAGCTGGCTGAAGTTCAGGAAGTAGTACATCTGTGCATAAGGTCAATTGCAACTAGAGTGCAAAGCAACACTTTTGTTTAAAGTATGGGTACATGTGTTTAAAGTAACACAACTTGAAGCTTTTGTTACCAGTCTAAGCATGTGTCTAGTGTTCAAGCAATGGGCAAAAACTGTAATTTAATTGAGAGAGAGAGCATCTATTTGTGTGTGTGTGTGTGTGTGTGTGTGTGTGTGTGTTTACTGATTAACTGTGTGTGTTTTGTAGTGTGGATCATGGAGGAGAGATCAGGATTACAGCAGGACTACACAAATGTACGTCTACACACTCACACACACTCACACACGCACACACACACACACGCACGCACACACACACACGCACTCACTCTCTCTCTCTCTCTCTCTCTCTCTCTCACTCTCTCTCTCTCACACACACACCATAGACAGTAAAAAAGATAGACGAAGCCCTTTCGCTCTTTTCCATCAGAGAGAACTGAAGCCGCCAGTGTCTCGATATGACGCTGACATCTTGAACTTAAAGTCCCCGTGAACCGGAAGTTGCAAACGATTTTTCTCCAGTGCTGTGACGTATTTCCAAGTGAAACGGAATATTGAACAGAGGGCAGGGTTTTACTCTAGCGCTCCTCCTCTCCATCTCTCGCTCATAGCAAACTAACGGTTTGAGGGGAGTGGTTAAGCGTTTCCCCACCCAAACTGTGAAACCTACGTCATCAGAAAAAGAAACAATTCCAGACCGGAAGTAACTTTTCAGATTTTGATTAAAGATTACCAAGGTAAAACATTTTTTTAATATATATTTACTTGCACAGATTAATTGTTCACCACAAGACTAGTAATGTGCGCTAACAAAGTAAATAGGTTCAATTTTGATTTCACGGGGACTTTAAGTCTGCGCACTTGCGTGTTTCGGGACCAATCATGCGCAGTCGTGAGCAGGAAGTAAAGCCGCGAAATCAAGGTCGCACCCTAATTCTCGCTGAATCAAACACAAGCACACGCCCCGCACTTTCATCAAGTGGCCTCTGTCTGCTTCGTTCTTCTCCAGTGATGTCTGCTGATTGCAGAATGTAACAAAGTTCTTAATGGATAGGAAGAAGGAGACAGGGGTCGGCGGATACTGGAGTTCGTGTACTTTATTATACACAGGAGTACTCTTTCCACGGCGCCTCAGCGCTCTTCACAACAAACTCAAATTAGATACAATAGATTAACTCTTTCCCGCTGATTCACAGCTTCTTTGATGTGGCAGTCTTCTTGCTGCTTACAGCTTCCTTTAGTCTCAGTCCACGATCAATGATCACTTCTTGTCCAAGGCACAAGCACACGAACTCCAGGCTCTCTCTCCCCGTCCGTCTCCCACTGTGCTGGTTTTAACCGTCTCCCCGAACCAATCACTGCAATCAGACACAGGTGTTTATCATTTGCCCTTGATCCACTTACTCACCGCACAGCCCCTTGACTCATCTCTCCGTGCAGACAGCGCGCAAACCACGCCCCCCTCACCACACAGAACCTCGTTAAAATAAGGTAAATACAACTACTAACCACAAAATAAACATTATTAAAAAAAGTCCGCTGGTGCTTCAGTGACTACCTCGCACAGAGAACCTGTCAATCACACCTGTCAATCATGATGTCAGAGCACCGTTTTTATCATCACATAACTAACTAAAAACAAACTTATTTTAAAAACGAACACTTGAAATTACATCAACGTGATAGAAACTACAGTAAATGACAGAAACGATCTTTGGAAAAAGGATATGTGAAGTGTAATTTAATTGTTTAGTTGGTCTCGCGTCCCATTGAATAACATGGGGAGGCGGGGGTTATGAGCTATACTAGGACCGGCCACAGGGGGGCGATCGATACGTTTTGGCTTCACTTTTGAGGGCTTGTGCGGCACGCTTGACACACACACACACACACACTCACTGTTGTGTTTTCTCTCCATCAGATCTTCTTCCGCTCACTCTGGATCTGAACACTGTGAATAAAGACCTCCGTCTGTCTGAGGAGAACAGAGTGATTACTAACACACACATTACTGTGTTTTTTGGCACTGGCACTGACACACTCCAGCCGTATCCTGATCATCCAGACAGATTTGATTTTTATCCTCAGGTGTTGTGTAGAGATAGTGTGTGTGGACGCTGTTACTGGGAGATTGAGTGGAGTGGTGATGTGTTTATATCAGTGTCATATAAGAGCATCAGCAGGAAGGGACGGGGTGAGTGTCAGTTTGGATATAATGATCAGTCCTGGAGTTTGGAGTGCCATCCCTACGGTTACACATTCACACACAGTAACATAGAGACTGATCTCCCTGTACAGCCCATCAGGAGGAGAACAGAAGAGTGTGTGTGTGGCTGGAGACCAGGAGTGTGTGCGAGTTACAGGAGAATAGAAGGGTGTGTGTGTGACAGGAGAATAGGAGTGTATGTGGATCCCAGTGCAGGAACTCTGTCCTTCTACAGCGTCTCTGACACAACGAGCCTCATACACACAGTCCAGACCACATTCAAACACACACTCTATCCTGGGTTTGCGGTTGGTTATGGATCAGTGAAACTGTGTTGATGAGTGAGAACAGACTGTACCCATAATGCTTTGGGTGGCGCATGATAAAGCAGTCAGAGTGAGATGTTGTTGCGTCTCTTATTGTCTCTTGATTCCAGTAATAACAGCTGACCTGCTGTCAGTGAAATAAAGAGAAAGCCAGAAGAACAGGCAGTGACACACAGAGAAGAGAGAGGAAATATGAGACACAATGAGACTCACTGCAAACATGTCTGATGATACGAGCCAATCCAAGACTTTCACTTTCAGACATTCATAGATGTGTGTGTTAGGCTCCTCCCCTTCACTTCTGGATCCAGTTTAAAACAGCATTACTTTGCTCTGGGTGATGTGTGTATTATTACAGACGGCTCTGTTGATATATAGTGTGTGTACTGGACTAAACCTGTTAGTGGCTGTTCTTCTTTTATTATTAGTTCTGCTTTATCTTTTGATTGTTCGTCTCTGTTGTTGTGCAAATTCAAGAAATAAAACACTCTGAAAGATCATCTCAAAACACAGAGATGCGAAAGTTACAAGCAACAGTTAAAGTCAAGTGTGTGTGTGTGTGTGTGTGTGTGTGGTTCTCACTTGATTTACAGCATTTATCATGTTATTATTGTTGTTGTTGTCAGGATTATGTTTAGTTTTGCTGTTTTTCTTCATATTTGAGTTTCTCTTGATCTTTATTCCCTGTTTCTGATTATTGTTGTGTGTATCTATACACTCCTGTTCTAGTTTAGATCACCACACACACACACACACACACACACACATTCTTCTAAATGTCATAATCATTAGTTAATAAACAAGTATTGATTACTTCTATGAGATCATTGTATTTAATGATTATTGTTTAAATGAACACATTTTCCACTAACTGTTTCCATTTGTGTGTGTGTGTGTGTGTTTCTGAAGTGTGTAACTTAGACAGTTTCCTCTGATAACAGATCTCTAGATTATAATGTGTGTTTTCTGCTTTGAAATGATGTGTATTGTGAAAAGCGCTGTACAAATAAATGTGAAGTGAATTAAAAGAGTTTTATCTTATAAATCTGTTGCTTCTTTCACACAGTTTCACATTTCTTCAATCTTCAATTGTTAAGGTGTAATTTCAACAATATTGTGTTACGATCTCTGTGTGTGAAAATACAAAAGTGAGGAAAACATTATTGTGAATAAAAGTCTTATTGTGCTTATATTCAACATTTACCATAAGCTTTTCTTTTACGATGTTTACTTTTGTTAAACCACTGTTATTAATATTTTATGTAATATTAGTAGTATTAGTAGTCTGCTTATTGTAGGTGTTTATAAGTCTCTATTTATTCCATACATCAAGATTTTCACATCCAGTGTTTTCTAGTAGTTAAAGCAACTTCCTGACTACAAACATGTCAAGTTTTAAAGCTCTCAGAGTTTGTGTGATTGATCTGCACTAGTTTTTATATCTTAACTCCCATACGGACAGGATATATTTTAGTCCTTTTTTTGGGTTTTGGGGTGTATATCAATATCTGTTAATTTAACAATCTTAGCATTCAATTATTAGCCAAGTATCCATTTCATATATGGGAGACCTTAGTGATGAGGAAAAACATTGTTGCGTTTAGTTCTACTTCCGGTAGGGGTCTCTCAAAAACTAAAGCACTTTTTGACCATTCGTCACTAGCCTAAAATGTTTATTAGTGCTTCACACTCCAGTCCAGCTGGTGGCGGTAATGCACCGAAAGTTGGTTTGCCAACCGCCCTAAAACTCCATTAGAAGAAGAAGAAGGCGCGTCGTTGCGGAAATGACGTGATCCAGGCGGAAGTGACGAGCCGTTGTGATGGATGAGCCGCTGCTGCTGTTGTGATGCTCCTCTTCTGCAGGAAAGCTCATTTCTCCAGCAACATCCAGCATGAACTGATCGCTGCACGGACTGACAGCTGTGATTGTGAGTTCAGTCCTCCGTGTTTTATTGATTATATGATCTGTAGTCTGTCAGTTTATAATGAGACGCACGAGCAGCGCCTGTAGTTTATATCATCTGTGTTCAATAAGAATCTGTTTTAGCACTTCGACACAGAAATCTTCCTCTAAACACACATGAACATCTGATAGATTAGCAAACACATCACTGAATGATAATGTGACACACATGAGTGTGTGTTTTAATGACAAACTAAGTGTAATTATAGAAATATCTAATCAAAGTATTTATAATATTGGTAAAACTTTACAGTGAGTTTTCATTAGTTAACATGAACTAACAATGAGCAGTACATCTGTTCATCTTTATGTTATTTATGTCATTTGTACATTATTAAATCAACAGTTCTGTTAACATTATTTAATGGACCATTATTGAACAGTTGTGTTTTAAACTTATTAAAAGTGATGTTTTCTAACGAGATCTTATTGTAAAGTGTTACCAAAGTATTATTTCTGTTTTATTATATTTGTTCAGCCGAACCCCATTAATAATCGATTGAGCTGCTATGAGTGTTTAGAGCTGACGGAGGTGGTGTGTGTTTCTCAGGAGTGTGTGTGTGATGGCTGGGAAGGTGAAGTGGGTGACGGACATGGAGAAATCGGTGCTGATCAATAACTTTGAGAAGAGAGGATGGATCCAGGTGACGGACAGCGACGACTGGAACTTCTACTGGCAAGAGCTCGTTTCATTTCATCCGTTCACACTGACACTGCAAAGCTGAAGTACACACTGAAGCACTTGATCAGATCAGTGCTAGGGCTGAATCCAGTTTCACACACACACTACTGGTGTTCAGATGAACTGTTTGAGCCGTTCACGGTGGACTGTGGTCGTACGACTGTGTCCTGAGGGAAATACTACTGTGCTGTATGAGTGGGGGATTCACACTTAAACTTGCTTTAAATATCTCACAGATGTTTTCAGACATTACAAACAAAGTCTGGAGGATTCGTGAACATTACTTTAAAAACATTTACTTACAATTTAAGACTTTTTTTCAACATAATTTCCAAAACCTGGCCTAAAAAATCTCATTAACGCAACAGTCTGAAAACATCAACACTGTTAGAATAGCAAACATTTCCACATCTTTAAAAATGGGTTATTAACAGTCATGCACATTTACTTTATAATGATATCAAATAATATTTATTTTTAAATTACATTTTTTTTAATTTCCCGCAACACCTTGCTCCTACAATTTACAATCTACAATTTTTATATAATTCAATAAAAAATATATTTTTTTGCACAATGATATGACCTGAAAGATCATAATGTGTAGATTCTAAACATACATTTATAACCAAACTAATATTTTTCTATTAATTAGATTAACATTTAATGAACATCTGTTGTGGTGATGATACACAAGATACGGATATGAGGTTGATTATTTCAGTAATGATAATAAGTATACTAGGCTTTTGTTAAAAACAGAATATTTTCACAATCATGGATTCAGGTTCTGATCAGTTTTATTTTGTAGTGCTTCAAAAATGCATAACAATCAAAAACAGATCTGGAATAATGGCTTTAGTTAGTTATTTAAAGTAAGTAAAATTATGTCATTAATGAAACTGTAAACGAAGCTCGGCCGCACCAGACGCTTTTTTTTCTTCATTATTATTATACATGAATATTGATTAAATAAATTAAATTATTGTCTAAAATAAATCTACCAAAACCATTTATTTTTCTTCAGAATTATTTTATTTGGGTTTGTTTAAATTACCATATGATTCAGATAAAGCCGGACACATTACAGTGCTGAGAATTTCAGTGGAAAATGCAGTAAAATAGAAAAATAATTAATTTGTTGAAATGACACATTGTGTTCACTGTAAAGTATTGTGATGCTTTTTATATTACTAAATAACATGTTTTATAGTTAGAATCATTAGTTTTAATGGTTTTGTACACATTAGTATCTAATGCAGATCTGCAAATCCAGGTGTGTGTGTAATATCAGACCAAATCCATCAGAGGGATGTGGACATCACTTCAGTTCAGTCACGACGTTGAGTGCAGCGCTACCTTACAAACTGTCTATAAGCAGTATATTATGAGTTTATTGAGGCAATACTTGTTACTAGTGAACATGTGTTCCCCATTCTAAAGTGTTACAAACATTGCATTGGTTTAGGCGGGCATTACCCACAATCCCCTGTGCCGAACAGGTTGCTGTAGTCATTCCAGCAGTGGTGAACAGGGTTAATTTACACTTACAGCCACACACACACACACACACACACACACACACACACACACACACACACACACACACACACACACACACACACACAAAGAGTGTCTGAATTGCTTCTGATAAGCGTGGATGTTCAACACAGAGAAAGTCTGAATTTAGTGTAAAAATTCACAATTAATAATGTTTTATTCCTGGTGGGAAATAGCTTCCACAGGCCATTTAGGTTAGATTTGTTGTTGATCAAAGGCAGCAATGTTATGTTTCCATTTAACTCAAAGCTTCATGTACAGCTTTTACTGCACCGACTCCAGTACCACTTTTCCCACATGCAGAATATGCGGTCAGTGTAGGGCACAAACTAAGGGGGCACCGTCAACACCCATATGGGCCCTATCAACACTCTGACACTCACAAAAAGCAGGTTCGGACTGTAGATTCAGGTAATGACTCATGCACTTGTAGATAGTATGATGTAAAGCTGCATACATTAAATAGTCAACAAGCAATTAGGGGTGAATGAAAGGAGACAAAAAAACTATGGATTTCATATTGTCTTCTGAAATAAACATAATGACAAACACTGAAACATAATGACAAACACTGCAGTTGTCATAATGCCATTACTTTTTTTTAATTCCACAACATTGTGCTTTGATTGAGTAGCCTATATGGTCATAATGAGGCGAGCACCTGTTTTGATAGACTGATTTCCATTTTCAGTTGGGATTTGTTGTATTTTGATAGTTAGCTTATATAATCGGGGTTTTTCCCCTTATAACAAAATAAATATTTTTTGTTTTGGCAAGAAAAAAAATAAGACTGTGCAAACTGTAATACAGGTGTGTCCGTGAAACAAAGTAGGCTGTTTGACCTAGATGGAGTGTCCGAAAAAAAGGTACTTTAATAAATGCTTGATATCAATTGTACACTGTCATCTGCTGCTCAATGCTCATCACAGCAACACTTTATGTGATGGGAATAGATCTAAATACTTCAAAAACATCTCACGATTCGTTAATCTTGATGGCTGTAATAGTAAAAACCTATAATAGCCGTAGTAAAATTATTCGAAAACCTATATTAGGATATATTATCCTAACCCTAACCCTAACCCTTTACCACCTTTTGAATACTTTGCCTCCATCGGTAAGCCTCAGCAATTTTGTTTTTTTCTGTTTTTGTTTTTGTTTGTTTTGTGTTCTCTTCCCCGAGAGATGATTGTTTTAAACTGTTAAATTATTGAAATTAATAAATGCTGTGCTTTCAAAATTGAACATTGTCTTTGGCTCTATTGTACACGAACCTGTGTGTCTTTAGCTGTTGGATTTATAGAGCTTGGGTAGAAAAATCATTGGTAACACTTTAAAATAATGGTCCGTAGTTAACAAGTAGCTATGCAGGAAGTAATAGGTAGTACTGCATTAACACCGAAGTTAATACTATTAACTAATATGGAAGCAATATTAACTAAGCATTAAGTAATAGGTAATTTAGTACAAAGGTAGTTCCTTGGTAGGTATTTGATTATTACTAAAGAAATATATCCTCATTGAGAACTACTTGTGAACTAAGAAATAATAACCAATTAATTACTAATCACAAAAGTAACATGTCTAAAAAGTGAACAATTGTGGGGGTTTTATACTCTTAACATGGTCATAATATTTCAGAAGCATGTGCCTCAAATGGGTTCTTTGTGGAAACCAGTTTATTAAGTTTATACATCCCCCCCAAATACATTAGCTAGGTTGAGATTGTGACCACTACTCTTGCCAGGATGGACGCATGTTCTCTGTTTATTTAAAACTTAAACATAAAATAATCCTAATAAAGACAGTTTTTAAAAATAAATCTTAAATAATTAGGAAGTGATGCTGACACTCTCATGATTGGATTAGTTCACTATTATGAGCTCTATTGAATGTCAGTCACATATATCTCAGACTCCAAAGACCTATAAGCTGCCTGAGGAGGACTTCTCTTTAGGACATGAATATAAACATTGATGTTCACTTGTCAAAAACAATTAGCATCTTTAATGAAGAAATTGGCTGCATTTATGTTACGATAAGCCCAAAACCACATCTTCCAGATTACAGTGTTTGTTAGAATATTAGTGCCTCACAGAACCTGTACAGTATGTGTCAAATATAAAATTAAATAACTTGTATCATTTGTGAAAAACATGTCTCCTCAATAACTACTTAAGCGTTTCCTTGTCATCCCGCAGGAACTACTAGTGATGTGGCCCATTATTTTAAAGTGAAAAACATGTTAACTCCTAACTAACTAACTCCTAACGCTACCTTGTCATCCCGCAATGTTTACACAAGGTAACGCTTGTAGTTAGTTAGGAGTTAACATGTTTTTTAACTTTAAAATCTAAAATCTAGGCAAATAATGAAAATGAAGGATGGACGTGGATTACCAGAAACAATTAATTCCCGGTTGACAAACCCGTTTTTGTTTATCAGTTGCAGTTATTAATCTGAAACAATACACTTGCTCATCGTTTTCAGTGACGTCATGCAGTCTGAGGACGGCAGTTTTGTTTTGTCTGTCTTCAATGTATTCAACCTGGTCTTAATAATATATCTATATGTCATCCAATCCAATGTCAGTGAAAATGATTGACAGACGGAGACACTGACTAAACAGGAAGTGTTTGTCCGAATCCACAAAAGTTTTGAAGAAATAAAGTACGTAAGACTCAATATTTTTATAAGTAATAACACAGAGTTATGTGGCTCCTCACTTGTGTTGTGTAAAGTGTCAGGGGAAAATAAAGAGGATCCTCCAGTTGATAAATGAAACCTTATCATGAAATCTGCCGCTGGTTACAGCAATGCCACCCTGACTGAAGATGCCAATGAGAACAATGACATCTGTCAAGCTGACACTGCTGGAACAGTGGATATCAGTAATGAGGATCATAGTTATGCAGATTCAACTGATATATGTGCAAAACATGACTGCTTTCAGGAAGATCACAGCTACACCTAGAGTCTCGAACAACAGGAAAAAGCATAGAAGGCAATGGCACAACTCCAGGGGTTTCAAGACGTCACACAACTCCTGGTTGAACAGGTTTAAGTTCAGAAGAAAATAACTCCACAGTCCTTCATGAAAATACATGTTTAAAGCAGTTTCAAATCAACTTCTGCTCAAGACAGTTCAAGTTCAGTGGAGGGACGAGCAACACCACATCGTCATCATTCATGGTTAGTAAATATAACTACTACTATAATACTCCTACTATACTACTTTATTAAACATAATGATAGATATACATTTAAAAGTGTTTTTGTAGGTTTTTTTTTTTTTTTTACAGATTTAAACAACAGCTTTCTGATTCCTCATATTTCTCTGTTCTCTCTTCATAGATAATCATATTCATCTCACAACCTTTATTACAACTCATTTAGATTAGGACAGTCACAATATCAGATTTTTCAGTACACGATTGTCGTGGCCAAAATAGTTCATGATAAAAATATATTGTGATATCTATAGAAATCTTAGAAAAATAAATAATGTTATCAGTCAAAGTAAGCTTTATTTATTTTATTTGATGAATTTATTAATTTGAATAATGAATCACACAACTGTATACAAAAGGAAATGCTAACCATTTTAGTTTAGTACTAGCAGGGCTGGCAACTTTTGAGTTTAGCATGGTGTGAGAATTATGGAGCGCAAAACAGTATTTTTTGTTTTAATTTTGTAATAAGATTGACAGAATGTGAAAGTCGAGACTTTGTTTGATATCATAGTACCCTGCTCTGTGTCGTCTGTCGGTGTCAGTGTCTTTGCTCTGTGATTTTTCAGTGTGTGAGAATATGGTTGTGTGACGTGAGTAAGTGTGTGAACACTGTCAATAGTGTGAGTCTCGCACTGAATGCCTGAGAGTTGGCAGCCCTGCCACAAGTCTAGACTAGTTATTATACTTTTCTCCACAAATCACAGAATCATTCGTCAAAAGGATCCGCATTTATATGCTGACCAAAGGAACTTAACATTATCCTTACAAGGTAGAGAAACGTGTGTTCATGTTTAAAACTGAAAGTATATCTCATGCTACCAGTGGTGGAGGAAGTACTGAATCTTAGTACTTTGTAACAGCTTGCAGTTACATTTGTCTTATTAGCTCTCTGTACTGTGTAATACTCCGTTCTACCACTAGGGGGTACTCTAGTAAGGAAGGTTCCTAGTAGCATAAAATGGTAGAAGAAGTAGAGTAAGGAGGAAGGATGTGTTAAGCACATGGAGAAGCTTCCCTACTAGTGTGGTCATGTTTTTCCCTGATTTGAGGAACCTGTGGTTCCTATGCTCAAACAGGGTTCATCGTGCAGGCATGAGGCAGCAACTCATCTATATCTAAACCCTTGACCAATATATGGAATTAATTGTCTACAATCACACCTTTGGCATCTGCTGTTTGTGCCTTGAACTACAGTTTGTCCTAGTATCAACCGCTGCTTGGACACTTGGATTCAGACCATTGTGAACTCTTCCGCTCTGCGCTTAAGTACAGTTTCTTGTTACTTGTGGGACTCTAAGGACTGAACTCTTGGCTACCAAAAGCATTATTGGGAAGAGCTGAATTAGCCCTATTGTCTTGTAAATGAATGCCTCATGTATTTTGTATGGTTACTGCCTGAATGCTGATTTATGGTATAATACACATGGCTCATTGAAATGTGAAGTCTCTGGTCCCTCACTTTATTATGTAGCAATCTTTCTTAGCAAGCTTTCTTAAAAGTAGATGTTACAACTTAAGTAAAAGTACAAATAACCAGATAAATATTTACTTTAGTTAAAGTAGAAGTAACACAATGACAACCATACTTAAGTAAAAAGTAAAAAGTACCTAATTTTAAATATACTTTAAGTATTAAAAGTAAAAGTACTTGCATAACAATTGATTTTCTTAATGACTATTTTCTAATGATTAATAAAACATTTAATTCTAACTCATTCAACCTAATACTCCTATAATGATGTTCAATAATGATGGAAAAAAATGTCGTCACAATTTCTGAAACAAGCTTGCAATTAGGCAATATAAACCATGCTTATCCTTACTAACTTATGTTAATAACTATGTTTGGCAGTAAACGCGATTAATTTATGGTGTAATTCTGAATCTCTTAGCTTGCCATAATCCTAACCAAACTTATATTACACACGGTGTGTTTCCTATACAAATTTTTGCATATAAATTGCACGATAAACACACTGCGTGCGAGGCGCATTTAGTTAATGTATCTATATGGCAACCAAACGTCACTGGTGAGACAAACGTGTAACGAACGGACGGTCAGATTACGTTTTGGCATGGGAAAAACTGATCAGAAAATGTAATGAAAATGTAACAGAAGTTGTAAATGTAGTGGAGTAGAGAGTATAATTATTGCTGCAAAATGTAACGAAGTAAAAGTAAAAAGTATGCATTATATATTCTACTTAAGTAAAGTACAGATACGTGAAAAATGTACTTAAGTAAAGTAACAAAGTATTTGTACTTCGTTACATTCCACCACTGCATGCTACACACTCCTTCTTCCTTAAAGAGAAGACTTCAGTCAACATATGAGTCAGTGGAAACTATGCTAGATTGCATTCACACTCCTGTGTGGTTAAACTCCTCTCACTCTTCTCCTTGTGATTCTCACACACACTTGCTGTGCGGATATATGAATGCTCATAAAGATGTTATAGCCATGAATAAATGCTCTTATTTCTTCTAAATTCTCGAGTGTCTTGGCCTTATATGATTTTTGCAAGTTGAACTTTCCCACATCTAAGGGCCCTGAGATACTGACTTTACTCCAGTTGGCATCTACTTCAATCAAATATTTGATGGCCACTTTCACCTGGACTTTTCACGAGCGGATAGCTGTCCAATCACAGAAGACACAAGAGCACTGTGAAATCAGGACACACACACACAAAAAAAGGAGAACAACAGCAAAAAGCTTAGAAGGAAATACAGGCATTTAAAGAAAAAAGTCACAACTCCTTTTGACAAACTGGTTATATTAGTTTACTGGAAAAGTTCTGGTTGAACAGGTTTAAGTTCAGAAGAAAATAACTCCACAGTCCTTTACGGAAATACACGTTTAAAGGAGTTTCAAAGTAACTTCTGCTCAAGACAGTTCAAGTTCAGTGGAGGAACGAGCAACACCACATCGTTATTATTCATGGTTAGTAAATACTACTTTATAAAATATAATGATAGATATTGGTTTAAAAGTGTCATGTATCCATTCACATTGATCTAGACTTAATGAACAGCATTGACACATTGTTTATACAGTTTTTTTTATTGCTCAGCACTAACAGCGCTGCCAACTTTTGAGTTAAGCTTGGTAAGGAGTGGTATTTTTAGTTTGAATTTTGTAATAAAATTGACAGAATTTGAAAGCTCATTTTCATATCATAGTGCCCTGCTCTGTCTCGTCTGTCGGTGTCAGTGTTTTTGCTCTGTGATTTTTCACTGTGTGAGAATATGGTTGTGTGACGTGAGTAAGTGTGTGAACACTAGGTGCGTTTCCATTACATATTTTAGCAAAAATGATCTTGTATGAAGCATTAATTTCTCATGCATCTAATCCCATGCCTCCATTGCTAATTACAAAACATAATTTTAGAGAAACGGAGAGAGCGAGAGAGAGAGAAAAGCACCTGTGTCAATATTATGATTCATTTATTAATTCAATTCGTTCATTCTTTTTTTTTTTTTTCTAAAAAATGAAAGTATAAGGATAGGCAAGTATATGCCTATCAATAATTATTTATTTGTCAAAGGTGCCCTATACTGGTTTTTTAAATTATTTTATAATGTTTCCTGGGTTGCCCTTATAATGTAAGTATGTTTTTTAGACCAAAAATAGTCATAATTTAGAAATAAAAGGCATTTTTCCTAGCCTGATTTAGCCTCTGCTGTGAACACCCGGTTTGAAGGGGCGTGTCTGCTGTGTGTAACCGGCCTCTGCTGTGATTGGCTGACATGCTTGCATATGAAATAGTATTACATGTGAAACTCTTTCGAATAATTTTACTACAGCTATTATAGGTTTTTACTATTACAGCTATCGAGATTAACAAATCGTGAGATGTTTTTGAAGTATTTAGTTCTATTCCCATCACATAAAGTGTTGCTGTGATGAGCATTGAGCAAGCAAAGGACAGTGAGAGTGTCGATCGCGAGAATGAAGATCTTATCATTGCAATGCAGTTTCTGCCTTCTCTGCTTTCACTAATGCAGACACGATAATGTAAATACAGTAAGAGCTTCGTTGTGCAGTGTAACGTGCGTCATTGAATTCATAACGAGTTTGGCAAGTGTCCAGATAAACTCGCGCTGTGATTGTTCTTTGATCGCTTTCTTTCTGTATATAATTCACAATTTAAATACGATTTTTATTTTTCATCCTACTAAAAGAAACTTTGTGAAGTTGATATTTAATCACTGGCCTGACTTACTAATGCATAAACAGTATTGAACGATTTTAAAGTGAAAGATTACCTGTCTGATCTTGAACAACAATAACACATCAGCTCGATCCGAGGCCAGCTCTTGACAAGTTGAGGAAACAAGTCGTCGGTGAAATGGTTGAAAATGTCCAGAGAAAATAAAATTGACCCATTGTTTTCTTCAGAGGCTCGGATGAAGGAACTAAAATATACTTTTGTGTTCATGTGTACATCCAAACACTGAGAAACTGCCATGCTTCGGCTGCGCAGCTCCGTCTCGTCTGTCACTGTACATGGGCTGACATATGCAAATGTTTGGAGTCGTACATATTAATGAGCCCGACTGTTACGTAACAGTCGGTATTATGTGGAGATTCGCCTGTTTTTCAGGGGTGTTTTTCAAAAACGAGATTTAAGTAAGAAGGAGAAAACAATGATGTTTGAGACTCACTGTATGTCTGAACTCTTGTTATTTAACTATGCCAAAATAAATTCAATTTCACATTCTAGGGCACCTTTAAATTATCTGCAATAATTACAAAAACCTGTGCAGCAGTATCAATTTATTTACATATTCAGTTTAATTTTCTATTGATTATAGATAGGACTACTTTATTTATTTGTGTCCATTGATTGTGAAGTTAGACATCGAAAATTTCAGATCAAGCGAATGGAGCTGCATGTTTTTTTCTGGTTATGAATTGTATTTTCCGTTATTACAGATAGCTATGCGAAGTGATATGGAACTGTAATGCGGTCGAGACCTGCCGGAACTACTTTACCCGTGCGTTTCCATGACAATAATTACACACCTTAGAACGTTCATCAGCCAATCTGATTCAAGCATTCAACGGCCCTGTCGTATAAATATATGATAATAATATGCGTTTATATTAGCCAATGTTACGCGTCTAAAACGTAATTTTTTCCTCTCACGATAATCCTTCCAAAAATCATGGCGATGGATGTTGGTAGTGGGCATGTGCCGTTATCAATTGTTCATGCTGTTGTGGCTAAATGTGTTTTGGGCAGCTCTATTATACATGCACTTGATACTATCTCCGACTACGCCACCTGAGGAATTTCACCCCAAGACTTTAACAACCTCTACTCAGAAGGCACACGCAGATCCTAACCATGGATGAATCAGAGACAATGGTAGTCGTACAAAAGTTTATTAATTGGTAAGACACAATAATTTTAAAAGGTGTTGGCCAGCAATCAAGTCAAGTCAAGTCAAGTCACATTTATTTATATAGCGCTTTTCACAATACAGATTGTATCAAAGCAGCTTCACAGTGATAACATGAAAGTAGCACAACACAGATCAACAACATTGCTAAACACTAAATAACCCCAACTGAGCAAGCTCAAAGCAAGCCAAAAGCAAGGCGACAGTGGCAATCACTCTCATCTCTTTGTTAAATCCTATCGTTGGCAGCAGAGGAACCTGGGCTTACCAACAGGGGCAGTCTCAAGATATCACCCTTAGAAAAATCACTCTTTTCACAGTGCACACACACACAAGCACACACTCAGCAACTCATGTCAGAGAAGACCACGACACACAGTGAGGATGCCACCACCAAAAGATCACTCGTCTGGCCCCCGGGTGCCCAGGTCCTGCCGACAAATGAAGAGGAGACAGTAAGAGAGAGCATTGATATGCACAGAAAACAAAATACAACAAATTACTGTAATGCCCAGAAGGGACCAACCATTTGGTCACCAGTCACCACAATCAAAAACGCAGAGAAAACAAAAGAAACTCAAATTAAATAAAATCACTTAATCAAATAATCCAATAAATTAGGCAGTTTGACTCAAGCAAACATTGTTTGCAAGCCACACATTAATTCACTGGTCACAATTGAACTACAAATACAGATTCAAAACATACTCGAACATGGAAATCAATGAAAGAAATAAAAACACTAAGCATATCACACTTCCTTACTGAGCCTAAGCCCAGAAAGTTCACTTTAAAAATAAAGTCATGAGAAACGTTTCAGTCCCGTGCAAGACGCGGGGAAATCAGTGGAAACAGAACAGCAGTCGTTGATGAAGCAGGACGTTGGAGCAATCAGCACTTTAGGATGAGGCACAGCATGTAATACTCATTCGGAACGCCGCTATTTCCCTTAACGTGCGCAGCAAAACATGCTGTTTCCGGTCCGGATCACGTCGCAAACTATGCGGTGGATAGAGCCAAATGTCTCTGACAAAACTCATTGGCCGGAACGGAGATAGGTCGTACACTGTCTCAATAGTCCACACCTGACTCTATGGGAAGCACCCACACCCAGTAGACATCACAGCCATTAGATAGCAGCTTCAGCGGTGTTTACGGGCAACCCATTCAACAGTGCACTCCGGCCAGGAAAGCAGCAGGGCGCGAGGGTGACGTCACAGCCCCAGAAAATGACACACATCAATAAACTGGTAGTTTGTGCTCTTATACGCAACAGGTGACAGGCCATTGGCCAAACCACAAACAAGTAGGAGGGGTCATAACCCATACTGCTACACTGTGATTAATTGATTGAGCTTTTAGCACGGTGTACGGTATTAGCACAATATTTTAATTGCACAAGAGATTGGGGGTATCTAAAAAAAACAACAACTTGCATCACAATGTGTAATTGTGATTGTCAAAACATTTCTTAACAATTTTTACATGGTATTTCAATTGAATTCTTGGATTTGATTTCAATCTTGATTCAATATTAACTCATTTGGATAAATATTAGGTAGGCTACAGTAAATAGCCTGCATGTTAATTTTTCTCAAGAAAAAATATATCTCACATAATGCTGTAAACAGAGAAATTAAATATAATGCAGTTTTCATTACAATAACAAGTAATGATAAGTAAACATAATAAATATGTAATATAGTGCACATATTTAGCAAAATATTCCTGCTATTTTTCTAGCCAATAACGTGCAGGTCATTAAATGGCTTTCCTGAGGTAAATGTAACGCTCTGGGACATTATTGTTCTCCTGCTGTTTTATTGACCTCTTTCCGGGGTTGAAAAACACTGATTGATCGATATTATGTATGAGGCAAAGTTGTGTAAGTCGTGTTTCTTTATAAAAAGTAACAGATGATCGGTTTACCTGAACTGAAGTGCGATCTGTCACGTCACATTTAGGCTGTAAGCTCCAAAACGGTATTTTTTGTCTGAATTGCGTAATAAAATGGACATAACCTGAGAGCTGATATTCGTTTCATATCAACAGTAACCTGCTCTGTAGTCTGTCGGTCTCAGTGTCCTCTTTGCTCTGTGATTTTTCTTTGCGTGAGAAAATGGATGTGTGGCACGAGAGGATAAAGGTAGAGCAAAACTCGAGAGCACGTAGATGTGAATTTGAGAACTTAAACAATAAATATTTGTACTTGCTCACTAAAATTTACACTCACAGCTCCAATGCGAAAACTTGTAAAATACAAATCTGAAGTTGAATGATGAAATTTGCACTCGAGGCAGGGGCAGATCTAGAAAACAAATCACAGGGTGGCAAGCAGGGTCAGGGATCATTTCTGGGGTGGCGAATGTTTATCGCATGTGTCAACAAGCCTACATCATCTCCTCATACAGTGAAAAGCTGAAAACACCACGAGCGTCACGTTTGCTACGCTTCAGTGTGTGTGTAGTAGAGCCGCATTGAGTGCTCATTCCCAGAGACACGCAGAACAATTGCAGTCTCTTTGAGCTTTAATATTCACAGACACTAGTCCATATCAAGATTTGATTCATTGTACACCTCTACTTTTGATTTATTCATTAAAAACATGGCGTATACCTGCGTATCACGTAGACTACTCCACAGGGTAGATGTATGTTTATGTCATTTCAGGTGTATTTAGTGAGTGTTATTTCAGTCGAACTGTTTATGCAGTTGTAAGATGTTTTCTTTCCAGAAGTACCACTACCGTATTATTGTTATTGGTGATGTTGCCTTATTTGCATTGTTCTTTATTATTGCACACAAAAAGAGGCGACAAATTGTACTTTTATATTTCCTTTATTTTGGGGTGAACAATTTGCTGTGTGATCCAAAGATATACTGGCACTGTATTTTGTTTTATTGTGAGTCTTCTGCCCTATGAACAGTAAAAGAAACAGAAACTCCTAACTAGTTATAAGGAATAAATACAAACCCCACTTATATTTGTTGGTCCTTTGTCATTTTCATGCGGCCACATATCCTGAAGATTATCTAAATCTAAAGCTACAGCAATATCTGTGCAAATATTCATGTTTTTATGCTGTTCCTATATTATTTTGGAGATTTAATGTAAAGTATTACGATGTCAAAATATATTTAAAACTTTACCGTTTATCACGATTATGAAAAAAATGACTAATAATAATAATAATTAGTATATTTTTAAATCGATTGATTGACAGCACTTATACTCTGCTCTTTTTTTGTATTTTTGTAAAGTGTCTGATAACATACAATCCATTAAAGACATTTGTGTTCTTGTCCAACAGCTGTAAGTCAGTAAAGGACAATGGCTTCTGACAACAAAAAAGGAGGTAATAGTGATAAAAGAAAATAATATCAGAAATGTTAAAGTTGTGATTTAAGCACTGTAATTAATCTCTCTATCTGTATTTCAGTCCAGATGAGCAGCAGTGTTGATGTGAAAGCTGAAACAAGAGCAACTGTAAACGCTCCTGTACTCGCTGGAAACACCATCACAGGCCCAGTGACCTTCAACATCATCTCAAACACTGCGGGAAATGGTAATGTAGTGTATATACAATAATGACCATAACACAATTTCTATAATAAAAATATAATATAATTATATAATATAGTAACTGGACTTTCTGATGCACACTATTAACAATCATCTATGAAATAATGCTTGCTGTGAATCCTATTCATAAGGAAGTTTAGTGTGTAGCCATATTGTTCAGAAATGCTTTAGGTACTTGCCACTTTATTCTTCTGTGTAACTGTATTTATTGTCTCTTTTCATTTGTATAAATGTTCTCATTTTCTCTTTCCTCACAGAGCCACAAAAAACCTTGGCGAAGGAGAAAACAGAGAAACAATTAGAAGGTGCAACCATCATTTCTTCACTATAGAGGTCTTAAAGGATTTAGACATGTTGGATGTATTTTGTATTCAGAAAACTGTCAAAAACTTTTGATAAAGTTGTGGGGCGTTTAATTCACACTTGTAGTTACAGTTAACATTAGCCCTAACTGTAACCCAACCCTTGACCCAAAAGCTAACTCTAACCCCTATAATCCTAACCCTTCAGCAAACCCATAACTCAGCTCATTAGCAGTAAATGTGGGAATCGGCCTGAACAAAGTGTAGTCACAGTAAATCCATAGTCTTGTATTAAATGTTAGCACATAGTAAAGGCACATAATAAAAAGTGTGGCCTAAAAATAAAACTCTTTTTGCCTGTAATTTAATCTGCTTACATTATTTTTTTAAACAGAGGAATTGCAAACGTTTTTGCAAAAACACAAAACCAGCATGCGAAAGAAAGCTAAATGTATTTTTGAGGGGAAAGAGGAAAATGAAGCAGATCTCAAAGCGGTTTACACAGAACTGTTCATCACAGAGGGAGATATGGAAAAGGTCAATCAGGAACATGAGGTTCTGAAGATTGATGATGCTTTCAAGAACAAACAAACACAGGACAAACCAATCAAATGCAATGATATTTTTACTGCATTGAAGAAAAACAATGAGGAAAAGACTGTGCTGACAAAGGGCGTCGCTGGCATTGGAAAAACTGTCTCTGTGCAGAAGTTCATCCTGGACTGGGCTGAAGGAAAAGCCAATCAGAATATAGACTGTGTGTTCCTGCTCCCATTCAGAGAGACTAATTTGATGAAAGATGAAAAGTTTAGTCTCCATAAGCTTCTGCTGGCATTTTATTCTGAACTGAAGGACCTGGAGAAATCAGAGTTATATAAGGGATGCAAGCTAGCATTTATATTTGATGGACTTGACGAGAGTCGGTTGCCTTTGGATTTTAAAACTAAAAGATCATTAAACACCATTGAGGAAGAGTCACCTGTAGACGTGCTGTTTACAAGTCTGGTCAAAGGGACTCTGCTTCCATCAGCTCTCGTCTGGGTGACCTCACGACCAGCAGCAGCCAATCAGATCCCTCCTCGGCATGTGGGTTTGTTCACAGA
The DNA here is from genome assembly GCF_988280905.1 of Pimephales promelas. NCBI lineage: Eukaryota > Metazoa > Chordata > Actinopteri > Cypriniformes > Leuciscidae > Pimephales > Pimephales promelas. The sequence continues at coordinate 28,472,397 of NC_142792.1, read as the reverse complement.
GGTGAGAGGATTCACTGACCCGCAGAAGGAGGAATACTTCAGAAAGAGATTCCCAGATGAGACTGTGTCCTCCAGAATCATCTCACACATTAAGACGTCTCGTACTCTCTACATCATGTGCCACATTCCCGTGTTCTGCTGGATTACGGCCACAGTCCTTCAGGATATTCTCATCAAGGACAATAAAGAGAACATCAGCACAACACTCACTGAAATGTACATTCACTTCCTGCTGATACAGATGAACATGAAGAACCAGAAGTACGAGGAACAAGAAGAAAGAGATTTTTCAAAGCTCTTACAGTCAAATAGGGAAATGATATTAAAGTTGGCCAAGCTAGCGTTTGAACAGCTGAAGGAGGAAAACGTTGTGTTCTATGAAAAAGATCTGAAATCATGTGGTATTGATGTGAGTAAAGACTCTGACTTCACAGGAATGATCGCTGAGATCTTTAAGAAGGAACACGGATTTTGTGAGTCAAAGATCTTCTGCTTTACACATCTGAGTGTCCAAGAGTTTCTTGCTGCAGTGCATGTGTTCCTCTGTTACCTGAACAAGAACATGCAGGAGCTTCAGTTCTTCTTTCATGAGCCCAAAGAGGATATCACATTACATGAGCTACTGCAAGAGGCTGTTGGTAAAGCCATGAAGAGTGAGAGAGGACATCTGGACCTCTTCCTGCGGTTTCTGATGGGCATTTCACTGGAATCCAGTCAGAAACTGCTCAAAGGCCTGATCACAGACACTGAAGACAAGACAGACACTGAAGACACCACAAAGAGCATCAGAAGAACAACTAGATACATTAAACAAAGACTAGACCAGTACATCTCAGAGGAGGCTTCAGTCAACCTATTTTACTGCTTACTTGAGCTGAAAGATAATTCATTATATGAGGAAATCCAGAGATACCTCGGTCCAGATGAAGATCCAGGAAGAAAACTCTCCTCTTCAATGTGCACAGTGCTGGTCTACACACTGCTGATTTCAGAGAAGGTGCTGGACGAGTTCGACCCAAAGAGGTTCACTTCATCATCAGCAGGCTACCAGAGACTCATTCCAGCTGTGAGATGCTGCAGAAAAGCCCTGTGAGTAATTACACAATTTCACAACAATTAAAAGATAAAATACAGTTCAGTGAAATATCTGGTCAACTCAACAAACTCAGGTTTTGCTTTCTCATTTGCTGATTCACTGTGTATGAAAAGGTGTCTCATAACTATGATGTCTTGCAGACACTTTCCCCTGTGTGTCCTGTAGTGTGAATGAACCAGTGATGTTTCCTCTAAACAGACGAGGTAGACAAAGCCTCCTAAAAAACTTCATGACAAAATAATCAACAGAAAAAAATCAGGGTTCACTCAATTTTGTGAAGTACTTTTTCAGTCATTAATATTTAAATAATACCTGCATATCCTCTAGAAAGTTTTATAGTTATCCTCATATAGTTTAAATCATTTTCATTCTTTTGAACTGTTTGTTTCAATTAACAGGTTTAAAATCACTGAAATAAGGTCATAAAACTCACATAAACATTTGTTCATTGGACTTGAACAAAGTCCTCAATTTTCCTTATACAAGATTATTAACCCTAACCTTATGAAAATGAAAAATTACGATGCTTGGAAAGCGATATTTTCAGATAGTGTCGTCCTCTGGCGTTTCACATAAAGGAAGACGAGTGGCACAAAAGAATATTTCCAGAGATTTTCCAGTTGTTGTTTTTTATAAACTGTCACTTTCATAAAAAATTTAAAAAAATAATTAAAAACCTAAAAAAAAAACGTGTAGCCTCAGAATAAACAATAGTTTTAATGGCAAGGGCTTAGGCCGGAGACACACTGGCTGCGTGGCGAAAGCGTCTCGTAAGCGTGGCATGTCCGTTTTTATTTCGGCTCCCATGTTAACCGATTAGTAGCCTGACTTTGTCATACTCATATTGCTGTCGGAATATGAGTCTGAAACTCCTCCGTATGGCTTTGATTATGAGGCGTGTCTTAACCGAACCAGGAAAAAAACAACTCTGCACTCAATTGGATAATCAGTAAACCTACAACCAATCAGAGCAACGCAGTAAGTCAGCTACTTTGAATGCAGTTGTCAACTACAGAACTTAATCAGGGTGGCTACAGGTATAACCAATTTAAATTTAAGACTTTTTAATACCACTTCTAAATTAAATTTAAGACCAAACTTACGATGGAAATATAAATTAAAACTCAAAATACACAGTAATATTTCCAAGTAAACACACTGTTTGTTCAAAAATATGGTGAAATGACAATAACCAATTGTCAATTGCGTACGTGCGGTCGCCTGTGGTGAAGTACAGTGGAGTGAAAAGAAATATAGAAGGCATTTTTATAAATGTCTTAAGCCTTGTATGTTTTAAATAATAAAGTATATTAATAAAGGCTTAGATTTAATTTACTAAAGGCATTTAACCAGTTTATTTATAGTGTACTGATAATAGTTTCATATAATTCGTTTGTTAATTAAACAAATAAAAATATAGAAAAAAAGACTGAGATATGTTTGGTTATTGTACCTTTTAATTAATAAATTAAAATTAATTTGCTATATTTCAGATCAATATATTTATTTTCCTTAATTTTAATTAACCCTAACTTTATTCTCATCATAAGAATTATAAATAATTGATTTCCATATAAAATAATACCACAAACACTTAAAAATAAACAGATTAGTGCCCTGTTTTGAGGACAAGAAATGAAAACCAATGCGATATGATGAATGTCCAAAAGATGGAACTCAGTCTCTGTAACGGCCACCTAGTGTTCAGTAGTGTTCATGACATGTTGATTAGGGATCGACCGATATGGATTTTTTAGTGCCGATACCGATACCGATTTTTTTCCCATCAGCCTTAGCCGATGACCGATACGGGCTGCCGATTTTCTTGAGCCGATATTTGGAGCCGATACATTTTGCTCCCTCAATTTACATCTTAAAAATAACATGATGTTAACAAATGTTACAGGTCTCAATTTAATAAAAGTAACATTTAACTAACTTCAAAAATTTATATTTAACAAATAGTAAAAACATGTGAGGTAGAACAAGAACAAGTAGATAAACAATTTAAAAAATATTAAAAACAAAGTAGAACAAAAAAAGTTCAGTGCTGAAAATGAATATTTAAGCATAAATTAAATAATTACACTATTGCACACAGTAGCAACCAGCATAATAAAGTGCACAGTGCACACTGTACTTCATTTTAAAAGAAACGAACTATGTACTGCATGGTTTCAATTTTCCTACATAAAATAAAATGAGCATGTCTAGTCTCTAATATTACTGCGATTGCGAGGGAGACAAACTCCACACGCCCCAAACCTCAGCCAGGTGGGTGCTGAATAAATCTCCCACAAAAAGCACAGAACAACGTTGGCATTCCTTAATCCTATGACCAGAGTTTGTTACCGTATGCATACTAGGGCTGTCAAAATTGCTCAAATGGCGTTTGCATATTCCCTCTAAGAAACATATTCGAACATCCCGTTGCGCGTTTTGTTGTTGACGCGCATTACATCAATAACAGGACACATTAATACAAAGAGACATAAACTACTAGTATTAGATAGTTTATTTGGGTTTAAACATATTTGACAACGTATTAAAAAGCAAGTAAATCAACTAATGGCCAAGACCGCAGAGCTCACTCTGTCTCGCCCTGGACTCGCTCAGGCTCTCTCTCTCTCTCGCCCTCACGGTCTCTGCGCGTCGGTTAAGTGAACAACAAACAAATGTTGAGTGCTAAACAAGAGTTTTGTGCAAGCAATTTAAGGTTGCGAGTCGCGACTCTTGTCCCAAATATAGCAGGCTTCATTCAGTGATTGAAGTTTCACAGTGTAGAACCGACAGTGAGCGCTCCGAGCGAGCTGTGTAGCTGTGGTAACGTTATTAGTCTGCAACCGCGGGCGTGTTTTTCCACATTCAAATATTAATTTTCACCTTCAAAATTAATAGATATTCGAATGTAGAATATTCATAGACAGTCATACTGAACTGTCTGCATACTGAACGGATAACCTAATGCTACACCTTAACTATTTGCAGCTTCTTAATACAATGGCAAGCAGTTAAGTTTTATAGACGAGGCATTCGCGTTTTCCATTTGGACCCACAAACTTGCTTAGTTGCAAGCACATAACAGTTATAGGGCGACGTGTTTCCATTTTCAAAGTGTTTGACAATATTTCAGCAGTCAAACATTTAAAAGATCCTTTGAAAGTTTAAGTTACCATTCTCGTGAAGAGCAGGTTGCACTCCGCTAGTGGAGGAGGGCGGGGCACGTGAACTGCAGCATCTCCAGCAGCACAGAGCTGCCCGTGGCCGCCTGTCTATAAATAACGCCGGGAAAAAAAAAAACTATCGGCGAACGCGCAGCGGTGTATCGGCCGATTCCGATACACGTAAAAACCTCAAATATCGGCCAGATATATCGGCCGGCCGATATATCGGTCGATCACTAATGTTGATATGCCTTTAAGATGACTTCTTCTATGGCGTTCGTTATTGTATGCGTGATGTTATGTGAGCGTGCACGCGCAGTGAGATTGAGAATGCTCGCGCAAAGAGGAAGATGACCGATCTATCGCGGGTTTGTTTTATTATAATGCGTTTACTTACACTTTGATTAGTAGAGTTTTACAGAGTGTTTTCTTTAACTTGTTAACATCCGCTCTTTCGACATGTATGTAAAGAGTGTGCCTAACTGAAAGAAAGCAACTATATAAGGACTCGTGGAACTACCAGTTCGTTTGTACTGTCTTTCCTATTCTTCATCTGGGCAGACTTCAAACTCTGACAGACGTTACAACACACAGACAGGGGTTGGATAAATATGTTTTGCTTTTAAAACTGTGTTTTAATGCGAATATAGGCCTACACACATATAAGTAAACACTTTGCAGACTGAATGTTGTCCTGTATGAACAAAATGACGGATGTTTTTCATGTCTCCACTGTTCGATCGCACCCGCGTGTCTCTAAACACACACACAGGTTACGTTACCTTGTAGAAAATATTCGACCTGGCTGGCAGAACGATTGCCTTTGCCTGCATCTTTGCGGTGACATGACAAACATATTTAAGACCTATCCAATCTGAATTTAAGACAATTTAATACTTTTTAAGGCATTATTTTTAAGAAAATTGATTTAAGACTTTTTAATACTTTTTAATCATGTAGGAAGGACGCAGTGGTGGAAAGAGTACTGAAAAAACATACTCAAGTAAAAGTACTATAACATTCCAAAAAATGTAGTGTGAGTAGAGTAAAAACTACTTGTCCAAAAAACTATCTAAAAAAATATCTATCATCCATCTTTTTAAAATGCATCAAATCAGTACACTCATCATCACCATTTAAATTATATTATTTGGGGGAAAAGCATTTAAAATTAGGCGAAAAGCCACTGGGCCTGAGCATGTTATTGTTGCACATAAAATATCAAAATTCAGCAAAGAATTCAAAAACCTTTAGAAACTCATATGATAGTTCAGCATCACACACCAAGAGATGGGTTAAATAAAATAAAAAAAAATACCCAATTTCTCTCCAAACCGTTACCAATGTTAGTGTTTTGATAAATGAGAAACACTAATATTATCATATTACCTCAACTAATGCACTGAAAAAGGCTAAGATAGTGAGCTAACACTAATTACACACGTTTATTCCATGCTATTAAAAATGTTACAATTTAAAACGTAAATGCATTGTTCTAGAAGGGTGGCATCATCCCTTACATTTTACACGGCTACATTTACTCACATATAATGGTGATAATATAATTTGTAAGGAAAATCGTGCATTAAATAGGGAAGTTATATCCAGGAAACTTTTACAAAAGAAACAAACACACTTTGTCTCAGAAGTCTCGGCTAAGCTGTTTTATCAGCAGCATCCACAAAAAAAAAAAAAAAAAAAAAAAAGTTCAGCATGAAAAATGTTTTTGCGCAAGTGCACTTGCCAAATGAAGACGGATCATATAATGGATCAATCAAAAAACGCTGTTTATTAATGAGCTGTGCTAATTTCTTATTAAGTAATTCAGTTCAAGTTAACGACATGGTGCACTGATTCTGAATCTGGCGGCATGGTGAGCGCGAGACGCGGCAGTGCACAGATTGTGACGCGCGTCTCTCCTGTGATTATGAAGTAAATGGGAGCGGGAATTCACCGCATTCTGAACTCGTCTCGCAATTCCCCCAACATCAGACCAAATGTTAGGCCATGTAGACAGGCCAGCCTATATAAATATCATATTAAGCAGAAATGTGAAATGTACCTTAGCATATTAGAGGAAGACGCTGATATCTGGATTGAATTGATGCGTGATGAATGCACTTCCACAGCAGTCACGAGTAACAGCAGGAATAGGCGCGGTACGTTTTCTATGCTTAATTTGATTTGATGACAGTCACGAGACCGATTACTCGATCCAATCACGTTGATGGATAAAAATGAAATTAAAACAAGCATGTAACGAGTAACGGCCACAAACAGAAGGAAAATAGCGGAGAAAAAGTACCGATACATCACTTAAAATGTACTCAAGTAAAAGTAAAATTACACAATTTTAAACTTACTCAAAAAAGTACAATTTCTGAAAAAAACTACTTAATTACAGTAACGTTAGTATTTGTAATTCGTTACTTTACACCCCTGGAAGGACGGCAAAAATATCTTTCCGATCGACAAATGCCTTGATTGCAGTTCTCTGTTTGTCTATTAAAATGAATGCGCTGTTGATTTATTTTACAAAAGATGCGACAGCGGAATCTATACATCTCAATTCTCCAGCTGCAGTCATCTTTGACAAGCGCTCTCGCATCTGTCCATCATCGTATAAAGCCCGCCCTGGCAATTTGATTGGCCCGATCATTTTTTTACTGATCATAATTACTCCTCAATGACAATCGAGTCCAGACCGAACTTCCCGGCCAAAAAATGTTGTGGGCGGAGTTCGGGCTGGCATCCATACTAACAGATTAGAGGTGTGTTCAACATCGCCTGCGGCTGGATGCAACCGATCGGCGAGAACAGCCGCGTGCAGGCGGGGAGGAGCTGCAAACGGAGATTTTTGCAGCTTCGTCTGACAATTTCTGGTTCCCGTAGTGACGGCTCACGTGGTGTTTGCATGCTTATACCACAGCTGAAGTGAAATAAATGCAACACTTGCCAAATAAACAGATATTTCAGACACATTTTCATTCAATACTTTACTGCTTCATACAGCATCTGTTTGAACTAGTATAAAGTTCAAAATAAGCCTATAATCACGTGGAATCAACGTTTTTTAATCAGTTTTATTTTGATAAACATGATAAACATGACACAATATAACATTGCGACTACATGAAAAGACTGTTTACTGTTATAAAAAACTGATTTGTGAGCTTTAGTGGAACTAAAGGTGTGAGAATAAACAGGAAATGCACGTGATCGTTGTCATGCGGTGAATCCGGCGAATCGTGGAACAGCTGTGACATCATCAGAGCTCATGCAGCCGCTCTTGAGTAGCTGCGCTGGCTGAGTCCTGCTACTCTCGTATCGCTCTCGCGGTACTTTGATGGCATACATCACAGTCACGTGGAGTCAGTGTGAGAGACCGTGTGCGTCTGCAGCTGATTATAGATTGCTCGTCAACTGAGTCTTCCTCGGTCAGAAGGAATAGGCAAATCCAATGATGCAGTTTACATCTTTATTGAGGAGGATAAGAGTTTGCCGATATCAATATGACACAATATGTGTCGATGTGTGTATGTGTGAGTGTGTGTGTGGTTATCTGAAACAGAAAATACAATAAAGTGTATATTAACAAACATGTAGGATAGTTTCATGCAGTTGCATAAAGAAATGGACCGTAGTACAACCAAAATCCTCTAGAGGGAGCTCTAACACTATAAATGAACTTGCATAATTACCACAAATTTCCACACAGCGAAAAATGCCAAAAAACAGGCAATCTATGCATTAAATATAATATTTGGGGTATTTGCAAAGCAATAATTAAAGTATACACAGTAAATGACTACTATATGAGGGAATGCAGAGCGATTTGGATAAGAAACGGTATAGTAGTATTGAGTTACACGATTAACAATCTCCTCATCTGAGCTAATAACTCTGTATTGAACATAATTTATGCAAAACACCGTACTTACATCTCAAGGACGCACACAGCGCTCTTACACACAATATTAGCGAAGGATTAACAAAGGATGTCAGTTTTCTGCTCTGAGGATGCTACTTCTCATAACTAGACCGCACCGAAAGTGAAAGCGGCTCGCGCAACCGCGAGCGATCGGAACTACAATGAACGCATGCATTATGGGTAACGTAGTCTACGTAAGAGCACGGACTTTTAACAGCCGCCCCTGTATTTGCCTAGCAAATACACTCATTCAAAAGTAAACTAGTTTAAGAAGTGTCATTTGAATCCTCAGGCATTTCAGGGAGTTCCACCAGTTTGGTTACCGGGCGAATGTAGATACTGTCTTTAACCTTCACCTCTGCCGCTCGAACAACACCATCTGTCCCTGGGAAAACCTTGGTGATGGTACCAACAGGCCAAAGTCCTCTGGGAAGGTTGGAATCAACGATCATCACAATTTGTCCCACAGTAGCATTATCAGTAGTTTTCCTCCATTTATGTCTCAACTGAAGCCCAGGGAGGTAATTCTGGATGAAGCGTTTCCAGAAATGATCACTGATCACCTGACTGTGTTTCCATCTTCTGTTGGAAAGGACATCATGAGGGCCATATACTGCCTGTGGTAATGCAGCGTCGCGCCGCCCCATTAGCAGCAGGTTTGGCGTGATGGGGTCCAGGTCAGCTACATCAGAGGAAGCATATCCGAGTGGTTTAGAATTAAGGAGCCCTTCAACCTCTATGAGAGCTGTTAGGAGCACTTCCTCTGCTACTACTTGATCTTTCAGGATACCTTGCAGGGCTGACTTGACAGATCGGATTTCCCTCTCCCAAGCTCCCCCGAAATGAGGAGAGTATGGAGGGTTGAAGTGGAAGTTGATAGTCTGATTAGCCAGTTGTTGCTGAAACTTTGGTGCCATGCTCTCAAAGGCGACCTGTAGTTCTTTATGGCCACCCCTGAAATTGGTTCCCCGGTCGGACCACAGCTCGTACGGCTTTCCCCGGCGTGCAATAAACCTGCGTAATGACATTAAGAAAGAGTCAGTATCAAGGCTAGGGATGAGATCTAAGTGGACACATCTGGTGGTGAGGCATTTGTAGATGATTCCCCAGCGCTTCTCTCTCCTACGCCCAATCTTAATCAAGAATGGTCCGAAACAGTCTACGCCTGTAGACCAAAAGGGTGGTTTGTAGAGTCTCAATCGAGATAAGGGAAGGTCAGCCATTTTTGGTGTGGAGGGTGAGGCTCGCCATCTCCTGCAGTCCACACACCGATACTGATGTTTTTTAATGGCCTGGCGACCTCTGAGGATCCAGTAAGTGCGGCGTAACTCTGCATAGAGTCTCTCTACACCAGGGTGGAACAGCTGAACATCATAATGCTTTATGATGAGCTGAGTCAGAGGGTGATCAGGTGATAATACAACTGGGTGGATGCTGCCAGGATCTACATCTGTCGCTTGACGCAGGCGGCCGCCCACTCTGACTAGTCCACTGGGGCTGTCATACTCAGGGGAAAGGGCGCTGAGACGACTGCTCGGGCGAACAGGGTTACCTGCTTGTAAGGCTTGGACCTCCTCTGGGAAACTGTCCTTCTGTGCAGATTGAAGCAGCTGGGTCTCTGCCTCCAGGCGTCCATTTGCAGTGTAGGGGGTAGCCGCCCCCTGCAGGGATTGGTGAGTGGCCAGAATCAAATCATCTAAAGATGTGTACTGTGCTGGATCTGGCAGGCTTGGTGATACAGCTGTAAGACCACAGAAGACAGTCTTTCTGAGTTCTTCACTACCACATTCTAGGAACTCTGTCGGGGACTTCGGCCAGGTGTCAGGAGTCTGTGTGAGAAAGTGTGGACCCTGTGACCATCGACTGGAGACCATGAGCTCTGACAGTGGCTTCCCTCTTGTGATGTCGTCAGATGGATTATCATCAGAGTTCACATACCTCCACTGTTCCGGAGAAGTAAGCTCCTGTATCTCACAGATCCTAGTCCCCACAAACACTTTGTACCTGCAGGAACTGGACTGAATCCACTGAAGCACTGTCGTTGAATCTGTCCACAGATAGACTGAGTGAAGGGGTAATGTTAGCTCAGTTTGGAGTACCTTGGCCAGTTGGGCTCCAGTGAGCGCAGCACACAGCTCCAGCCGGGGTATCGACACCTGCGCTACTCTGGAGCGTGCCATGATGAAGGAGGTGGAGATGTGAGTCTGCTGCTCAATGACTCTGAGATAGGCCACAGCTCCATACGCCTTCTCTGAGGCGTCACAGAAGACGTGAGCCTCATAGGTAGCACTGTTGCTGTTGTGAGGAAGAGTGTAACATCGAGGTATGGTGATATACTGAAGGTAGGACAATTCCTTTTCCCATTCGAGCCAGGACTGAAGCAGGTTTCCTTCTATGGGATCATCCCATCCTCTTTCTGTGCTCCACAGGGCCTGCACAATGAGCTTTGCTCTTGTAGTGTAGGGGCAGATATAACCCAATGGGTCATACTGACTGGCCAGTACTTTGTAAACATTGCGCAGCGTCACAGTTGTGTAGGTTACAGGGCGGTGCTTATATCCCAGGACGTCAGTAGTGCAGTGCCAGCTGAGACCCAGTGTAGACTCCTGAGGATCAAGGCTTTTAAGGTTTAGCCATCGTTCACAACTGTCTGACCTGGCTGTACCTGGCAGATGAGCGACCACTTCAGGGATGTTGCTAGCCCACTGCCGTATTTCGAATCCACCTTGGATAAGCAGCTCTCTCATTCTGTCAATGAGCAACTTGGCCTCTTGTGGGTCAAAAAGGGACTGCAGACAGTTGTCCACATAGAAAGCGGTATGGACAGAGTCGTAGACGTCTTCAAAGGTGTCTCTGTGCTCCCTTACGTGGCTCTGAAGGGCAAAGGTAGCACAGCAGGGGCTACACGTTGTCCCAAAGGGCAGGACTCTCCACTCATAGACATCTGGGGGCCTCTCTGTTTCACAGTCTCTCCATAGGAACCGCAGCAGGGGACAGTCTTCCGGGAGCAGGCGGATTTGGTGAAACATGGCCTTTATGTCTCCGCTCACTGCTACAGGATACTGCCGGAAACGCAGAAGTACACCCAGCAGTGTAGGCCCCATGGGAGGTCCTGGCAGGAGGTACTGGTTGAGAACAGTCCCCTGGAACTCAAAGGAGCAGTTAAAGACCACCCGAGCTTTGTTGTTGTGATGTACAATGTGGTGTGGTACATACCAAGATTCAGCAGAGCTATGAATCTCTTCGGGAGTCAGCTTGACAACATAACCAGAATCTATCAGCCTCTTGATCTCCTGGTTGTATGTAAGTGCCAGGTCAGGATTCCTAGCTAGCTTACGCTCAGTGGACCTCAGAAGGCCTTTAACTACTTCAGAGGAGACATGCATCTGTGGGAAGTCCGTCTTCCTGAGCAGGGGGGTGGCATATCGCTCTACACCATCCACAGGTACTCTGATAGTCTTGGCCTCTAACATGGCTATGGCCTCTTTGTCCTCCTTTGAGCGTGTGACCTCCTTCCCAGGTCTATGAAGAGGAGCATCTAGTTGCCACAGACACTGTACATCCCGTTGAAGGGCAACGGCAGGAGAAAGACATGATATGTTCAGGCAGTGCACCTCCCCCTTCTGAGTAGGCATACTGCAGCTCGGACCCTGGATGGCCCACCCGAGCTTAGTGCAGACGGCAACAGGTCCTTGGGCTGAACCTCGCAGGATAGAACGGACAGGAGTTATGAGGTGAGCATTGTCAGATCCGATTAGCACAAGTGGCTGTATCTGATTGAATCCTTCAAGCTGCACTTGTTGTAGGTGATGATACTTCTCCTTTAAGAACTCCACTGGGCATGACTGTTCAGCTAGGCTGAGCTGTTGGGCTGTAAAGGCACGCGTGATCTTGTAGCGTATTTTCGGCTTGGCCTTTGGGGACACATGGAAAGAGACATAGCCTCCTTTAATCTGGATAACATCTTGACGAATAGTACGCAGAGACAGAGTTTCCTCCTCCTGGATTAAGCCTAACGACTTGACAGCAGCAGGGAGTATAATGGTTTTCTCTGAGCCATCATCAAGAAGAGCATATGTGTCCAGAGATTTCCTTTGATAGTGTAACTGGATGGGCACAACCTTAAGCATCACACGGCCAGAATGACTGGTGGGAGCCAAAAACACTCGACTGGTGCTCACTGTTAGGATGTTCGGGTCCCTCCTCTTCGCTTCAGACAGGTCATGAAGCACTAATAAGTGCTGTTCTCCACAGGTGCTACACATCTTCTTAAGAGTGCACTGGTCAGGGGTATGTTTACGGCCACAGCGCCAACATTTGGATTTTTCTTTTATCCAAGAAGCTACAGCTTTGAGGTCTAGCTTCTTAAAATCTACACAGCCACTGAGGTAGTGCTCTGTCCCTTCACAGTATGGGCAGTATGGCTTAAACGGCTTCTTCTTAGAGGAGGGATAAAGATTAGTTGTGTGTGCCTTAGAGTCTATCTTTGGCTGTGTTTGAGCGGGATCTGAGCCATAATAGATGGATGTAGACTTACTCTGTGCCCTGGACCCTGCAGAGGCTCTGGGGTTCCCCTTCTCTGGGCGTGATCTGTCTGAGGACTGTAGCTGAATGGCTTGCCGTGATAACTGTAGAACTTGGGACTTGCGTTCAAGCCACTCGGAGAAGTCGTACATGTTGTAGGTTCTACTGCTGCCAGTGCGTATGATGCCACGTGTGATGCAGTACTCTATGAAACTGTCTCTGTAGCTAGGCGGGAGCTTAGTGAGTAACCTGTCTACGTGTGAACCACACTGGAGCTCGCTGGCTGCTACATCGTCCATAGTACTGAGGAGGCCCACTAGGCTGGACACCGCCAGGGAGAAATCTTCAAAGGCTTGAGATTCACCTGCCTTAATAGGAGAGCAGTTAAGTATAGCACTCAGTTCACTCTGGACTAATTGCCTGGGTTGCCCATATCTCTGCTCCAAAGCTTTCATTGCACTAGTGTATGGAGTGCGGTCGTGAATATAGCGTCTGGCCACTTGTAACGCACATGGATGCTCTAACTGATCTATCAGAATGTGATATTTATACTCCTCTGTGAGATGAGCATGTGGCCCAAGTAGGCTGTCCAATCCTTTCTTCAGTAATATAAAATCACTATCTCTGCCTGATTTGAATGTCACCAGTCTAGGCTTCGGGATGCCGTATGAAGATGCTAGGAGCATCTCCATCAGGTTTGGCTGGGTGATTTCAGCTGCAGGAGATACTGTGTCTTGTGCAGTAAACGCAGCAGGCAGTGAAGGGTAGGCAGAGACTGGTGGATAGGCTGAATCAGGAGGTGGAGCAGCATACAGCTGGCTATAAGTCTGCGACGCTGATATCCCCGGTGGTGGCTGATACAGTGACGCTGAGACTGCAGAGAAGTCATGGGATTGTGCAGAGAGTACCTGAGCGGAGCTGCTTAGAGGCTGTGAGTGTTGGTACCTCTGACTGAATAAGGGCTCAGCTTGACGTGGTTCAAACCTCCCAAACTGTACTGATTGGGCTACTTGGTTGACAGGTTGTAGAGTAGGCTGAATCACATGACTCATTCTGGGGGTTGGAGCAGATAGCGGAGCCGGTTGAATACCTGGATGGGCCACAGGGATTCTCAGCTGGGGAGCAGGCCGTGGCGCAGGCCAAGATGGAGACTGACTTGCAGGCTGGAATGCAGTATACACTCTGGGCTGCAGTACAGGCTGTGTCACTGTCGGTTGCTGAAGCACAGGTTGAGGTATTAGCACTGCGGCTGGCTGCTGTGCAGGTTGAGCTACAGAATTCGGTGACAGCGGCACTGGCTGATTATTTGAAACAGGCTGAATGTTAGGGCTTAATGGTAATGGAGCTGACTTTGGTGCTGGATGAATGGGGTTTGGATGTTGCAACGGTGAAGATGCAATAGGTTCTACTGGTCTTAACAGGTTCACAGGTGTTCCAGTGTCCTGTCTCTCTGATGGTGTCAGTACATGTAGCTGATCAGTAGTATGTATGCTGCTCATGCCCACACTGCTGTGCTGTGGCGATTGGAGTAGAGCAGGAAGTGAAGCGGCTCTATCTTGCTGTTGAGCATTACTCTGAGTAGGGAGAGGACTGCATGATTTACACGCTCGCTCCAGTTGTTCCACACGCTTGGTCAATGCACCACTGGTCTCCTTCATTGTGATTTGCATCTCATTCATCGTTTTCAATACACTGCCCCAAACTGCCTCCATTCTCTTCCATTTTTTCATCTTCTTCTCCTTATCAGATTCCTCTGAACTGCTACTGCTTGAAGACTCTGTATCCTCTGGATCAGGTAGGTCGTGCTCATACTCCGCCAGATGTCCCGGAAGCTTTCTACTCCTTCTTGGACGGGAACTATGTTTTGGACTCTTTTCCTGAGGAACTTCATCTTGTGGAGTTGCCATCTTGTTGACTCAGCCAATAAACCTCCGGCTCGAAGGACCACTTGTGAGAGACCGTGTGCGTCTGCAGCTGATTATAGATTGCTCGTCAACTGAGTCTTCCTCGGTCAGAAGGAATAGGCAAATCCAATGATGCAGTTTACATCTTTATTGAGGAGGATAAGAGTTTGCCGATATCAATATGACACAATATGTGTCGATGTGTGTATGTGTGAGTGTGTGTGTGGTTATCTGAAACAGAAAATACAATAAAGTGTATATTAACAAACATGTAGGATAGTTTCATGCAGTTGCATAAAGAAATGGACCGTAGTACAACCAAAATCCTCTAGAGGGAGCTCTAACACTATAAATGAACTTGCATAATTACCACAAATTTCCACACAGCGAAAAATGCCAAAAAACAGGCAATCTATGCATTAAATATAATATTTGGGGTATTTGCAAAGCAATAATTAAAGTATACACAGTAAATGACTACTATATGAGGGAATGCAGAGCGATTTGGATAAGAAACGGTATAGTAGTATTGAGTTACACGATTAACAATCTCCTCATCTGAGCTAATAACTCTGTATTGAACATAATTTATGCAAAACACCGTACTTACATCTCAAGGACGCACACAGCGCTCTTACACACAATATTAGCGAAGGATTAACAAAGGATGTCAGTTTTCTGCTCTGAGGATGCTACTTCTCATAACTAGACCGCACCGAAAGTGAAAGCGGCTCGCGCAACCGCGAGCGATCGGAACTACAATGAACGCATGCATTATGGGTAACGTAGTCTACGTAAGAGCACGGACTTTTAACATCAGCGCTGCATCAAGTCAGACAAAATTTCTAACCGGCATGCACTGTTTCAAGTCAGCCGCCGATCGGTCTGCGCAGAGCTGCATGAAGTCGAACAAGCCTTAGAGCTTGCACACTGCCTGCGTGACACGCGCGTCTCAGGCGTGGGAAACGCGTGCATGCTAGAAATGGAACCGATGCCTATTTTTCACGCGACACGCAAGCGTGTTGGAAGCGTTTCCTGGCAAAAAAAACAATAGGAAACAATGTGTCATTTTGTACATGAATACATATGAATAAATTACATTTTGATGTTTGAAAGTCTAGGTTTTGACAAACATTCAGATATCAATGTAATTTAAACAAATAATAATAATAATTATCAGTTTTCAAATATTGCCATTATTTTTGCCTATACTGTATATAATTTCATGTCATTTTTATTTTTTAAACAATTGAGTCCTGGTGTCCACTACAGAGAACATAGCATAACATAAACATATCTTTTCTTTTTTTTTTCATTTGTTTCTTATGCTCATAACAATGTGATTACATGAAGAAGTAAAAAACTTTTGAAAAAAAAAATGAAGTTCTGGGGCTCACGAGAATATAAAGATAAGTTAGACTAGAATAACAACATGTATGTCTTCGGGTAATGGTCCACCATCAGGCTAAATATAGGCTCTTTAAAGCTACACAAAATTTAAAAAATGTTATTGAAATAACAGGAGGTGGAGGTGGCGCTGCTCGGCGGCTGACACGCACACGGGAGCTCTGACTGTTTGGTGTTCGTTTGTTTGGTTAAATGTTTGTTACGCTGTTTTAACTTCTTTCTTTTTAAATTGCGGATCTTCTATGTCAATTCGGGTTTTCGATTTGTTTGAATTGCTTCGAAACGCGGGCAACTGGATGTAAACAATGGACAACAGCATGGCTTGTTTGGAACTCTTCCTGGTGATCACTCTACTCTCTCTACTTGTGGCAAACGCTGAGCCATCTAGGATATCTTATGGCAGACATCAACTTCTTCAGCTGGGCTTAGCAACGCAGCTGCAGTGGACACCTCCAATAGACTTTCCCTTGGAATGCCTACGTCCAACTGAACAGCGATCTGACAGGACAAAGAGAAAGCGCGGTTCGAGGGGAGGAATTAAACGCCGCGTTCGTGCAAGGGGATTTAAACCCCCACTTCCAACTATAGTCCTCTCAAATGTGAGATCGCTAAGGAACAAATTAGATGAACTCCATGCCTCTACGCAATACAGGTATGAATACAGAGAGAGTTGTCTGTTATGTTTTAGTGAAACTTGGCTAAACAACTCAGTGAATGACGACAGTCTTTCCCTTCCTGGCTTTGGTACACCGTTGAGACTTGATAGAGATAAACAAGCCACGGGAAAGTCGATTGGTGGAGGACTATGTATGTATATTAACAACAAGTGGTGTAGACACCATATCGTGAGACACACCTTCAATTCCCCAAACTTAGAATTGCTATCAGTTTCCCTAAGACCTACTTATTTACCACGAGAGTTTGGGCAACTATTTGTTTGTCTAGTGTATATTCCCCCTGATGCAAACTACAAAGAGGCTGCAGACGCGATATATCACCATATACAAGCACTAGAGACAGCGTCACCAGATACTCCCAAACTTATTCTGGGTGATTTTAACAGCTGCTCTTTGTCATCTGTATTACCTCAATACCAGCAATATGTGAAGTGTGCCACACGTGGATCAAAAATAATTGATTTATGCTATGGAAACATAAAAAATGCCTATAAAGCAGTGAACAAAGCAGCGATTGGCGGATCTGATCATAACGTGGTTTTTCTGTTGCCCTCTGTTACGTGGTTGTACGTTGGGGACACTGTTTGTGTTGTTCTTGTTCGTTTTGTGGTTTTCTGTTTCCTGCCTTATAGGTCACGTGACGTCTCCCCGGTTGTGAGTGGGCGGGGCTGACTGTTTTAAAAGGACGGAGATTCACATTCGCTCTCTCTCTCACTGGGTTTAGACCTCGCTCTCCCTCTGGTGCGGTCGGACGCCGTGCTCTCTCCCATGTTCCCTCCTCGCCGTGGTTGCTCATGTCGGAGCGGATGCTGTACCCAAAAGCTCCCATGGGCTTGGCCGATGTTGCCTTTGAGCTAGATGGCGTCGGAACGGTGTAAACAGACCATGCATTAACCCCAGTACCTGTTCTGACATTTGTGTGGGTGTATGACGAAGTCGTTTATTTTTGTTTTGAGTTGGTGGTATTGGTGACGGGTTTTTCACTTGTTTAGTCTAAGATTATTTTAGAGCAGCAGTCAGTGGACCCGGAAGACTCACCGAGAACTTGTCTTTGTTTTGAACGGGAGGCAGACAAGAGTGTTGGATTCGGTAGATATTAGTGAGCAGGGTTCTTCTTTCTGTTTGCTTTATGTTTATTTTACCACCAGACTTTGTTACCGTCCTACCTGTCTTTCTTATTAACCACTGACAATAAATTATTTTTATATTGTCCACGAACGTTCTTGTGGTTTCTTTATATGTTAGGATGTCCCTGTTTAAATTCATTTAGGGGGCTCGTAACACCCTCTTATCAACAAAAATTGAAAAGGGAAAAATCTAAAATGACATCGGTGCGTTTGTGGGATGATAACAGTGTGACAGCTCTTCAAGGATGTTTTGACTGCACTGATTGGAGCGTTTTTGATTGTGCAGATCTTGACGAGCATGCGGATGTTGTCACGTCATATATTAATTTTTGTGTGGACAATGTGACTGCGACAAAACGCGTGAAACAATTTGCTAATTCAAAACCATGGATTACTTCAGAAATTAAAAAAACTGTTAGTGGAGAAAGAAAGAGCATTTAAAGAAAATGATCGATGTGGAGGGAAGCTGATTCAGAAGGAAATACAGAAGAAAATTAAACAGGGAAAAAGACATTATAAAGATAAAATTGAAAGACATCTTCAGGAAAATAATTCGCGCATGGCATGGAGGGGCATAAAAACTATCATAGGTCAAAACCACCACTCTAATACTATGGTACATTCAGTCGAGCAAGCAAATGCCATGAATGAACACTTTGCACGATGGGAGAATGCTGTGCCAGCAAATCCAATCAGCCTTGAAGGAAGTGCAAGTGTCTCAATCAGGGTAAGCTGTGAGGAAGTGGGGAGGATCTTTTCCCACATCAAGATTCGGAAAGCTGCTGGCCCGGACAGGCTGGAAGGCACTATCCTTAAGAGCTGTAAAGCACAATTGAGCCCAGTGTTCAGAGGGTTGTATCAGAAATCACTCGACACACACAAAGTCCCAAATATTTGGAAGACTGCAGAAATTGTGCCATTTCCTAAGAAACTCAAACCAGATGGACAGAATGATTTTAGACCAGTAGCACTTACTTCAGTTGCTATGAAATGCTTTGAGCGGATCATTTTAACTCATCTTAAAGAACAAACCAAAAAACACATGGATACATTACAGTTTGCCTATAAAGAGAAAAGAGGTGTGGAAGATGCAGTAGCAACGCTCCTAAATGGAATTTATAAACATCTTGAAACTCCTGCCTCTTATGTTCGCATCTTATTTGCAGACTTTTCCTCAGCTTTTAACACTGTTCAGCCAAACATGTTACTAGAGAAGCTGACATTTATGGGTGTAAACCTTAATCTGGTAAAGTGGATTCAGGACTTTTTAACAGGCAGACTACAATTTGTAAGAGCGGGTCATAGCCAGTCAAAAATCATTACGACAAATATAGGATTGCCACAAGGATGTGTTTTATCACCTTTGTTATTTATTCTGCATACAAATGATTGTGTCAGCCATCATTCCAAATGCACATTGATTAAATTTGCAGATGATGTTGCCTTGGTTGGGCTTTTAACAGATAATGATCAGGACTATAGATCTGAGATTGACCAATTTTATGAATGGTGTTGTGGAAATTCACTATTTTTAAACATTTCAAAAACAAAAGAAATGGTCATAGATTTTAGAAAAAAAGCCCCTTCCATTGCAACCGGTTACTATTAATGAGATAGTTATTGAGACTGTGAATGAGTATAAGTACTTGGGTACCATTATTGATCATAAACTCACTTGGTCGGCGAACACATTAGCACGATACTCAAAAGCACAGCAACGGCTCTTTTTTTTTTAAGAAAATTGTGCAGTTTTAATGCAGAGAATAGTACCCTGACACTGTTCTATTTGACTTTTATTCAGAGTGTGGTGACTTTTGCAATCCAGTGTTGGGGGGGAGGTCTTTCTATCCAGAACAGGAACATGCTGGATAAGGTGACAAAAACGGGTAGGAAAATCATTAGATCCGATGTGAAAAGCGTCACAAATCTTACTGACCAGTATACCCTCAAGTTGGCACTGAGGATTCTGGAGGATCCATTGCACCCACTTCACACAGAATTTTCCCTCCTCCCCTCTGGACGTAGATTTAGAATGCCCCGAACTAAAACTAAACGACACATCACTTCATTTGTGCCTAGGAGCATTCAACTACTTAACGAATCAGTTATGGGCACATAGATTTATTTTGAATGTGCATTATTGAATATGTATCTATTTATTGATTCTTTTAAAGGGTTAGTTCACCCAAAAATGAAAATTAAGTCATTAATTACTCACCCCCATGCTGTACCAACCCCGTAAGACCTTCGTTCGTCTTCGGAACACAAATGAAGATATTTTTGATTAAATTTGAGAGCTGTATAACTACCACATTGGCTCCTAAGGGACTGCCTCTTGACGGCCCAAAAAGTCAATGAAGAAAATGTTTAAATATCCCAAGTGACTACCGTGGCTCAACTATATGTTTATCAAGCGACGCGAATACTTTTTGTGCGAAAAAACAAACAAAAATAACGAGTTTATTCGACTATTTTTTTCTTCCTTGTAGGCCAGAACGAGACTTCCTTATAGATTTCCACGACGCATGCGCGAGAATTGCGATCTGAAGTAGTGTAAGCTGTGTACGCAGATCGCAAATCTCGCGCATGCGTCGTGGAAATCTATAAGGAAGTCTCGTTCTGGCCTACAAGGAAGAAAAAAATAGTCGAATAAACTCGTTATTTTTGTTTGTTTTTTCGCACAAAAAGTATTCGCGTCGCTTGATAAACATATAGTTGAGCCACGGTAGTCACTTGGGATATTTAAACATTTTCTTCATTGACTTTTTGGGCCGTCAAGAGGCAGTCCCTTAGGAGCCAATGTGGTAGTTATACAGCTCTCAAATTTAATCAAAAATATCTTCATTTGTGTTCCGAAGACGAACGAAGGTCTTACGGGGTTGGTACAGCATGGGGGTGAGTAATTAATGACTTAATTTTCATTTTTGGGTGAACTAACCCTTTAAGCTGTGGAATATTTTAGAGGGTTTTTTTTTTTTTTTTTGAAGGGTATTACTGAATATATATATTTATTTACTGATTTCTTAAGTGGTCAAATTGATATATTCCATGTCACTTTTGCCTTTATTCTTCTTTTATTTATGTTTATTCTATGTTTTTTGTGGTTATGTTTATTATGGTTCCCATGAGTGTATAACAAATTCCCCTTTGGGGCAATAAAGGTTTCATTCATTCAAATAAACAGACAGACCTGAGCCAACTTCCATATTTTTCAGATTTTGGAAGATGTGTGGTAACAGTTGAAATTGTTGTCGTAAAGGCAAGAGCAACACACCGCAAATCCAAATGTAGACGGTCCCTCTATGTCACCTAGCAGCAGCAGCGCTTCTGGTCAGACACACTTCTGATGTGCAAAGACACAGAAAACGCGATGCAGCCGCCACACAGCTGACACGCTACAGAAACACCACGCTCACGCCACGCAGCCAGTGTGTCTCCGGCCTTAGTTAGGCTGACCTGCGAGTTTACGCACCACGGGTTTCAGATTCGACAAAAAGCCACATCATCTCTTCAAACACTCAATGCCAGTGGCCCTCATTTATCAATCTTGCGTAGAAACGGGTGTATATGTTGGCGTAAGATTATGCTTACACTCCTCTCACCGCCTGATTTATGAAGATGTGCGTACCTTTGAAATCTAGGTGTAGGCAATGCCTGCCCTTAATAAATCCCGCGGCCGAAAACGATCGTCATTAGAAGAACACGCCCCTAAATATTCAAGTCTCCGCTCCCCCCACACCCTCATTTTACGCCATGGACACACGGAAGACGGCAAAGAAGAGAAACTTCTCTGACGTGGAGCCGAATTACCTATCACAATGCATTATTTTACAGCACGTCTTTTGAATTAGCATTTAATTTCGAATCATGTCACATGTATAATAGTGATGATGAAGATGTGATGTGAAGTACCATTCATTCACATTAATAATTGCATGACAATTTGTAATATATTCTTCTTATTATTATGATTTGTATTAATGATGCTTATTGTTATTTAGAAGAAGGATGTCGTTATTATTATTTGTATTATTATTATCATTTAAAAGAAGAAGAAGAACATATTTTTTTATTATTTTGTCAGTCTGAATTATTTTTTGGTCATTGAAAGCCTTTCATTACCGAACCCAGTCCGTGCGCACCTGAATTAAATTAAACATTGAAGTTCACGTTACACAAAAATAAACACTGAAGTTTATAATTACTATGTTGTTGTTTTTTTTGTTTGTTTGTTTTACAGTGGGTCATATATCATATCTTTTAGTTTGCCAGTGCGTTTTGTGGTGTTAGGAATTTTTCTGCGCATTTCCTCACTAACTCAAAACGTGCGTACACCACCTCCTGAGCTGGTGTAGGATTCAAGCGTGCCGTACGCCCACGTCCATATTGATAAATCTCAAAGTCAACGTGGTTTTGAGTGTACGCAAGGTGTACGCTGGAAATTTGGTGTACGCACTTTTGATAAATGAGGGCCAGTGTGTGGATGCATGGGCTGAATATAACATTAGGAAGGAGGATGGCTGAACACCCAGAATGCTTTGAGTGAAGGGCATGTAAAAGCAGTTCAGGAAAATAGGGAATACCTGCGAGCAGTTGTTGAATCATTGTGAAAATTGCAGAAAAAGGTCACAAAGAAGCGGAGACTTCTGTCACCCGAGGCAACTTTATCGAGGTGTTGCGTCTTATCGGCAAGTTTGACAACGCCGTTGGAGAAAAACACTTGAAAATACCCAAAATGCAAAATACCCACACCATGATATACAAAACGTTAATTGAATTAATGGGGAATATGGACTAAATAAGTGGCGAGATTGAAGAGGCTTTACGCCGGTTTCACACTGTGCGCGTCAGCAGTGT
This sequence comes from Pimephales promelas, assembly GCF_988280905.1. Lineage (NCBI taxonomy): Eukaryota > Metazoa > Chordata > Actinopteri > Cypriniformes > Leuciscidae > Pimephales > Pimephales promelas. The sequence continues at coordinate 28,449,710 of NC_142792.1, read as the reverse complement.
GTATGGTGAGCGGGAGCAGCACACACACGTGTTGCTTTCACACTGTCAGCGTTTGTTGCGCAAGATAGACTTGACCCTCCCTTCGCCACCAAAACATTTTTCTATGACCCTCCAAAATGATTGTGAAAAAGGCATGACCCTCCCCGATCATGTATTGATTACTTCTGTACTGGACTGCGCTTGGCAAAGATGTTCAGATATCTCTATGCCTAGTAGACCTACACCAGGCGATCATTAAAAAGTGTCCTGTACAGGGCTGTACAGTGCGACATATATCTACCAAAAGATTGGTCTGTGCGCTGAATAAATGTACCACTGCAGCACGCGTGAGATACAGTTTTATAAACTCTGTTACTTGTGTTTGTTCTCAGACATGATAACAGATGTTTTATACTTGTGCTAATGCGATATCATGATTTTTGATCATGGATCATTTAATAGATGATAAACAAACTCATAGTAGGGGAATCATCCTGGTAGTAAAGCTTGTGGGGGGACACTGCTGGAAAAAACAGCAATGCAAGATTGAGAGGAACGCCTCCGACAAATCTCACAAGAATCACAACATGCTTTACGGCAACGACGTCACACACATCAACCACATACTGTATGAAGCATGAAGACACTTGCGCGCATTTCAGACGTCATACTCGACGATGGAAAAAGCAAAGAAAACGCGGCCGGTAGAGAATGAGCCTCTCTGCTCAACCCGTAAATTAATGCATCGATCCGCAAGTTTTGTTTGAGTTCTTTAATGGTCTAGTGGTAGATCTTTTGTGTCAGAGGTTACAGGTTATACGTGTTTTTCTCTCTCATCAAAACTGAATATGTTCATCAGTGGTTACAGTCTATATCAAGCAGGGACACGTTTGTGTGCATTTTATTTTGTGATTTCACTGGAATGAATAAAGAGTCTCCGCAACTGTGATAGATTGAAGAGTGTCACAGTCTTCGTCTGCACCATCCTGTCTGCGTCTCCTGCACTACACTTCCCAGGATCCTCTCGTCACCCTATCCCGTGTTCACTCCCTCATCAGCCACCTGTTCCTCGTCATCGTCATCTGTTTCACCTGTCTTCACCTCATTATGTTTGATTCTTCTGTGTATTTAGTTCCCTCAGTTTCCTTCAGTCTTTGTCGATCGATGTTGATGTTACCCTTCCGTGTCGTGAGTTTACCCGTGCCTGTTTGCTATTTTGAGTTATATTAAAGTGTTTGCATTGGAGCATTTGCCTCTTGTTCTCCTTCTTCTGCCTACACTCCACCGGCACCGTGACAGATCGATCGACCCCCAAATTGGGACTAAAACATGGATTCCTTCGTGGCGGTTCAGCTTCTCTGCCTAGAGCAGGGGAACCGCTCACTCGAGGACCACTTGGCGGATTTCCTCTCCCTCGTCCCAGCCACATCTTTCCCGGACGACAGCCTCTGCAGCTTCCTATATGCTGGCCTCAACACCGCCACCAGAGAGCTGTTGTCCGGGGAGGGTCCTCTGTGGAACTTCGCTGCCTATGTGGAGTGGGTGCTGGTGTCATGTGGATCTTCTTTCACCGTTGACGACGGCACCAGCCCCACTCCAACGCCTGAGATCTCCTCCTCGCTGGTTCCGTCCAGCCCCGTCCAGCCTGCCCCAGAGACCGTCCAGCCTGCCCCAGAGACCGTCCAGCCAGCGCCTGAGACCGTCCAGCCAGCGCCTGAGACCGTCCAGCCAGCCCCAGAGACCGTCCAGCCAGCCCCAGAGACCGTCCAGCCCGCACCAGAGACCGTCCAGCCCGCACCAGAGCCCGAGACCGTCCAGCCAGCCCCAGAGACCGTCCAGCCAGCCCCAGAGACCGTCCAGCCTGCCCCAGAGACCGTCCAGCCAGCGCCTGAGACCGTCCAGCCAGCGCCAGAGACCGTCCAGCCCGCACCAGAGACCGTCCAGCCCGCACCAGAGCCCGAGACCGTCCAGCCAGAGCCCGAGACCGTCCAGCCGGAGCCAGAGCCCGAGACCGTCCAGCCGGAGCCAGAGCCCGAGACCGTCCAGCCGGAGCCAGAGCCCGAGACCGTCCAGCCGGAGCCAGAGCCCGAGACCGTCCAGCCGGAGCCTGCGCCAGAGACCGTCCAGCCTGCGCCAGAGACCGTCCAGCCTGCGCCAGAGACCAGGATCCCACCCAGCCTCCCTCTCCCGCCTCCTCCCATCAGTCATCCGTCAGCTCTTCCGTTTACCTGCTCCCCTGACCCTGCCTGGTCGCTGGATCCTCAGTTTTCGCCTCCCACCTCCTCCACCTGGACACTTCCTCGGCCCCCGGTCCCATCGGCTTCCCCGTGGCTGCTACCTCCCTCAGCTCCTCCATGGTCCCACAGTCCACCAGCTCGGCCAGGCTCCCTCGTCCCTCCGAACTCCCTGCACTCCCTCGTCATCCTCCCTTCACCTTTGGACTTCCTTCCCTTGGCTCCGCCCCGTCATGTCACCCCCCCGGTTCAGTTGGACTCCTCACTCCCTCCAGTCACCCGTCAGCCCTCACGCACTCTGACCTCACCGTGTCCCTCTGTGCCCCTGTCGTCACTTCCGTCACCTGAGCCTGCGGTGTCACCATGGTCCCTCGGTCCCTCCTCAGCACCATATGTCATCGGTCCCTCTGCTTCACCCTGGTCTCCTCTCCCATCTGCTCCTCCCCTGTCAGTCGGCCCTCTGGTGTTGTCAGCCCCGATTCCATCGGCTCCACCAGGGGTCCTCCCTCCAGCTGCTCCGCCCTGGTCTCGCCCTCATCATGCTCCGCCCTGGTCTCGCCCTCAGCCTGCTCCGCCCTGGTCTCGCCCTCAGCCTGCTCCGCCCTGGCCACGCCCTCAGCCTGCTTTGCCCTGGGGACGCCCTCAGCCTGCTCCGCCCTGGCCACGCCCTCAGCCTGCTTTGCCCTGGGGACGCCCTCAGCCTGCTCCGCCCTGGTCTCGCCCTCAGCCTGCTCCGCCCTGGCCACGCCCTCAGCCTGCTCCGCCCTGGCCACGCCCTCAGCCTGCTTTGCCCTGGGGACGCCCTCAGCCTGCTCCGCCCTGGCCACGCCCTCAGCCTGCTCCACCCTGGCCACGCCCTCAGCCTGCTCCACCCTGGCCACGCCCTCAGCCTGCTCCGCCCTGGCCACGCCCTCAGCCTGCTCCGCCCTGGCCACGCCCCGCCCAGCCCCCAGTTCGTCCCCCCTCCTTCCTCTGTTATGCGGCGTGAGGTCACGCCTCCCGGGAGGGGGGAGTTCTGTCACAGTCTTCGTCTGCACCATCCTGTCTGCGTCTCCTGCACTACACTTCCCAGGATCCTCTCGTCACCCTATCCCGTGTTCACTCCCTCATCAGCCACCTGTTCCTCGTCATCGTCATCTGTTTCACCTGTCTTCACCTCATTATGTTTGATTCTTCTGTGTATTTAGTTCCCTCAGTTTCCTTCAGTCTTTGTCGATCGATGTTGATGTTACCCTTCCGTGTCGTGAGTTTACCCGTGCCTGTTTGCTATTTTGAGTTATATTAAAGTGTTTGCATTGGAGCATTTGCCTCTTGTTCTCCTTCTTCTGCCTACACTCCACCGGCACCGTGACAAAGAGCGCGTCTGAGTGAAGACTACGCGCGTGCCACCACAAGAGACACGATGTATCCATGACACTGATAGCAGCATATTTACTGACAAAAATGCACACTATGCAAGATTTGTGCCTTAATATAACAGCTTCAAATGGGTATCAGGCTGTGAGTGCAGAGATGCTCTGCATGAGTGGTATTTACGACAGTGACATTAAATACAAGTACTCCACTGTGACTCTAGGGGTCGCTGTTTGACAAAAACTGAATTCCTGCATAGTGTGCCTTTAAGTCTTAAGATTGAAAGTCCCAATACTGTAAAACTTGACGTACATCCACATCACATGTTAATACAGCGGTAGAATTACACTCACAGGACACTGCACGTATTCGCAATCACAAAAGTTCATTATTTGCTCATGCTTTAAAGCTTTGCCGGGTAAACATTTTATTGGCGTTCTGTTCTGACATGATGCACTTTTTCTAAACACGTACTGAAGCGTGCGTGCACTGTCAAACAGCGCCTAACTGGATTTTATCTTTTGCGTCTGATTTTTGTTGGGTCAGACCCATCTGATAGCGATGGGGGCGAGACAGAGAGAGCTACATGGATTCCACGAGATAGTGGGAGATGTCTGAATAGTCCATATCTGGCCACTGCGTGGGGTCATTAATCCACTTTTCGACTGTTTCAAAGGGACACCTCTGTAACCCCGTATCCAGTAGCTTCTTTAAATACCGCTCAAAGTCCTCGGCCGGCAAAGTGTATGTTCCTGCCATTTTTGCTATAAAGAAACTTTGCAGATCTAGAGCGAGTTCTGTTCTCAGGGGAATCCGTTTGTCTTCCATCAAAAAGGGGCGTTACCCTTCAATAACGCAAAAGTAGTATTGGTCTATTAGTGAATTAATTATATATATTTATATAGCTGTGGTGTGCAAACTGATAAGAGAAAAACGCGCAGTGGATCAAGCGCACGGCGGCACAGATGTGCGACCTGGTCGAGCGCAACCCTTTCACAGACATCAGTGGAAAGTTTGTTGTTCGGTCGGATATATAAATGGCACAATACAAATACAATGGCACAAACATAGAACCTGTATACAAATACAAAACGAAGCAAGTATTTACTAACTTTAACTGAAGAGAGAGAGAGAGAGAGATAGCCCACTTCTACTGTATGCTCTTGGTTGCTGACTTGCAATTTATAACTATCAGACAGGCCCTCGCGGCCTCTAAGCACTACCGGCCCACTGGGAAAAGACCAGACTCTCCGGATTGCCACTCCGCTACTGACAGGCGGCCACTGTATCACCTGTGCTTGCGCATGCAGCCGTCTCGCGGTAGTGTTTGTCTCATGACAGCTGCAGCTTCTGCATGCCGCGGTGATACGTCTCGGTTTTATCTTCTAACCTCTTTTCTTTTATGATGGAAAATCCAAAATGGTCCCATACAGGTGATTTAAATGACGCGGGGCGTTCAAGCTTCTCAGTTCCTCCACTCGCTATGACGAAGCTGTGTGTTGACTGAACATGGATTCATGACTGATTCATGTTTTTTTCATAATCAATCCGCGGATCACGTGTGTGCCGAACCGAAAACATTGATCCGAACGAATCACGGATCAATGATGATCCGTTGCACCACTAGTATGTAGGCAATAGACTGTGAACTCACAACTGTCCCTGTTGTATTTTTTCACAACTATCCCAAGCGAATTTTTGTACCGCCAAAGCCTTATTTGATCGGTGAGTAAAACTGTCTCTCTCTGTGATGAACCGCTGTGCTTGTGACAGCGCGCATGTTAAACTGAACGAGCAGGGAGAGAGAGAGAGAGAGTACCCCGAACGTGCGCGCGCACTCTCTCTCAGGCTTCACCGTCTCAAAACTAAGCGCTGTCTTGCTCTCTCTCTCTCCCTCGCACATATTAATCAAAATAATCGACACGATGGTTAGGTCAGGAGACTAAAGTTTCATGTGGAGCATTGGGAGATTTGTTTTTCCAGAATTACCGCTGGCTGTGAATTGTGCTAAAATAGTCCTGTTTTCTTTGATGACACACATCTTGTGGGATGTCCCAATCGCCGGGATAATCACACAACGCGCGCACATCCGATGATGACACGTTCAATTCCCGAACTTATGACTCATTTGAACCGATTCGTTTTAATGAATGGTTAGATCTTCCAACACTGAACTCACGAGACTTATGATCGTTGAATAACTAACCGTAAAACTTTTTAATAAGATTCCATTTATTACATAAATAACATAAAAAGTACAGTTTGCTTAGTCAAGTGTAAGGTTTAAAACAAATAAAACCACTTGTTTTCCCCCCTGAAAAAGCATATGACTACTTTTTCCCACACAATGCTATCAGGAATCAATCGTTAAAGAATTGGATCGATAAGCAGAATCGTTAGTGGCATTGATATCGATAAAATCTTATCCCATCCCTAGTCCCTTAGTTTGTTCAGGTGTATTTGATAAGGGTTTGAGCTAAACTCGGCCAGAAAGTGGATCTCAAGGGCCTGAGCTGAGAACCCCTGTTATAAACCCTACATGAAAAACACATTAATATTGCTGTTTGTTTTGTTCTCCACACAGGTTACATAGCTGTAAACTCACTGTTCAATCTTGTGGGAGTTTATCTTCAGTTCTTCAATCCTCAAACGTCCTGAGAGAGCTGGACCTGAGTAACAATGACCTGCAGGATTCAGGAGTGAAGCTGCTTTCTGATGGACTGAAGAGTCCAAACTGTCAGCTACAGATACTGAGGTCTGAACTCAAATACTTGCATTTGATTTTATATTGTATTAATTATGTAAAAATCACTGCAATTATGTAAAAATCAATGCAATTACATTGTGCTTTTCTTGTTCAGATGTGCCTTGTGTAATTTCACTGTTCAGTCTTGTGAGAGTTTATCTTCAGTTTGACTTCAGTTACAACAGAGGATATAATGGGGATAAAGGAGAATTAATTTGTTACATTTATATAACACTTTTCTAGGTGCTGTCTATTAAGTAATATATCTAATAGACCAACGCTACTTTTGTGTCATCGAAGGGTAACACCCCTTTTTGGGGGAAGACAAATGGATTCTCCTGAGAACAGAACTCGCTCTAGATCTGCAAAGTTTCTTGATAACAAAAATGGTACAGACATACACACTCTCTGTGCCGGCCAAGGACCGTGAGTGGTATTTAAAGAAACTACTGGATACGGGGTTACAGAGGTGTCCCTTTGAAATAGTTGAAAACGGGATAAATGACCCCACGCAGTGGCCAAATATAGACTATTTAGACATCTCCCACTATCTCGTGGAATCACCAAGTAAGTAGCCTATTTTTTTGTCATTAACACACTCACAGTATGACAAACTAGACGATGAGGCCATATCACTTGGACCATATTTAACTTGATTCAAGCTATTGACATAGTTTTGTTGTTGACTAGCTATACTAGTTAGAAAGACGACTCTGCTAGCTGCTACATGATTAGCTCAGTGCCGTACACTCTAAACCTTTTTACAATTTTCAAAGTCCTAGCACTTTCTAGACACAAGCAGAATTCAGCCAAGTCCACTTTAGTTTTTTTTAGTAAAATCAGTTAACAGCCAAGGTAGTGTGCCTATTGAGAGCTAATCACATAACGTTAGCTGCTAGCAGCTTCGTCTTTCTAACTAGTATAGCTAGTCGACAACAAAACTATGACGCCATGTCAGTTGGATCATATTTAACTTGATTTAAGCTATTGACATAGTCTAGTTTGTCATACTGTGAGTGTGTAGTGACAAAAAATAGGCTACTTGGTGATTCCACGAGATAGTGGGAGATGTCTGAATAGTCCATATTTGGCCACTGCGTGGGGTCATTAATCCAGTTTTCGACCATTTCAAAGGGACACCTCTGTAACCCCGCATCCAGTAGCTTCTTTAAATACTGCTCACAGTCCTCGGCCGGCAAAGTGTATGTTCCTGCCATTTTTGCTATAAAGAAACTTTGCAGATCTAGAGCGAGTTCTGTTCTCAGGGGAATCCGTTTGTCTTCCCCCAAAAAAGGGGCGTTACCCTTCAATGACGCAAAAGTAGTATTGGTCTATTAGTGAAATAATTATATATATTTATATAGCTGTGGTGCGCAAACTGATAAGAGAAAAACGCGCAGTGGATCAAGCGCACGGCGGCACAGATGTGTGACCTGGTCGAGCGCAACCCTTTCACAGACATCAGTGGAAAGTTTGTTGTTCGGTCGGATATATAAATGGCACAATACAAATAAAATGGCACAAACATAGAACCTGTATACAAATACAAAACGAAGCAAGTATTTACTAACTTTAACTGAAGAGAGAGAGAGAGAGAGAGAGTGCGCACTTCTGCTGTATGCTCTTGGTTGCTGATCGTTCACTCAGCACACGTGTCATTTGGATTAAAACTAAATCGTATCTGTAAGTAAAACATGAACTGTTACGTGATTTATGTATAACGAGTGGTTTCTTACATGATCACAGGACATTTACAGGTCAAGAAATTTCATGAACGCAAACATCGGAAGCGTGCGCTCTGAAAGTGCCACTCACAGTGTGTGAATTGAATTGAATTATCTTTCATGTCTTGCACTTTAATGGACAAATTCCCATAAAATTATTTAAAACATGCATCTTGGTGAGTATCCTGGTAAACATAGTTGGTTATATCTTTAATATGTGTCAAAGTAAACGCATGTACAGTACAACAGGCTCTCTTGGATGTGCAGCAGCAGGTCAGCAGCAGCCTAATAAAAGCCTAATGTTTCTGACTGTTAATCAAACTACAAACACAGTCATCACTCCCTGCTATTGACTGAATTACTTTAGTAACTTTATAAAAGATTAATCTATATTTAATTTATACAGTGATGAATATGCATTTACATTTATTCATTTAGCAGACACTTTTATCCAAAGCGACTTACAAATGAGAACAATAGAAGCAGTTAAAGGGTAATTCCACTGGTGGAGACATGAATGTGTATTGAAAGTGGGTCATATATGTAGTAGAATAGTATAATTTTTTTTAAATTTGGGTCCTTCTTGGCCAATAAAAGGCAGAAAATGACTTTTTAGTGCTTGTGGATTGCAACAATCCCCATAGTGGATTGCAATGCTCAGCTCCGCAGGCCACTCCCACTACTCCGCCCATCACTGTAGACTAGAGTTGAGCTCCACTCTACGCTATTGCCTGGAAATAATTTCGTACAATGAAACCAGATAATGTGCGCTAATATAATATGACGACGTAAGAGCATCAAGGCGGAGCCCGCGCCATCAGCCAATGGGTTGGCGTGATTCTATATGGGCTTCAGACAATCAGCACACTTACTCTGCGTTCGGGCCAATTACCAAGATCAGAGCCCTCTCCCCGGACAGCACCTCAAATATGTTTACCAATTAAATCTATCCGACTGATTTGTAAGTGTGAACTCATGAACTAAAAAATCCTGATGTTTTCAGTGCTGATTCGGTGGTGACGCCGTGTTCATGTAACCAGAGGGTGACGCTGCCTATAACACAAAAGCTGCCACAAGGAACTGGCAAAAGTAATGCTTATGAATGTTTCAAATATAGCAAGGAGACATTTTAATTGTTTATTAGTGTCTGTCGGCTGCAATAGTGGCCGCAGTAGTTAACACACCTGTAGAGAGAAATGCACTTTTCATATGGATTACATAAGCAGATCAGTCGGTTTCTTTTCGATTTGAATTGTTTCATTTAAAATGAGACATTTTTAAGCTTTCTTTATATTTCTTGTGTCTGTGAGGCAGCTTAAACGCTGAGTTTCGGCTCATTTATGAAGAGCTCCAGTTCACGAGCAATGCAATCTCACTGGCTCCTCCATGTCCTAATTATATGGTCTGTTATATTTGCTTCTTATTTATTAAATCCAGGCAATTGGTTGATAAAACATCGATTAAAAATTAGATACAAATGATACAAAACAAAATAAAATTTTTAGAAAGGCTTTCTACAAAACAAAACTTAATGAATTGGTCAGAATCGTGTCTGACCCACATGTCTCCCGATATATTGTCTGACCCATATGTCTCCCAACACATCCTGCCTTGCCAAAACACACATGTGGGAGATGCGGAATGGATAGAAATAACTCAAAAAATAAAAGAGGACTTGAATAAGCCCATTAATGGCATTTTTGAGTCATGCTCTTAATGAACTGTTTTATTTCCTCTTTCTATATTGTGAATAATAAATGTGGATCATTTTAATGTGTTTGTTACACAATGGAGTCTAACTGATTGTAATAATTATTTGATGTAGACTACTTTTAAACTTAGAAGTATTCATTGGCATCCTCGCATACTAAACTGCATTTTTTTATGTTTGCGTGCTGGAGGTACGCTATTATGTTGTGTGTATGTGATGTTAACATTTAAACTGGTGAGAGAAAATGTCACTATCAAAGAGTCTAAAGAGGAAAGTTGAAAGCGAAAATAGCCATTGAAAGAATAAGAATAATGAAAAGACAACTAGCCCGTGTTGTTCACTTAGTTTTGTAAATGCGACGACAACCCGACTCACTAAATGCGTCTCTATAGCATGCACTGTGTTTATCGTACAATTTATATGCAAAAAAAAGAGTTTTTACGTGCATATGATACGCATGGGTAGGTTTAGTAGTGGTGTCGGGTTCGTGTGTACTATACGTTGGGTAGGATGGGTAGGACAATAAAGTGCGTATCAAATGCATGAGAAAAACTGCTTATCACATGTAGCATATGTAAAAACTAATTGTCGCGTATAAATTGCATGATAATCACAACGCGTGCTATAGAGATGCAAATAATATTTGACATTTAATGACGGTTATTGTAGAGGTGTGTCAGGCGATCCACAGACTTGGCTGTGGCGCGGACGTAGAGCCTAGAAACTCTGAAACTGAAACTCTCCTCTTTGGAGCCAGACATTCAGAAACTGATGTGTGAGAAGCAGCACTACTCATCTCATTAATATTCACGTTCAGTTTTAGATGGAAATCTCAAAATATAAAATCTACAGATCTGTTAGTTTAGTAATGTACTAGTTTTTGTTTCATGTGTAAAATCCCAGTAATTTCAGTGATATTTGGACATTAAGGTGAACATATTTTTCAGCATTTTATTGTTACCATAGTTACAACCATAGACTTCCTATGCCCTCCACCTCAGTTTTAAACTAATGGCTCTTTGGAATAACATTAAGTGAGACCTAGGCTGTGACAGTATGTTTAATTGCACTTTTTCAAATTAAATAAAATTCAAATAATAATTCCTGATCATATTATTGCGTTTGTGTTTTAAGAATTAGCTTATCCTTACAATTTTGTTGCTTTTTGGGGGGCATGTTAGAGTGGGATTTGGTTAGGTGGTCCTCAGAAAAGTGCGAGATAAAGTAGTTCTTGGGCTGAAAAAGTTTGAGAAACACTGCTTTAAACTAACAATAGTATAGTATAGTATACTTTATTGTCCCCTAGGGGAAATTTGTCATGGACTCAAAGTGCGTGGTGCAAAGTAGTAGCTGCCATTACAAGCAATAATACACATAGTAAAACAAATACCAGCTAAAGACGTACATGTAGACTACACACACACTCATGACACATCTAATGAAAATCTAAAAAAAATAAATGAGAATAAAAAAAAACAAAAACAAACATACAATACTAAAACAACAAGCAGAACACCAAGTTATTGCACACTTCTCATTCCTCCTCGTACAATCTAAAAATTTTGATTTAAAATTTTGACGGAGTTGGGTATAAAAGAATATTTGTAACGGTTCAATTTGGTTTTTGGAATTCTGAACCTTCTGCCAGAAGGCAAGAGCTCGTACTCCGCATGAAGGATGTGGGACGGGTCAGACAGAACTCTCCGCGCCTGCCTAAGTACAGACTGCTCATAGATGGACTGAAGGGAGAGCTTTTCAGTCCTCCCCATCACCTTCATAGCAGTCTGTACCAGGCGCTGCAACTTTGATTTAGACTGTGTGGAGAGATTGCCAAACCATGCCGTCATCCCATACCTGATGACACTCTCCATCACTGCCTGATAAAATAAAAACATAATCTTCTGACTGACACCAAACACCCTCAGTCTGCGTAAAAAATACAGCCTTTGCTGTAAACAGGAACATAAATGATCAACATGATCACCCCAACGTAAAAGGTTATCCAGGTGGATACCCAGATACCTATAAGAAGTAACCTGTTTGATCTCTTCCCTGTGAATAGACAGTGGAGTATGATCCCCCACTGACCGAGGGTCAAACACCATCTCCTCAGTTTTTTTAGTGTTAATTGTGAGATAGTTCTTATCACACCACTGAACAAAATTATTAACCTCCGTGAAGTACACTGACGGGTCTGAGTTCTGGTGAAGCAGACTGAGAATAGCAGTGTCATCAGAAAATTTAAAAAACAGGTTGCCTGGGAGACTATTGGTACAGTCATTTGTATAAAGAGTGAACAGAACCGGTGAACTTACGCAGCCCTGAGGCGCACCTGTGCTGCTGCATTTGGATTCCGAAACTGAGTCGTTAATCCTGACATTTTGGGTTCTATTTGTTAAAAAAGAATAAAACCACTTAATAATAAAAGGGTTAACATTCATCTGGGTCATTTTCTGTAAGAGCAGATGAGGCTGTAATGAGTTAAAAGCCGAACTAAAATCAATAAACAAAATGCGTGCGTAGGCCTTGGGATCCTCCAGATGCTTAAGGGTCAGGTGGGTGATGCTATTAATTGCATCGTCTGTACTCCTCCCCTGCCTATAAGCAAACTGGAGTGGATCCAGTTCAGGGTTGACTTCAGATTTCAGTATGGATACCATGTATTTTTCAAAGCATTTCATGACAACAGAAGTTAAAGCCACCGGTCTATAATCGTTGTTTTCTATAGGACAGGGTTTCTTTGGAATGGGAATAATGGTAGATTTTTTCCAAAGGGCAGGAACCAGATGGGAATCTGCAGACCTTTGAAACACAGGGCACCATGCAGGGGTTAGTTCTGCAGCAAAGGTCTTAAGAAGAAAAGCAGAGATGCCATCAGGGCCTGCAGATTTCTTCTTGCATACATGGCTGAAAAGTGACTGGATTTTGAGAGGATCAACTACTAACCTTGAACAGGGGTCAGTTGTAATTGACTGTAGTACATTATTGCATTCCAAAGAATAGTCCTGTGTATCAAACCTGAGAAAGAAATCATTAAGTGTGTTTGCTTTACTAAACTCATCATATGTCATAAGGCCCTTTCTATGTGTTGTCATGTTTGTAACAGCTTTCATGGAGACCCAGAGTTTTTTAGAGTCCATAGAAACAAAATTCTGTTCTAAGACATCCCTGTGTTTCTTCCTTGCCTCCTTTAATGAAAGATTAAGCTCCCTTTGAACAGATTTCAACCCCATCCTATCATTATTCCTAAAAGCCTTTTTTTTCCGATTGATGCAGTTCTTTAACTCTCTGGTGATATATGGCTTATTGTTGGGATAGATTGTAATAACCTTCTTGGTGACCACACAATCCGCACAGAATTTAATATACTCTGTAATAGTGTCGGTGGCTTCATCGATACCCAAATTATGAAAAATGTCCCAGTCTGTACAGAGAAATGAACCCTTCAATGTCTCTATGCCGTCTTTAGACCAAACAGTCACTGTCTTAGTGGATGGTTTACTGCTCTTTAAAACTGTCTTATAGGTGGGTATCAGATGGACTGTATTATGGTCTGAGTTTGACAAAGGGGGCTTTGAACTGGCCCTGTATGCATGTCTTATATTACCATAACATTTGTCCAACACTCTACTGTCTCGAGTGCCACACTTGACATATTGTTCAAATCCAGGAAGGGATAGTTCCAATTTACAGCTGTTAAAATCTCCAAGAATAAAAACCGGGGCTCCCGGAGTGCGTTGCAGTTGGTTGTGAACACAATCTGCAATACGAGCTGCAGCTCGAGCCGCATTCCCACTGGGGGGAACATAAACTGAACATATTATGATATTGCCAAACTCCCTCGGGAGGTAAAAGGGTCTTAGAGAAATGCAAAGTAATTCAATATCAGGGTTGCACACAGTATCTCTCACGGAGTAATTTCTGCACCAACTGTCACTCACAAACACGCAGATACCTCCCCCTCGACTTTTCCCCGAAGTTTCCTCCCTGTCTGCACGGACAAGGGAGAACCCCTCCAGCTCGATCAAGGAGTTGGGAATGTCTTTGTGAAGCCAGGTCTCCGTAAAAACCAGCAAACTCGCCTCGCGGTATTCAAAGCATACCCTCATGTTGACACGGAGCTCCTCCATTTTACTCCTGAGAGAGCGAACGTTGCTCAGGATCATGCCGGGCAGCGGAGGTCTACTTCCTCTCCGGCGAAGACGCTGTCGTGTTCCCCCACGTCGGCCTCTTTTCCGCCGTTTTTTATGAGGTGCCAGGATTTTAAATGCCTCAGGAAGGCTGAATAACTCCGCGGGCGGCGATGTTGTTCCCATGTAGCGGAGAGACAGCAACGTATCTCTGGCGTAGATGATTGATAACCCACCCTCCAAGTGTGGAAAAGTTTGACACATCCTCAGGAGCTGCCATACAATCAATACCAATAATAATCCTTGTGCAAATAACGCCATGGTGTTCCTCTGTATCCTCGTACACATTCACACAGTCGATAGAAAAAACACAATAAAATAGTAAAAACGACGAATAAATAATAAAAACAGCTCCCGCACCAGCAGCACACGAGTCCGGGTCGCCAGCAGAGCAGCGCCACCGGGATAGGAAAACTATATGCTAGTGCTTTGACCCCTCTCAGTTAAATTGTCACTGGTATCTAAACATTTGAACCACTGACCCAATCCTCAGCACTGAGCCCTCCTGGAGCTGCTCTAAATATGTGCTGTCCAATTACATGATGGATCAAATATGGTAGAGCAACTGAACCTCTCAAAATACAGTTTAACAGGCTTAAGCATGAAAATAACTGAAGGAAATATATATTTACTAAACAAATCAAGCCAACTAATATGGTTTTAAAATCTTTTGGTTTCAATATATTAAAAAGTTACAAATGTAGTGAAAATACAGGTGTCGGTCTCAGCAAATACCAAAAATTAAAGTATTGATATTGGACTCCTTCTGGAAAAAGTGGTATTTGTGCGTCCCTACTTAAAACATTACTGACTGCATTTAATTGAAGACATTTGGACATATTTCTGTGTGTATTTGTCCATTTAAGCACACACCTGAGGCTCAGAGTAGCCTATACTTGTCGGTGTTTTGCTCCATTATGGATTGCGTACACAGAAAGCCGCCTGGGGAACAGTATCTCGCTCACTGGTCAATACACTTTTAACTTTACACTTCTTTTAGTATCGAGAACACACAGAAGGAGACTGTGTATCACGTTACATGATTCGTCTGATTTGAAAGTTATGTAGGAAGGGCGACAGCACACTGCTTCAAAGGAAATGGTGTTTTCATAATCATTCAAAGTAAAATTAAAATTTAATTAAATTGATTGTGGAACCCTAATCATGAACACATCTTTGAGAGCAAGGGGGCGACTGGTGGTTTGGGCAACTTGTGTTCTTTGCATATAGGGTGGACCGGCTCTGGATATGTCATTGTTATGGTTAAAGTTAAAATCCTCCTGGTTAGTGTTTGTTTAATCATCCTCTGCTGAGATCTTGAGAGATCTAATGTCTTATTTTATATTCAGTTGATTTCATCTTAGGCTGTGTGTCTGTAAGTCAGTTGTAGATTGTACAATGGACACATATGAACACTGAGCAGTGTTCATTTTACTCTGGGGATTTTGCTGTGTGTTTCAGATTATAGACCACGGGTTCTCATCTCTGGCCCTCAAGATCCACTTTCCTGCAGAGTTTAACCCTGATCAGACTCTCCTACCTGCAACTTTATAGTAATCCAGATGACCGTGATTAGTTTGTTCAGGTGTATTTGATAAGAGTTTGAGCTAAACTCGGCCAGAAAGTGGATCTCAAGGGCCTGAGCTGAGAACCCCTGTTATAAACCCTACATGAAAAACACATTAATATTGCTGTTTGTTTTGTTCTCCACACAGGTTACATCGCTGTAATCTCACCGTTCAATCTTGTGAGAGTTTGTCTTCAGTTCTTCAATCCTCAAGTGTCCTGAGAGAGCTGGACCTGAGTAACAATGACCTGCGGTATTCAGGAGTGAAGCTGCTTTCTGATGGACTGAAGAACCCAAACTGTCAGCTACAGATACTGAGGTCTGAACTCAAATACTTGCAATTGATTTTTATCTTGCATTATTTATGTAAAAATCACTCAGCTAAGATTTATTCTGTATGCAATTATATTGTGCTTTTCTTGTTCAGATGTGCCATGTGTAATTTCACTGCTCAGTCTTGTGGGAGTTTATCTTCAGTTCTTCAATCCTCAAACACCGTCCTGAGAGAGCTGGACCTGAGTAACAATGACCTGCAGGATTCAGGAGTGAAGCTTCTTTCTGATGGACTGAAGAGCCCAAACTGTCAGCTACAGATACTGAGGTAAATGGGTTTCCATTAAACAATTAATACAAAAATATATATTTTTACAATTTTGTCAACAAATCTGATACAATGCCAGAAGAAGAGACAAAAACAGCATTTGCATTGTTGTAATTTCCAATTTTGTTGTAATTATGGACTTGACATTTGCAGTCAAAAAATAATGCATTCAATACTAATATTCATCACCACACCAATTAACATCATCACTGGGGCTTGACCTTGCTACCTGCCCTCTGGTGCAAAAATTGTACTTTAACATCGATCTTCTCCAGGGCCGGGTTTCCTGATAACGATGTATCTTACCTCTTAAAGGGTTAGTTCACCCAAAAATGAAAATTAAGTCATTAATTACTCACCCCCATGCTGTTCCAACCCCGTAAGACCTTCGTTCATCTTCGGAACACAAATAAAGATATTTTTGATTGAATCTGAGAGCTGGATCAGTCTTAGATTGAATGCCTAAGGGACTGGCTCTTGACGGCCCATAAAGTCATTAAAGAAAAGGTTTAAATATTCCATGTGCCTACAGTGGCTCAATTCTAAGTTTATCAAGCGACGAGAATACTTTTTGTGCGAAAAAAACATACATACACTGCATGAAAAGTGGGATTTTCGTCAGTAAGCGGCACTGTAGATTGTCGTGGAAGTTCAGGTTTACGACTGCACACGGCAATTTACAGGTAACACTCAAAACTGCTGTGAATTGCCGGAAATTGACGTGGGCCTTGCTTGGCAGTTGTCCCCCCATTGTCCCCCCTTCTCCTAAATCTAGAGGAGGCTTTGACATGTAAATGAAAATGCTGTGAGCTATACACATGCAAATAAGGGTAGGGGAGTTTCACCCCAGGTAACATTTTTCTGAAAGGTATAACTTCATTCTAAGACAAGATCAGGCTCAGTATAACCTAATTGCTGTGTTTTTTTTGTTTTTTGTTTTTTTAACATTGCACATAATGCACAACAATTACAACAATAACATGACATCCAAAAAGATAACAATCAACAAATAATAATTTCACAATAAATAAGAAACAAATAAAAATAGGACAGAATTGAACAAATGAAATAAAAACAGGAAAGGGACTATCTCTATTGTGTATAATATTATGATTTAAGAGAAAGTTAGAAACCAGTAATTTGTACTATTTAAAGAAAGAAAATTAGCTTCAATTAGCTTCAATATTCTTTAGCAAATACAATTGTATCACTACATTTTTATCGATACATTTGAGAGACAGAATATACTGAAAACTAAAAATTAGACCAAAAAAAAAACTTCAAACAAGGTTTAGAATTATTCATTTTACTCTTATGAATATGAAATTTTCCTAATAAAATTATAAGATTCATCATAACATTTAAGGAAGAGGTTTTCAAAATATATGATAACATCTTTGATGTTAATTCACAGTTATAAACAGATGTTTTTTGTTTTTGTTTTTTACAATTTTTTTACTGGTTTATTTATTTTAAGTAACCTAATAAAGTTATTTATTTATGCATATATGTATTTTTACATTTCATGGTAGCCTATTTAGGTATATCCACCTTATTCCTAATTTAAAATGAACTAACAGCAGCAGAAAAGTCAAGGACAGCCGGCGACAGCCTTTCAACCTGAGTCAAAAACCAGTGAACGTAACTCTGATTGGCTGAGGCAGCATATCGTCATAATCCAACCTGTAACGTCAGCCACTCTGATTGGCTGAGGCAACGTGCCAGGCATGTGGCGTGTTTTTTAAGCAGAAAGTAACTACACAGATATTCAGCCTGCTTCGCCGTCATGATCGCTGGGGAACCCATCTTTTCCTCTAAATTGAAGGTAAGTTCGTCCAGCTTAGTGAATTCTATGTCCATGTCTACTTATAGTTTTTGGTAGTTTAGCGTTTTTGTCTTAAACTTCACAAATCGGCTGTGATTACTGCCGCGAATGTCCAAGGGTGTTAACCTAACGGAACAGTTTTTTGTTTTGCGTTAGCTTGCTGCTCTTAATTCTTTTTTTGTTTCATTTCAATTTGAACAAATTTGGGACACTAAACTGTACGTTGGGTTGCACGTTGTTATCTGGCTGCAAGTTAGCTACCATTCTTTGATAGTAATCAAACTAACTCATTTACTCTGAATATCGTCAGAAATTATGAAAAAATAATAAGTGCCAGGGTCCTAAAACAAAGCGCGTAATGTGCTTGTATGCTCTAGTGTAGGCTATCCTTGTTTGTAAAATTGCATCACTTTGTGTGATGAGTGAAATCTTCAGATGTTTGTGATTTGTTTTGTCTCTCAGGGGCTGTTAGGAGTGAGGTGTCCTTCGCTGATGGGAGAAAAAACACCTAAATAAGGTAACGTTACGTGTTGTGATCTCATCCTCTTTTCTTTTGAACAGACCCCAGTCAAATAAAAAGTAAAACTAAACTAATTTGGATTAACGTCTGTGTTTATAGATGACTTTGAGCGTGAGACAGTGGTGAAAACGCCAAAGAGAACTGGAACATGGCATGTTATATTCAGTTATAAATGTTTGACCAAGTTTTTAAATATCTTATAAATCTGTTCAGTTTCATCATTTGATAATAACTTTTAAAACACATTTTTTGTGGTATAGATGCAGTGACTGAGACTGGGAGATGCAGTGACTGAAACCTGGTGGTAAGTGTTGATCTATTGGCAGTGGAGAAGACACTTTTAATAGACACCTTCTCTCTTGTGAGCTAGCAAACTTTGTTATTCTAATTAGAGCATTGTAAACATCACCAAATGTGTTCGTTTATTTCAGTGTTCCAGAAAAAGGTCCTGAAACTACTGGTCGACATCCGCCATCGCCTGAAGGAAACCAGGTAGTGGATGCAGTGGATGCGTTGTCTTTTTCAACTTTGCAGAAGGGGTCATGAAATTCGTTTCCACAGCCACTGAGGTGTATGTACATCAAGGTGAACCTCAAGCACGCGTCGCAAAGACTTAAATTCACTTCGCCCTGATGAGCCAAGCCTACAGGACTTGAATTAAGAGTTTTAAAGGGATAGTTCACTTTGAAATTATTTTTTGAAATGTTTTGGCTTACGTCAAGGGCATCAGTCAGTCATATAATGGAAGTCTATGGGGATCTCTTAAAAGAGCATGCACAGAGAAGTACAAATTAAACATGATTTAATGAATCATAACTGTAAGTACACCTTGATGGCTTAAGATACGAGACGAGCGGTTTGTGTGAGAAAATGAACAGTGTGTGTGTGTGTATATATATATATGATCTGCGCATGCGGTGGAAACCGCCAGAAGCGATCTTGCACTGGTACGTCACTCATTGTTTACACAGATTTCGGAAGTTTTACTGTGAAGATCTAAACATATTAAGATGTATTGCATTTTGTGTATATCTAAATATATATATATATATATATACACACACACACACACACACATTTATACAATATAAATACTGTTTGTTTTCTTTCCCAAAACGCTCATTTCGTGTCTTAGTCAATCATTGTGTACTTAATTTATGAGTCATTAAATCATGTTTAATTTGGTCTTCTTTGTGCATGCTCTTTGAGGTGGTGACCATAGACCTGCATTATATGACTGACAGACAACAACAGTTTGACCTAAAAATATCAAAATTGAAAATACTGTGGAAACAAAACCACCTGCATCTTGGATGCCCTTGAGATAAGATAAAACATATCAAAAATTTATTTCAAAGTGAACCATACCTTTAAATTACATCCTTATTATTCGTTCATAATTCTGGCTCCACTGTACATTGTGTTTGATATATCTGGTGCCCAATTCTGATGCCATTCAGGGCAATTTATTTTTGAATAGAGATGCAATATATTATTGATTTATTTGTATAACTGTAGTGCTGTATGTATGTATGTTGTCCCATGTTTCCAGAGGGTGGAGGACATGTTTTCTGTGCTTTGAAAGATGTTCTCCTATGCTGTGTACATAGTTTTGTGTTTGTTCTAATAAAGCTATTTCTTTGAATAAACAGTATGTGGCAAATGTTCCTTTCCTCAATAAATTCATGTCCTTGATGGTAATAATAATTTAGTCCATAGGATAACAATGACATGAATAAACAACATAATAGCATATCATATGAATATATATATATATGATTATTATTATTATAATTTTATGTCGGCTGACCAATAGTAACAGATCTGCCAACCAATCACGAGTGATTTTCTTGTTTAAATGTAGTGAATTTCAACCAATACTGAGTGAGGAAATTCAAGCCATTCTCTGGCAAGGCGCGCGCAGTGCTGCTATTCATATGCTAATTAGGGCCATTCGCACCTCCGCGAGCGCTGCATGCATACGTCATGGTTCGTTTCCGTCAATATGTGGCACAGTGGAACGCGACGTTCACAGTCTGTAAATTGTCGTTAACTGCCGAAAATTAGGGAGATTTCCGGCAGTTTACGGGGACGAAAATCCCACTTTTCATGCAGTGATAACGACTTTATTCGACTATTCCATTACTTCCTTATGGGCGCATGCGCGAGAACTGAGACGAGGACGTTCTCCTTCTTGTTAACGGCTGCTAACCGCTTAGGAGTATTTTCGCCCCCTACCGTATAAGATGATGATATAGCTGGAAGCGCCAAACTTTCTGTTTACAAGCAGAGGAAGATGCACGCTGTCTTATAAGGTTTTCAATTAGCGTATTTTCAGCACTATAAGGTGCACTTAAAAGCCTTTAATCTTCTCAAAAAAACTATATGGATCATCATCTCATACGGTAGGTGGCGATAATACTCCTAAGCGGTGAGCAGCCGGTAACAAAACGTAGCCGAAGGAGAACGTCCTCGTCTCAGTTCTCGCGCATGCGCCCATAAGGAAGTAATGGAATAGTCGAATAAAGTCGTTATGTATGTTTTTTTTTCGCACAAAAAGTAGTCTCGTCGCTTGATAAACTTATAATTGAGCCGCTGTAGGCACATGGAATATTTAAACCTTTTCTTTAATGACTTTATGGACCTTCAAGAGCCAGTCCCTTAGGCATTCAATCTAAGACTGATCCAGCTCTCAGATTCAATCAAAAATATCTTTATTTGTGTCCCGAAGATGAACGAAGGTCTTACGGGGTTGGAACAGCATGGGGGTGAGTAATTAATGACTTAATTTTCATTTTTGGGTGAACTAACCCTTTAAGAGCGCTCTCTACGTGCAAGGTTACGAACGATCGCAGCAATTCCACGTGCGTTTCCCAAAAATGCACTTAACATGAACGCGCGAGAACGCGTTCTACGTGCTACTTAAGCGTCACTATCCATTCGCGAAGTGCTGAAATATAACCTTATATGGAGTCGTATTCTGAATGTTTAACCTAATAATCGTCATTTGTTGTGGATTAGAAATCAAGACAAGTCTATATGGATATAAAACACCTATACAGGCTGACAAAATGGCTGAAAAAAAAAACAAGAGAAGATAGGCTACCTTTCAAAAAGATAAAATTAATGTCTTTCTAGAGGAGATAGAGGGAAACAAATATTTTATTTTTAACAGATTTAAAGGACACCATACAAATAAGGAAAAACAAAACATCTGGAACGGACATGTCACATTGCAAACCGTGTTCAAAGATCAGGGAAGGAGGTCCGCGAGAAATGCCCAATACATGGCTGGTTTTCGTGCACGTCAGCAAGTCAATGACAGATTTTTTTTAATTCATCCCCATTTGCCCGGTCTTAAAAGCATATTTCCCAGATTACTTATTTTATGATTTTTTTCCCCCATTCGTTTAATTTAGATGTGTATTTTTATTTTTTCTTCCCTTTTTAATTATTTGATCTATTAATTTACACAAAACACGAGTACAACAAAGTGTACAATCAAAACCTAGCTATAGCCTATATTATAGGCTACTTGCGTTGCAGTGTAATCTATTGAATCTAGATAAAAGTGTAATCTGCCGGTTGTCCTGCAGGTGACCTCATAACTCTGTCTTCTTACGATGCACTTGGGGATGTACGATTACTCCAGAGCACTCGTAGTTCTTCGAAGATTTTCAGTTACGATGCTTTTGGGAAACAGAACATAATATTAAGATCATTCGTAGATCGTTTTTACGATCAACTTAGGCTTACGATGCTTTTGGGAAACGCAGCCCAGGATGATTCCACGCATCAAAATCCCCAGTAATGTACACTGCTCAGTGTTTATATAATCCACATTCAGAGTGTTAAAAAAGTAACACTGAAGCAGTGTAGAAGTTGATAAGCTAATTAAGGTGAGAGAAATTAAAAATGTCACTTCAGGGTTTCACCCCTATACCTAAACTTACTACTTAGGTGCCCTTTACCTTTACTGTTCCCTGCTGGTGGAGCGACCTGCCTAAATCCAAGTTCACACTGTACGATTTTGGCCACGATTTGACTGTCAGAGACACATTTTTGAATCCTTGAAAAGATTCCTCTGCTCCTAGGTCAACATCTGAAATGTTTGATCACTAATAATACAAGTAAATATAAGAAAAAATTCTGGCAGTGTGACTTTACACCGACAACCATTAAACCAAAAACCAATAGGAGCGCAGAACCCCCCACCCAGATTTCTTTTTTTGAGAAAAGCCACGATCATTATTAATGTTATGATAATGAATGTTTTGTTACTTTTAAGAATCTACAGAAAATAACAGCTGAAAGTACAAACTACGCAGGTCATTGTGTGAAAGAAACTGATGTGAATGCCAAACTAATGTCATGTGGACTGTTGCTGTATGTCTTTGTAGGTTGTCTGGCTGTATGGTGACAGAGGAAGGCTGTGGTCATGTGTCTTCAGCTCTGAGTTCAAACCCCTCACACCTGAGAGAGCTGGATCTGAGCTACAACCACCCAGGAGATTCAGGAGTCAAGCTGCTCTCTGATAAACTCAAGGATCCAAACTACAGACTGGAAAAACTCAAGTATGTAGAGCAGGAAGAGCTTCCATTAAACAACGTCAAAAACACCATTACAATATTCACTTCTTACAAATTAGTTACACTTTGTTATAGATTACATGACTACATTTAATAAAGTTCTTACTGAGAATGTACAGAGGTTTAGCTCTAGTTATACTATGTGGTTGTTGAATGCTTCATTCTGATTGGCTGATGAACATTCAGAGGTGTGTAATTATTTTCAGTAAGCGCACAGGTAAAGTAGTTCTACCAGAAAGACTCAGGAGACAAGAGAACGACCGGGTGGTGTTGGGGAGGATGGAGATGAACACCGGCGTCAGTTTTTGCAAACGTAGTAATGGGTGTTAACCGGGCTTAAGTACTCCAATTGTCTGAGTGCTGATTGGCTAGATCTGAGGTCAATGAATAACATGATATTCGGCTATGTTTACACAGAAACGATTCTGAGGAGAAAACGCAAAAGTGGCGTTGTGTCATCACTTATTCTGCGTTTAGACGAGCGTTTTGTGTGGGAAATCCGCGTGCAAATGGTGACGCAAAAGTGTGTGAAATTCAATGTAGTATGCACTTCAGGCGGCTAGGAGTGCATACTACAACAACACCAAGTCCACGCGTCTTCGTACAACCTTCACTGTCAAGCAGACTTTTGCGTTTCTACCGTTTACACGGGAACGCGGCGGTGGAGCGTTTTTAAGATTTCCACTCTGGAGGGTGGTTTCACTTTTTTGTGATTTTAAAGGAGCTGTATGTAAGATTGTGGCCAAAATTGGTACTGCAATCAGTTTCAAATTACTGTAGAGCGGTGTATCCCCTCCCCCTCCCACCTGACTCGAGGTTGCCAGATAAGATGCAGGATCCAACATTTTTTTTATCCCACACGTTTGTAGCTGCAGCTGTGGTAACTAGAGCAGAGCTGGCAACCCGAATGCTGCAACACTAACTGACTTTGTGATTGGTAGATCGGTGGAGGGTGGAGCATCAGACCAAAACACAACATGACAGTTGAGGGCTGCAACTTCACTTTTTAAATTACAATATCCTGGCCAGACTACTGTTGTCAGTGATATAAGTATTGGAAATGAACATGATTTCTTAATGTCTAGTGACATATCAGGGCCATTTTATGATTATTTGAAATAAATTTCTTACATACAGCTCCTTTAAGCCTCAAAAACGCTGTGTAAACGAAAGCCACATCCGATAAAATATTTTTAGTTTTCACCTGTGAGCATTCTCGTGTAAACAGGGCCTTAGAGTCTTCCCAGTAGAACTTGCACTAGAGCTCCCATTTCTACCAGAAAGACTTGGGAGGCAAGAGAACTGTGACAAAAACTCAAAAACTTTTTTGTGTTTCCCTTTAAATGCAATTGAGCTGCTGCTCCCCGCCTCCGTTCAGAAGAGGGTCAATCATTTACATGAGGGTCAGATAAACCGGCAATAACAAAACACAGGAATGATTTTACTCATCCAAAATCTCTGAAAAACCAGTAGCGGAGTGCAGCCTTACAGAAAGACTTGGGAAGAGGTTGCACTTTTAGATGCAGCTGGACGTTTCTGAATGGTTAGTGGATACATTTGTGTTGTTGAGTTACAGGATTAGCTGAAGTGACTCTAACAGACAAAAGCTTATCCGGCTGCACAGACCGATCGGTGGCTGACTTGAGCAGTGCATGCCGGCTAGAAATTTTGTCTGACTTGAGACAGCGCTGACGCCACATGATTATGACATATGCCATCAAAGTACGTGAGCGATTCGAGAGCCGCCGGAGGACTGCGGCTGCACGAGCTCTGCTGTTTATTAACGATTGGCTGGATTCCACATGACAACCATCACATGTGTTTCATGTTTATTCCCACACCTTCAGTTCCACTAATGCTCTCAGATCTGTTTTAAAAGCAGTAAAGCTCTTTTCATGCAGTCACGATGTTATATGTTGTCATGTTTATAAAAAATAAAACTGAATAAAAAACGTAGACCCCAATACATTAATAGTATAGGCTTATTTTTAACTTTATTCATGTACAAACAAACGCTGTATTAAGCAGTACTTATGAAGTATTGAATGAAAATGTCTCTGAAGAGTCTGTGTAATTGACTAATTACAGAAAGTGTAATTTGTGGAAGCAGAAAGTGTCCGACTCGCGTCTCAGTTTTCAGCTCCTCCCGCCTGCAAGCAAATCTCACCGATGGGTTTCATCCAGCCGATGTCAAACACACCTGAACACTAGTAGTGACGGCAGCGTTACCTGTCACTGTAGTGTCCACGCCCTTAATTATGGAGAACTTTAAGGCTTAATATCATTTAAGTGGATGAGAAGCGACTGAAGCTAGAGAAATGCTCTGGAGAAGCTGATGGGCCTTGTGTTTTCTCCTTTGAAAGTGGAATGCAGCAGAGCCGCACCGAGACCGTCACCAGCTCGTAAATTAGCCCTCAGTTTCACCCTCAGATTTGCTGTATCCTCCGCGGATTCCTCGTTTCCTCCTTCGCTTTCTCCGCGAGGTGTTGAGCGGCCACCGGCGGATACCGTGCGGAGCGACTCGATTTGTAGAAGGGGAAGTCAACGTCCAAGGTGTGAGAGTTTGTGAATGAGTCCACAACAGAGATGCGGATGTCTAGGAGAGCTTGACGGGTGTAGACTAGACGCGTACAGCAGGTTAGAGACACAGTGGCCTAATGCTTGAGAGAGGCAGGATTACAGGATTACAGTGTGTACTTTTAGTTTCTACCTTTTTCTCATTACTATAATACTATTGAAGCAAACTGCTAATGTTCAATTGTTGTGTTCTAAAAATGTAAATATATCAAATGAAAGAATGCCACTCTTTTCTTTGAAGAAAATATTACTTTGTATGAAGTCTGAAACTGTAAAGATGAAAAGTTTGTATTTTCTGCATTGGTGTTTGATCCTAGTGTTGTTACTCTCAGTGTGTTCTGAGTGTCAGTGTGTGTTATCTCAGTGAGGGTTGTGTAGTGTGTTACTCTCAGTGTGTTCTGAGTGTCAGTGTGTGTTATCTCAGTGAGGGTTGTGTAGTGTGTTACTCTCAGTGTGTTCTGAGTGTCAGTGTGTGTTATCTCAGTGAGGGTTGTGTAGTGTGTTACTCTCAGTGTGTTCTGAGTGTCAGTGTGTGTTATCTCAGTGAGGGTTGTGTAGTGTGTTACTCTCAGTGTGTTCTGAGTGTCAGTGTGTGTTATCTCAGTGAGGGTTGTGTAGTGTGTTACTCTCAGTGTGTTCTGAGTGTCATTGTGTGTTATCTCAGTGAGGGTTGTGTAGTGTTGTTACTCTCAGTGTGTTCTGAGTGTCAGTGTGTGTTATCTCAGTGAGGGTTGTGTAGTGTGTTACTCTCAGTGTGTTCTGAGTGTCAGTGTGTGTTATCTCAGTGAGGGTTGTGTAGTGTGTTACTCTCAGTGTGTTCTGAGTGTCAGTGTGTGTTATCTCAGTGAGGGTTGTGTAGTGTGTTACTCTCAGTGTGTTCTGAGTGTCAGTGTGTGTTATCTCAGTGAGGGTTGTGTAGTGTGTTACTCTCAGTGTGTTCTGAGTGTCATTGTGTGTTATCTCAGTGAGGGTTGTGTAGTGTGTTACTCTCAGTGTGTTCTGAGTGTCAGTGTGTGTTATCTCAGTGAGGGTTGTGTAGTGTGTTACTCTCAGTGTGTTCTGAGTGTCAGTGTGTGTTATCTCAGTGAGGGTTATGTAGTGTGTTACTCTCAGTGTGTTCTGAGTGTCAGTGTGTGTTATCTCAGTGAGGGTTGTGTAGTGTGTTACTCTCAGTGTGTTCTGAGTGTCAGTGTGTGTTATCTCAGTGAGGGTTGTGTAGTGTGTTACTCTCAGTGTGTTCTGAGTGTCAGTGTGTGTTATCTCAGTGAGGGTTGTGTAGTGTGTTACTCTCAGTGTGTTCTGAGTGTCAGTGTGTGTTATCTCAGTGAGGGTTGTGTAGTGTTGTTACTCTCAGTGTGTTCTGAGTGTCAGTGTGTGTTATCTCAGTGAGGGTTGTGTAGTGTGTTACTCTCAGTGTGTTCTGAGTGTTAGTGTGTGTTATCTCAGTGAGGGTTGTGTAGTGTGTTACTCTCAGTGTGTTCTGAGTGTCAGTGTGTGTTATCTCAGTGAGGGTCGTGTAGTGTGTTACTCTCAGTGTGTTCTGAGTGTCAGTGTGTGTTATCTCAGTGAGGGTTGTGTAGTGTGTTACTCTCAGTGTGTTCTGAGTGTCAGTGTGTGTTATCTCAGTGAGGGTTGTGTAGTGTGTTACTCTCAGTGTGTTCTGAGTGTCAGTGTGTGTTATCTCAGTGAGGGTCGTGTAGTGTGTTACTCTCAGTGTGTTCTGAGTGTCAGTGTGTGTTATCTCAGTGAGGGTTGTGTAGTGTGTTACTCTCAGTGTGTTCTGAGTGTCAGTGTGTGTTATCTCAGTGAGGGTTGTGTAGTGTGTTACTCTCAGTGTGTTCTGAGTGTCAGTGTGTGTTATCTCAGTGAGGGTTGTGTAGTGTGTTACTCTCAGTGTGTTCTGAGTGTTAGTGTGTGTTATCTCAGTGAGGGTTGTGTAGTGTGTTACTCTCAGTGTGTTCTGAGTGTTAGTGTGTGTTATCTCAGTGAGGGTTGTGTAGTGTGTTACTCTCAGTGTGTTCTGAGTGTCAGTGTGTGTTATCTCAGTGAGGGTTGTGTAGTGTGTTACTCTCAGTGTGTTCTGAGTGTTAGTGTGTGTTATCTCAGTGAGGGTTGTGTAGTGTGTTACTCTCAGTGTGTTCTGAGTGTTAGTGTGTGTTATCTCAGTGAGGGTTGTGTAGTGTGTTACTCTCAGTGTGTTCTGAGTGTCAGTGTGTGTTATCTCAGTGAGGGTTGTGTAGTGTGTTACTCTCAGTGTGTTCTGAGTGTCAGTGTGTGTTATCTCAGTGAGGGTTGTGTAGTGTGTTACTCTCAGTGTGTTCTGAGTGTCAGTGTGTGTTATCTCAGTGAGGGTTGTGTAGTGTGTTACTCTCAGTGTGTTCTGAGTGTCAGTGTGTGTTATCTCAGTGAGGGTCGTGTAGTGTGTTACTCTCAGTGTGTTCTGAGTGTCAGTGTGTGTTATCTCAGTGAGGGTTGTGTAGTGTGTTACTCTCAGTGTGTTCTGAGTGTCAGTGTGTGTTATCTCAGTGAGGGTTGTGTAGTGTGTTACTCTCAGTGTGTTCTGAGTGTCAGTGTGTGTTATCTCAGTGAGGGTTGTGTAGTGTGTTACTCTCAGTGTGTTCTGAGTGTCAGTGTGTGTTATCTCAGTGAGGGTTGTGTAGTGTGTTACTCTCAGTGTGTTCTGAGTGTCAGTGTGTGTTATCTCAGTGAGGGTTGTGTAGTGTTGTTACTCTCAGTGTGTTCTGAGTGTCAGTGTGTGTTATCTCAGTGAGGGTTGTGTAGTGTGTTACTCTCAGTGTGTTCTGAGTGTCAGTGTGTGTTATCTCAGTGAGGGTTGTGTAGTGTGTTACTCTCAGTGTGTTCTGAGTGTCAGTGTGTGTTATCTCAGTGAGGGTTGTGTAGTGTTGTTACTCTCAGTGTGTTCTGAGTGACACGCATCTATTTGTGTGTGTGTGTGTGTGTGTGTCTGCTTGTGTGTGTGTGTGCATGTGTCTGTTTGCGTGTGTGTGTGTGTGTGTGTGTGTGTTTACTGATTAACTGTGTGTGTGTTTTGTAGTGTGGATCATGGAGGAGAGATCAGGATTACAGCAGGACTACACAAATGTACGTCTACACACACTCTCTCTCTCTCTATCTCACACACACACACACACACTCTCTCTCACACACACACACACACACACACACACAGACACACGCACTCTCTCTCTCACACACACACACACACACACACACACACACACTCTCTCTCTCTCTCTCACACACACACACACACACACACATACACGTCTATATTACTAAAAGGGGACTATCACTCTACACTGGCCAAGAGGGGACTAGTGTTTCTGGTCATTTTGAAGAAACAAAAATGACGTACAAAATTCTCTTTTAAGGTCTTTTTTCATAATATAACTTTAAATATGCATTTTTTTATTTTTAAAAAAACATGCCAAGTGGGGACCTGAAACTTTGGCCGATGTCTACCTTACCAACAGGGGACTCATATAGCCTGCAATTGAACTGTGTGTCTGTGTGAACAGTGAAGTGAACTGGCAGTGAAATCTTGTCTTCATTTTGTAACTTACATACTTATACACATATATGTGTGTGTGTGTGGGTGTGTCATTATATAATGCTCAAACATATACATGTCTATATTGCTACACAGCAGTGTCGCTGTACACTGGCGAAGAGGGGACATTCTGAATGATATCTATCCAACCAAGCGGGGACTTTGTGTGTGTGTGAACTGGCAGTGAAATCTTTCTTAATTCCGCTTACATTATATATCTATTATATACATTATATATATATATATATATATATATTCACATAGAAAAACGCTGTTTTAAATTGTAATAATATTTCACAATATTACTGTTTTTTTTTTATCAAATAATTGCAGCCTTGGTGAGCAGAAGAGACTTCTTAAAAAACATAAACAATATTACCGATCTAAAACTAAACATTTCTATACTACTAACAGCAGTGTCACTGTACACTGGCGAAGAGGGGACATTCTGAACGATATCTATCCAACCAAGCGGGGACTTTGTGTGTGTGTGAACTGGCAGTGAAATCTTTCTTAATTACGCTTACATTATATATCTATTATATACATTATATATATATATATATATATATATATATATATATATATATTCACATAGAAAAACGCTGTTTTAAATTGTAATAATATTTCACAATATTACTGTTTTTTTTATCAAATAATTTTAGCCTTGGTGAGCAGAAGAGACTTCTTTTAAAAACATAAACAATCTTACCGATCTAAAACTATATATTTCTATATTACTAACAGCAGTGTCGCTGTACACTGGCAAAGAGGGGACATTCTGAACGATATCTATCCAACCAAGTGGGGACTTTGTGTGTGTGTGAACTGGCAGTGAAATCTTTCTTAATTACGCTTACATTATATATCTATTATATACATTATATATATATATATATATATATATATATATATATATATATATTCACATAGAAAAACGCTGTTTTAAATTGTAATAATATTTCACAATATTACTGTTTTTTTTTTATCAAATAATTTCAGCCTTGGTGAGCAGAAGAGACTTCTTTTAAAAACATAAACAATCTTACCGATCTAAAACTATATATTTCTATACTACTAACAGCAGTGTCGCTGTACACTGGCAAAGAGGGGACATTCTGAACGATATCTATCCAACCAAGTGGGGACTTTGTGTGTGTGTGAACTGGCAGTGAAATCTTTTTTAATTACGCTTACATTATATATCTATTATATACATTATATATATATATATATATATATATATATATATATATATATATATATATATATTCACATAGAAAAATGCTGTTTTAAATTGTAATAATATTTCACAATATTACTGTTTTTTTTTATCAAATAATTTCAGCCTTGGTGAGCAGAAGAGACTTCTTTTAAAAACATAAACAATCTTACCGATCTAAAACTATATATTTCTATACTACTAACAGCAGTGTCGCTGTACACTGGCAAAGAGGGGACATTCTGAACGATATCTATCCAACCAAGTGGGGACTTTGTGTGTGTGTGAACTGGCAGTGTGTAACGGTTACCAGCTGGAGTGCCCTATTTATCCACCAGAGGGCACTCCAGATAAGACTAGGTTTCACACGAACTCCATTTCCCATAATGCCCCGTACCTAGGTCTAATCACCAACACAGGTGTTCCTCATTTACCCCTCCATATAAGCTGCTCTCTGACTCTCAATCAGGGCTAAGTCTTGTTTTGCCCCGGCGACATTTCTGAGCGTTTCTCTTGTGATTATCTGGATTTCCCGTTTTTCGACCCGTGACTGTTCTTGGACCTTGATTCTCTGTTTGCTGCCTGCCCCGACCCTTGCCTGTGCTTCCTGGATTACGAACACTGCTGCCTGCCCTGACCCTTGCCTGTCTCTTCTGGATTACGATCATTGCTGCCCGCCCTGACCCCTGCCTGGTATCGTTCATGCTATTGGATTGTCTGTTCTACATTTGATGCTGATCGTTGACTCTTGCCTGTTTTACTATTCTCAATAAACATATACTGCATATGGATCTGCACGCCTCTGACTCTCCATTACAGAAGACTTCGCCGACACAAGATCCAGCAGCCATCGTCGTCATGAATCCAGCAGTCAAGCTTATGCGTCTCCGTCAAGGAGATCATTCCATTGAGAATTATGTTGCTGACTTTTTAGAGCTGGCTCACCTGACCTGCCTAGATGAGGTATGCTTAATGATCTTTTTTCGTGGAGGACTATCTGAACCGCTCAGTTCGTTCATGCCCTTGCATGATCCTCACGGGACTTTAGAGCAATACATTGACCTGGCTCTTCTGTTGAGCGGATCATCTTTTACTGTGGGCTTTGAGGAGAAGGCCGAGGGGGCGTTCCCAGAGACCGTCCAGCCAGTGACCGTCCAGCCAGTGACCGTCCAGCCAGTGACCGTCCAGCCAGAGACCGTCCAGCCAGAGACCGTCCAGCCAGTGACCGTCCAGCCAGTGACCGTCCAGCCAGTGACCGTCCAGCCAGAGACCGTCCAGTCCGAGACAGTCAGCCCTGCCGAGCCTGCACTTCACTCAAGCCTCGCGAGTGATGAAGCTCCAGTTCAAGTGAGTCATCATGAGTCTTCAGTTCATGTGATTGAATCTTCAGTTCAAGTGAAACGCCGCCGCAGGAGGAGAAGGAGGGCTCGTTCAGTTCGCCAGGCTTCGGTGAGCTTACCAGGACTCCTCGCCCTGCCGGCCCCGCCTCTGCGCCTCGCCCTGCCGGCCCCGCCTCTGCGCCTCGCCCTACCAGCCCCGCCTCTGCGCCTCGCTCTGCCTGTGCCTTTCAAGCTCTGTTCAAGCTGTGCCCTTCAATTCCCTGTGGACTTCTCCAAGTATTTTTTGGGGGGGGGCAGTAGGTACCTTGTGAGGGCCATGGAGGCGATACAGACATGGCCTTCATTTCGTCCTGCTCCGCCGTGGCCGCCTGAGGGGTCTTCACCGCCGTGGCCGCCTGAGGGAGCTTCACCGCCGTGGTCTCCTGAAATGTCTTCACCGCCGTGGCCGCCCGAGGGGTTCTCACCGCCGTGGGCAGCCGAGGGGTCTTCACCGCCGTGGTCGCCTGAGGGGTCTTCACCGCCGTGGTCGCCTGAGGGGTCTTCACCGCCGTGGCCGCCTGAGGGGTCTTCACCGCCGTGGCCGCCTGAGGGGTCTTCACCGCCGTGGCCGCCTGAGGGGTCTTCACCGCCGTGGCCGCCTGAGGGGTCTTCACCGCCGTGGCCGCCTGAGGGAGCTTCACCGCCGTGGACGCCCGAGGGTCCCACAACTCCGCCCTGGTCACGTCCACAGCCTGCTCTGCCCTGGCCATGCCCACATTTTGCTTCGCCTTGGAAGCCCGAGGGTCCGACAGCGCCGCTCTGGTCTTCGACTGCTCCGACCTGGTCGCCTCCACAGCCAGCTCCGCCACAGTCTCCAGGTCCTCTTCCGCTCCACGGGCCTGGTCCTCCACATTTCTCCTGGACATTGTAAGGAGCGTCTGGAATCCGCTCCTTAAAGGGGGGGCTATGTAACGGTTACCAGCTGGAGTGCCCTATTTATCCACCAGAGGGCACTCCAGATAAGACTAGGTTTCACACGAACTCCATTTCCCATAATGCCCCGTACCTAGGTCTAATCACCAACACAGGTGTTCCTCATTTACCCCTCCATATAAGCTGCTCTCTGACTCTCAATCAGGGCTAAGTCTTGTTTTGCCCCGGCGACATTTCTGAGCGTTTCTCTTGTGATTATCTGGATTTCCCGTTTTTCGACCCGTGACTGTTCTTGGACCTTGATTCTCTGTTTGCTGCCTGCCCCGACCCTTGCCTGTGCTTCCTGGATTACGAACACTGCTGCCTGCCCTGACCCTTGCCTGTCTCTTCTGGATTACGATCATTGCTGCCCGCCCTGACCCCTGCCTGGTATCGTTCATGCTATTGGATTGTCTGTTCTACATTTGATGCTGATCGTTGACTCTTGCCTGTTTTACTATTCTCAATAAACATATACTGCATATGGATCTGCACGCCTCTGACTCTCCATTACACAGTGAAATCTTTCTTAATTACGCTTACATTATATATCTATTATATACATTATATATATATATATATATATATATATATATATTCACATAGAAAAACGCTGTTTTAAATTGTAATAATATTTCACAATATTACTGTTTTTTTTTTATCAAATAATTTCAGCCTTGGTGAGCAGAAGAGACTTCTTTTAAAAACATAAACAATCTTACCGATCTAAAACTATATATTTCTATACTACTAACAGCAGTGTCGCTGTACACTGGCAAAGAGGGGACATTCTGAACGATATCTATCCAACCAAGTGGGGACTTTGTGTGTGTGTGAACTGGCAGTGAAATCTTTCTTAATTACGCTTAC
The DNA here is from genome assembly GCF_988280905.1 of Pimephales promelas. Lineage (NCBI taxonomy): Eukaryota > Metazoa > Chordata > Actinopteri > Cypriniformes > Leuciscidae > Pimephales > Pimephales promelas. Next base: position 28,416,140 of record NC_142792.1, on the reverse strand, counting down.
ATTATATATCTATTATATACATTATATATATATATATTATATATATATATATATATATATATATATATATATATATATTCACATAGAAAAACGCTGTTTTAAATTGTAATAATATTTCACAATATTACTGTTTTTTTTTTATCAAATAATTTCAGCCTTGGTGAGCAGAAGAGACTTCTTTTAAAAACATAAACAATCTTACCGATCTAAAACTATATATTTCTATACTACTAACAGCAGTGTCGCTCCACACTGGCAAAGAGGGGACATTCTGAACGATATCTATCCAACCAAGTGGGGACTTTGTGTGTGTGAACTGGCAGTGAAATATGTCTTCATTACAGTTAAATTATATATCTATTATATACATTATGTATATATATATATATATATATATATATATATATATATATATATATATACTATTTTTCTTATTTAACGCTCTCTCTTCATATATACTTTCTATGCTTTGTTATGCAGTCCCTAACAATTTACTTGCCATAGTTATGTGCCATTGCACACACATGTCTATATTACTAACATATACATGTATTAACACAGCAGTGTCGCTGCACACTAGCCAAGAGGGAACTTTCTGAATGATATCTATCCAACCAAGTGGGGACTTTGTGTGTGTGTGTGAACAGTGAATTGAAGTGGCAGTGAAATACACATCCGTAAAGGGGGTCGCACACCGAATGAGAAGGGCAGCGCTGCGCCACGTCTAGGACAACTCCAAGTATCGCACACCGGACTCACACTTTCTCATCAGTGTATGGGCAGCAATATTGTTATGTTTAATGACATGAAATGAAGATGTTTGTTCTATGTTATAATTGTACTGTACAATTAAATACAATCGTTGCGGAGTCTGCAGTCTGAAAACTACCTCAGAGCATCAGTTAACTGAATGAATTGAGAATCTCACATGAAAACCCAATTACATCAGCAATTGTCATTCAAGCAGCTGATTTATGTAAATGAATGCAAAACTAAATTTATTGCAGCATAGGGCAAAGTCAGTATACATTATCAACGATTTGAGACAACAAAATAATTTAAACTTTATATAAAACTAAATGGCACTCTGTGGCGGCAGCAGGATTACATTCAAAAGGTCACGGCGACGTAGCCGTAAGTACAGAGTCAGTGTTTACAAGTTGAACGCATAGGTTGAACGTGCAAACTAACTCAAACGCTGTTTACAAAAAAGTAATTAAAAGGTAAAACAGCGATGTCGGACGATTTTGATTCTGTACTTCCGGCTACGTCGCCCGTGACCTTTTGAACGTAATTACGTATTACGTGACGTTACAAACGCGCCTGACAGAATAGAGCTAGGCTAGCATTTGTCCTTAGAAAAGTTACATTTTTGGAATAAGTTTTGAAATAACCGATCGTTTCGCATGATAAGACCCTTATTCATCGTCTGCTGCATCTGAAACTGTTATTAACTGTCTTTTCGACCTTGGACCGTCTGGTTCCCATGTAAGTCCATTATATGGAGAAAAATCCTGGAATGTTTTCATCAAAAACCTTAATTTCTTTTCGACTGAGGAAAGAAAAATATGGACATCTTGGATGACATGGGGGTGAGTAAATTACCAGCAAAAGTTTTTTAAGAGCCACAAACCTGTATATAAAACTCTTTTTATTTTAGATACACTAAATGCAGACAAAGAAAAGACAGGATTTTGATGCAATATGCAAAAAAAGTCAGAACAGTCACACAGCTTGATCAAACAGGATTATGTTATTTTATGTTTGAGATAGATATAGATAAATAAAAATAAAAATATTTAGACATTTTTTTTTTACGTTGATCTTACCTAAATGTTTTTTTTTTTTGTTTTTTTTTTTGTTAAGAGTTTAAGTAACACATGGAAGCTTGATTTCAATCTTCGAATTAAACTGAAAAAAGTAGCAAATAAATAGAATAGAATAAAGAGTTTTTTTGGTATGTCAGAAATACTACAGAAACTGAATAAAGTAATCCAATGTAAAATAACACTGGATAGTCTTTTTAGTCCAAGACTGAATTAAATACAAAGGCTATTAATTCTGATTGCTTAGAATTAATGCTATATTCTATTGTTTTAATTCAACAGAATTAATGACAGACACATATGGCTGCGTTCACTTTAAGAACGGATCCCTGTCTCATTTGTACTGTCTGTCTGTCACACGCGTTTAATGCTTATTTAAGACATTAGACTGTCTTTACGAGGTTACTCACCAATACCAGAGTTTTGACATTATGTCGCGTGTTTTTAACTGTTAAAGCGATATAATCCAGGGATAAAACGTTTGTTTCAGGCGAGCTGTTTGAGGCGGATTGGCTTTACTGTATGTGCACGCAGTGAAAGACATCTCTGAGAGTGCGCGAGCACGGGATGGTTTAATATCGCTTGAATGTTTAAACTAAAACTTAAAAAGACGTGAAAATTATAAACGTTAGTTACCATCATAGGTTACGATGCAATGCTGGCCCGATTGTGCAAGTGAATATTTCGTCGTGTCCCGACTCCTAAACGCGAGTGTGTATCGACAGCTGCAGCGCTTAGTGCTTGCCTAGTGCAGTGAGACGAGAAGACGCCGCACCGCGTCCGCGAGCCCTTTATATGAAAAAAAATCGATTCGAGGCCGTTGAGAATCGATTTTGAATCGGCCACATTTTAAAAACCGATTAATCGAAAAATCTATTTTTTTGCCCAGCCCTAATACACACACACACATATATATATATATATATATATATATATATATATATATATATAAATCACATAAAACATAAAAGCCTGCCGGAAAAGATGGGTCTTAAGGCAAGATTTAAAAACATGAATACTTTCACTGTTTCGCACATCCTGTGGCAGCAGGTTCCATAAATAAGGAGCTGCAAAACTAAAAGCCCGGGACCCCATAGAAGTAGTGCGGGTTCTAGGGAGAACAAGAGTGAGCGAGGAAGACGATCTTAAAGTCCGAGATCGAATATAGATATTAAGAAGGTCCAATAAATATGAAGGGGCAAGGTTATTGAGTGCTTTAAATGTCCGCTTTGGACAGTATTCATGTAAATTATGTCGGTTATGTCTTAAACAGTTGTGAGTGTATCGGATGTGCATCAGTGCAATTGGATCCGCATGTCATTGGAAATAATCCGACGTCTTAAAGTGAAAGTGGCATCAAACATAATGTGGTCTGTGTCCTTAATATTGATCAAGCAACCAAAGAAAAAGAGAAAAGCAATCACAGTTTGTTAATAGCTTTAGTATAATAAGGATTAATTATATTTAATTTACACAAAGAATATTTCTGCTTGAAAGAATAAAGAAGGATGTATGCATGGTTATAAAGAATGCATACTGTATATCATCCATTGAAAAGGCTGTGTTGTACTTTAGGAAAAGTGGTTTTTATTTAATTTTAAGATATTTTTTAAATCACAGTAGTTAAATCCGTATCTGTATTGCATGTTCAGACTTTTAAATCATTTATATTAATAGGTTAATAGATGTTTTCTTCGGGAGTGTATGGGTTTGTACATTTTATTCTATTCTAAATTCTAAATTAACGCATTACAATTTAACTAAACCCATTATATTTTAGTCGACTAAAATCCAATGTGATCTCATGAGAATACGTATGCATTTGTACGTAAAGTGTAGTTCTATCATACGTACATATAATTACGTTTTATATGCGCAGAAACGTATAATACTGACGTATTTACAGAACTAAAATGTAAAATATTTACGTTATTGACAGCACAAAAACGTAATTTATTTACATTTGAACAAATCCACCGATGTACACATTTGTACATATCACAATTTATGCATATTAAAATCGTAGCATTATGTTTTGACTCTATTGCATTCAACTGTCTTATTCATTACGTTTTCAGTCTCATTTATTGATATAATACTCATAAATATTAACATTTTGCTCGTTTCGCCTGCATGGTGTTAAACAATACACTATAAAACCTTAAAAATACATTCTTTAACTTTACTCGTTTAACCATTTTGTAATATAGTTTATTTGCCGTGAGGCACAGAAAGTGTTTTCTCCTATAAAACAAAACATAAATTCACAAAAGACATCAATTTTATTAGTTTGATGTAATCCAAATCTTTAGAATCCATAGCCTACGTTGTTTACAAGAAAAAAATCCTAATTCAACCTTTTATCCAGTCGTGATCTTCGCCTCCATTCTCAGCAGCAACCGTACACGTCAAATCCCGCGCTGGTGATGAATTCAAATTCAAAAATCACGCCCTTGAGAAGCGATACGTCGTGTTTTACGGCAGAGATATCAAATGGTCATTAGCTCTTCCCTGCCTCATCACAGATTGAGACATGAAGGACTGTGACGGTTGGTTTAGTTCTTTTGAAATAGTGCGAAGCTGCGAACTGAAGCCGGATGAACATTTTCATTGATTATTAATTTAAATTCTGCTCTGTACTTCATACAAAACTATTACAATGTTGCCAGAGAGGACTGCGACTGCAAAGCATCTTCATGTGAACGGCTTTTGGTAGCGGTTTTGACATTTTCGCAATAAATATATTATTGTGATTATACTTTTCTGTTAGTCACGTTTTTCTTCATAATGGGCTCTATGCACGGCGTTATTTCCGGTGAAGCATTAGGGATGCTCGATAACTTCCGCCGATCGTAGAGTCCAATGCAATACCGAGAATTTATATTGAATTTTATACTCCATGGTTATACTAATGAAACGTTAGTCACAAAAACAGATAAAACAGACACCCCTCGTTGTGTTTATGCTTCTTTTTAAAATTATATTAAATAAACATAACTATATATAAAATTACATCTAAACGTATGTACGTTTCGTTTCAAAGACGGGAGGACAGTAAATATTGAAGACTCTGCCATAATCCGTGAGGGTTGTGTAGTGTGTTACTCTCAGTGTGTTCTGAGTGTTAGTGTGTGTTATCTCAGTGAGGGTTGTGTAGTGTGTTACTCTCAGTGTGTTCTGAGTGTCAGTGTGTGTTATCTCAGTGAGGGTTGTGTAGTGTGTTACTCTCAGTGTGTTCTGAGTGTTAGTGTGTGTTATCTCAGTGAGGGTTGTGTAGTGTGTTACTCTCAGTGTGTTCTGAGTGTTAGTGTGTGTTATCTCAGTGAGGGTTGTGTAGTGTGTTACTCTCAGTGTGTTCTGAGTGTCAGTGTGTGTTATCTCAGTGAGGGTTGTGTAGTGTGTTACTCTCAGTGTGTTCTGAGTGTCAGTGTGTGTTATCTCAGTGAGGGTTGTGTAGTGTGTTACTCTCAGTGTGTTCTGAGTGTCAGTGTGTGTTATCTCAGTGAGGGTTGTGTAGTGTGTTACTCTCAGTGTGTTCTGAGTGTCAGTGTGTGTTATCTCAGTGAGGGTCGTGTAGTGTGTTACTCTCAGTGTGTTCTGAGTGTCAGTGTGTGTTATCTCAGTGAGGGTTGTGTAGTGTGTTACTCTCAGTGTGTTCTGAGTGTCAGTGTGTGTTATCTCAGTGAGGGTTGTGTAGTGTGTTACTCTCAGTGTGTTCTGAGTGTCAGTGTGTGTTATCTCAGTGAGGGTTGTGTAGTGTGTTACTCTCAGTGTGTTCTGAGTGTCAGTGTGTGTTATCTCAGTGAGGGTTGTGTAGTGTGTTACTCTCAGTGTGTTCTGAGTGTCAGTGTGTGTTATCTCAGTGAGGGTTGTGTAGTGTTGTTACTCTCAGTGTGTTCTGAGTGTCAGTGTGTGTTATCTCAGTGAGGGTTGTGTAGTGTGTTACTCTCAGTGTGTTCTGAGTGTCAGTGTGTGTTATCTCAGTGAGGGTTGTGTAGTGTGTTACTCTCAGTGTGTTCTGAGTGTCAGTGTGTGTTATCTCAGTGAGGGTTGTGTAGTGTTGTTACTCTCAGTGTGTTCTGAGTGACACGCATCTATTTGTGTGTGTGTGTGTGTGTGTGTCTGCTTGTGTGTGTGTGTGCATGTGTCTGTTTGCGTGTGTGTGTGTGTGTGTGTGTGTGTTTACTGATTAACTGTGTGTGTGTTTTGTAGTGTGGATCATGGAGGAGAGATCAGGATTACAGCAGGACTACACAAATGTACGTCTACACACACTCTCTCTCTCTCTATCTCACACACACACACACACACTCTCTCTCACACACACACACACACACACACACACAGACACACGCACTCTCTCTCTCACACACACACACACACACACACACACACACACTCTCTCTCTCTCTCTCACACACACACACACACACACACATACACGTCTATATTACTAAAAGGGGACTATCACTCTACACTGGCCAAGAGGGGACTAGTGTTTCTGGTCATTTTGAAGAAACAAAAATGACGTACAAAATTCTCTTTTAAGGTCTTTTTTCATAATATAACTTTAAATATGCATTTTTTTATTTTTAAAAAAACATGCCAAGTGGGGACCTGAAACTTTGGCCGATGTCTACCTTACCAACAGGGGACTCATATAGCCTGCAATTGAACTGTGTGTCTGTGTGAACAGTGAAGTGAACTGGCAGTGAAATCTTGTCTTCATTTTGTAACTTACATACTTATACACATATATGTGTGTGTGTGTGGGTGTGTCATTATATAATGCTCAAACATATACATGTCTATATTGCTACACAGCAGTGTCGCTGTACACTGGCGAAGAGGGGACATTCTGAATGATATCTATCCAACCAAGCGGGGACTTTGTGTGTGTGTGAACTGGCAGTGAAATCTTTCTTAATTCCGCTTACATTATATATCTATTATATACATTATATATATATATATATATATATATATATTCACATAGAAAAACGCTGTTTTAAATTGTAATAATATTTCACAATATTACTGTTTTTTTTTTATCAAATAATTGCAGCCTTGGTGAGCAGAAGAGACTTCTTAAAAAACATAAACAATATTACCGATCTAAAACTAAACATTTCTATACTACTAACAGCAGTGTCACTGTACACTGGCGAAGAGGGGACATTCTGAACGATATCTATCCAACCAAGCGGGGACTTTGTGTGTGTGTGAACTGGCAGTGAAATCTTTCTTAATTACGCTTACATTATATATCTATTATATACATTATATATATATATATATATATATATATATATATATATATATATATATTCACATAGAAAAACGCTGTTTTAAATTGTAATAATATTTCACAATATTACTGTTTTTTTTATCAAATAATTTTAGCCTTGGTGAGCAGAAGAGACTTCTTTTAAAAACATAAACAATCTTACCGATCTAAAACTATATATTTCTATATTACTAACAGCAGTGTCGCTGTACACTGGCAAAGAGGGGACATTCTGAACGATATCTATCCAACCAAGTGGGGACTTTGTGTGTGTGTGAACTGGCAGTGAAATCTTTCTTAATTACGCTTACATTATATATCTATTATATACATTATATATATATATATATATATATATATATATATATATATATATATATTCACATAGAAAAACGCTGTTTTAAATTGTAATAATATTTCACAATATTACTGTTTTTTTTTTATCAAATAATTTCAGCCTTGGTGAGCAGAAGAGACTTCTTTTAAAAACATAAACAATCTTACCGATCTAAAACTATATATTTCTATACTACTAACAGCAGTGTCGCTGTACACTGGCAAAGAGGGGACATTCTGAACGATATCTATCCAACCAAGTGGGGACTTTGTGTGTGTGTGAACTGGCAGTGAAATCTTTCTTAATTACGCTTACATTATATATCTATTATATACATTATATATATATATATATATATATATATTCACATAGAAAAACGCTGTTTTAAATTGTAATAATATTTCACAATATTACTGTTTTTTTTTTATCAAATAATTTCAGCCTTGGTGAGCAGAAGAGACTTCTTTTAAAAACATAAACAATCTTACCGATCTAAAACTATATATTTCTATACTACTAACAGCAGTGTCGCTGTACACTGGCAAAGAGGGGACATTCTGAACGATATCTATCCAACCAAGTGGGGACTTTGTGTGTGTGTGAACTGGCAGTGAAATCTTTCTTAATTACGCTTACATTATATATCTATTATATACATTATATATATATATATTATATATATATATATATATATATATATATATATATATATATATATTCACATAGAAAAACGCTGTTTTAAATTGTAATAATATTTCACAATATTACTGTTTTTTTTTTATCAAATAATTTCAGCCTTGGTGAGCAGAAGAGACTTCTTTTAAAAACATAAACAATCTTACCGATCTAAAACTATATATTTCTATACTACTAACAGCAGTGTCGCTCCACACTGGCAAAGAGGGGACATTCTGAACGATATCTATCCAACCAAGTGGGGACTTTGTGTGTGTGAACTGGCAGTGAAATATGTCTTCATTACAGTTAAATTATATATCTATTATATACATTATGTATATATATATATATATATATATATATATATATATACTATTTTTCTTATTTAACGCTCTCTCTTCATATATACTTTCTATGCTTTGTTATGCAGTCCCTAACAATTTACTTGCCATAGTTATGTGCCATTGCACACACATGTCTATATTACTAACATATACATGTATTAACACAGCAGTGTCGCTGCACACTAGCCAAGAGGGAACTTTCTGAATGATATCTATCCAACCAAGTGGGGACTTTGTGTGTGTGTGTGAACAGTGAATTGAAGTGGCAGTGAAATACACATCCGTAAAGGGGGTCGCACACCGAATGAGAAGGGCAGCGCTGCGCCACGTCTAGGACAACTCCAAGTATCGCACACCGGACTCACACTTTCTCATCAGTGTATGGGCAGCAATATTGTTATGTTTAATGACATGAAATGAAGATGTTTGTTCTATGTTATAATTGTACTGTACAATTAAATACAATCGTTGCGGAGTCTGCAGTCTGAAAACTACCTCAGAGCATCAGTTAACTGAATGAATTGAGAATCTCACATGAAAACCCAATTACATCAGCAATTGTCATTCAAGCAGCTGATTTATGTAAATGAATGCAAAACTAAATTTATTGCAGCATAGGGCAAAGTCAGTATACATTATCAACGATTTGAGACAACAAAATAATTTAAACTTTATATAAAACTAAATGGCACTCTGTGGCGGCAGCAGGATTACATTCAAAAGGTCACGGCGACGTAGCCGTAAGTACAGAGTCAGTGTTTACAAGTTGAACGCATAGGTTGAACGTGCAAACTAACTCAAACGCTGTTTACAAAAAAGTAATTAAAAGGTAAAACAGCGATGTCGGACGATTTTGATTCTGTACTTCCGGCTACGTCGCCCGTGACCTTTTGAACGTAATTACGTATTACGTGACGTTACAAACGCGCCTGACAGAATAGAGCTAGGCTAGCATTTGTCCTTAGAAAAGTTACATTTTTGGAATAAGTTTTGAAATAACCGATCGTTTCGCATGATAAGACCCTTATTCATCGTCTGCTGCATCTGAAACTGTTATTAACTGTCTTTTCGACCTTGGACCGTCTGGTTCCCATGTAAGTCCATTATATGGAGAAAAATCCTGGAATGTTTTCATCAAAAACCTTAATTTCTTTTCGACTGAGGAAAGAAAAATATGGACATCTTGGATGACATGGGGGTGAGTAAATTACCAGCAAAAGTTTTTTAAGAGCCACAAACCTGTATATAAAACTCTTTTTATTTTAGATACACTAAATGCAGACAAAGAAAAGACAGGATTTTGATGCAATATGCAAAAAAAGTCAGAACAGTCACACAGCTTGATCAAACAGGATTATGTTATTTTATGTTTGAGATAGATATAGATAAATAAAAATAAAAATATTTAGACATTTTTTTTTTACGTTGATCTTACCTAAATGTTTTTTTTTTTTGTTTTTTTTTTTGTTAAGAGTTTAAGTAACACATGGAAGCTTGATTTCAATCTTCGAATTAAACTGAAAAAAGTAGCAAATAAATAGAATAGAATAAAGAGTTTTTTTGGTATGTCAGAAATACTACAGAAACTGAATAAAGTAATCCAATGTAAAATAACACTGGATAGTCTTTTTAGTCCAAGACTGAATTAAATACAAAGGCTATTAATTCTGATTGCTTAGAATTAATGCTATATTCTATTGTTTTAATTCAACAGAATTAATGACAGACACATATGGCTGCGTTCACTTTAAGAACGGATCCCTGTCTCATTTGTACTGTCTGTCTGTCACACGCGTTTAATGCTTATTTAAGACATTAGACTGTCTTTACGAGGTTACTCACCAATACCAGAGTTTTGACATTATGTCGCGTGTTTTTAACTGTTAAAGCGATATAATCCAGGGATAAAACGTTTGTTTCAGGCGAGCTGTTTGAGGCGGATTGGCTTTACTGTATGTGCACGCAGTGAAAGACATCTCTGAGAGTGCGCGAGCACGGGATGGTTTAATATCGCTTGAATGTTTAAACTAAAACTTAAAAAGACGTGAAAATTATAAACGTTAGTTACCATCATAGGTTACGATGCAATGCTGGCCCGATTGTGCAAGTGAATATTTCGTCGTGTCCCGACTCCTAAACGCGAGTGTGTATCGACAGCTGCAGCGCTTAGTGCTTGCCTAGTGCAGTGAGACGAGAAGACGCCGCACCGCGTCCGCGAGCCCTTTATATGAAAAAAAATCGATTCGAGGCCGTTGAGAATCGATTTTGAATCGGCCACATTTTAAAAACCGATTAATCGAAAAATCTATTTTTTTGCCCAGCCCTAATACACACACACACATATATATATATATATATATATATATATATATATATATATATATAAATCACATAAAACATAAAAGCCTGCCGGAAAAGATGGGTCTTAAGGCAAGATTTAAAAACATGAATACTTTCACTGTTTCGCACATCCTGTGGCAGCAGGTTCCATAAATAAGGAGCTGCAAAACTAAAAGCCCGGGACCCCATAGAAGTAGTGCGGGTTCTAGGGAGAACAAGAGTGAGCGAGGAAGACGATCTTAAAGTCCGAGATCGAATATAGATATTAAGAAGGTCCAATAAATATGAAGGGGCAAGGTTATTGAGTGCTTTAAATGTCCGCTTTGGACAGTATTCATGTAAATTATGTCGGTTATGTCTTAAACAGTTGTGAGTGTATCGGATGTGCATCAGTGCAATTGGATCCGCATGTCATTGGAAATAATCCGACGTCTTAAAGTGAAAGTGGCATCAAACATAATGTGGTCTGTGTCCTTAATATTGATCAAGCAACCAAAGAAAAAGAGAAAAGCAATCACAGTTTGTTAATAGCTTTAGTATAATAAGGATTAATTATATTTAATTTACACAAAGAATATTTCTGCTTGAAAGAATAAAGAAGGATGTATGCATGGTTATAAAGAATGCATACTGTATATCATCCATTGAAAAGGCTGTGTTGTACTTTAGGAAAAGTGGTTTTTATTTAATTTTAAGATATTTTTTAAATCACAGTAGTTAAATCCGTATCTGTATTGCATGTTCAGACTTTTAAATCATTTATATTAATAGGTTAATAGATGTTTTCTTCGGGAGTGTATGGGTTTGTACATTTTATTCTATTCTAAATTCTAAATTAACGCATTACAATTTAACTAAACCCATTATATTTTAGTCGACTAAAATCCAATGTGATCTCATGAGAATACGTATGCATTTGTACGTAAAGTGTAGTTCTATCATACGTACATATAATTACGTTTTATATGCGCAGAAACGTATAATACTGACGTATTTACAGAACTAAAATGTAAAATATTTACGTTATTGACAGCACAAAAACGTAATTTATTTACATTTGAACAAATCCACCGATGTACACATTTGTACATATCACAATTTATGCATATTAAAATCGTAGCATTATGTTTTGACTCTATTGCATTCAACTGTCTTATTCATTACGTTTTCAGTCTCATTTATTGATATAATACTCATAAATATTAACATTTTGCTCGTTTCGCCTGCATGGTGTTAAACAATACACTATAAAACCTTAAAAATACATTCTTTAACTTTACTCGTTTAACCATTTTGTAATATAGTTTATTTGCCGTGAGGCACAGAAAGTGTTTTCTCCTATAAAACAAAACATAAATTCACAAAAGACATCAATTTTATTAGTTTGATGTAATCCAAATCTTTAGAATCCATAGCCTACGTTGTTTACAAGAAAAAAATCCTAATTCAACCTTTTATCCAGTCGTGATCTTCGCCTCCATTCTCAGCAGCAACCGTACACGTCAAATCCCGCGCTGGTGATGAATTCAAATTCAAAAATCACGCCCTTGAGAAGCGATACGTCGTGTTTTACGGCAGAGATATCAAATGGTCATTAGCTCTTCCCTGCCTCATCACAGATTGAGACATGAAGGACTGTGACGGTTGGTTTAGTTCTTTTGAAATAGTGCGAAGCTGCGAACTGAAGCCGGATGAACATTTTCATTGATTATTAATTTAAATTCTGCTCTGTACTTCATACAAAACTATTACAATGTTGCCAGAGAGGACTGCGACTGCAAAGCATCTTCATGTGAACGGCTTTTGGTAGCGGTTTTGACATTTTCGCAATAAATATATTATTGTGATTATACTTTTCTGTTAGTCACGTTTTTCTTCATAATGGGCTCTATGCACGGCGTTATTTCCGGTGAAGCATTAGGGATGCTCGATAACTTCCGCCGATCGTAGAGTCCAATGCAATACCGAGAATTTATATTGAATTTTATACTCCATGGTTATACTAATGAAACGTTAGTCACAAAAACAGATAAAACAGACACCCCTCGTTGTGTTTATGCTTCTTTTTAAAATTATATTAAATAAACATAACTATATATAAAATTACATCTAAACGTATGTACGTTTCGTTTCAAAGACGGGAGGACAGTAAATATTGAAGACTCTGCCATAATCCCGTTTTCTCCGGTTTTCCTCTGCTTTAATCTACACAACCGGAAATGGACGAGCATCCTTACGTCAAATGCGGAACTTATGCGTGCATATAGCCCATTGTAACGTTAGTTTACGTAGTTTTAACGAATTGTTAGGGGTAGGTTTAGGGGTAGGAGTAGGATTGGTGGCTCAAAATATATTTTAATGCCATATTGTTAATAGAACTGCCATTTCCCAACACATCTGTCCATTATGTTTTATCCTTTTTTTATATTCTGTATAAAATACACTGTAAAAAAATGTCTTGTCAAATTAACAGTAACTTACTGGCAACAATTATCCAGTACTTGCTGTATTTCATTCAACAATAAAATTACTTTAACACTAACTACAGTACTATTAAGCATACTGTCAAATCAAATAACATTATTTTACTGTAATTTCTTACCATATTAAAGTACAGTATTACACTGTTAATTTTTAATAATACTGTATAGTATTATACAGTTATGAAATGTTATTGTATTTATTTGGTGCTACTGTGTAACCTGTAGAATATGTAGAAAATCCGTAGAAATAGAGTATTATTTAACAGTTAAAATAATATTTCTATGGATTTTCTACATATTCTACAGGTTGCACAGTAGCACTATAGGAAATAGAAAAAAGAACAATTGAAGCTTTAACTGCTCAAGGTTTATTGTGTATTTTCAAACACATTACATTTACATATATACATTTAAATACATGAATAAAATTAAATACATGAATAATAATAATGTAATATAATACAATTTAAATCATGCATGAAAATCATGAACAATCATGCGTTTCAATTCATGCAAAAATGATTATGAACAGGTAAAATAGAAAAGATTAAAGGGGCGCTATCTGATCAATCTATTAGAAAGGGGGGGGGGCTTAAACTAGATAGTCTATTGGTTTGAGATAGACTGTCTAACTGGTCAGACTGGTCTGTTGCTGATTTTAAAGGGTTTTGGGCTCCTTTATAACTAGAGGACCAGATTTGCAGGGCTGGGAGAAATGTATAAACTAGCTTTGACGAGTAAACCACCAATCCAGATGAGTATTACAAAATGACAAGTTGCACTCTAAAAAAATGCTGGGTTGTTTTAACCCAATTTTTGGGTAGAATATGGACAAAACCAAATGTTGGCTTAAAAATGCAATGTAAAAATTTAACCCAACGGCTGGGTTTGTCCATATTTGGCCCAAAGTTGGGTTAAAACAACCCTGCATTTTTTAGAGTGTGTTATCCAGTGTCCTTTAAAAAAATCTAAACACAAAACAATATCATCATGCACATGTGCCATGAAAAACTTGCATTACGGTATTAATAATCATTTATATGCAGACTTAATGTTCTAACATTTGCAATAGGAAGTTCTCTATCCAAGCTTTTATGCAACTGAACCAGAACAATTCTTAACAACTTGCAGATAGGCAATTATCTGTTCAAAATTCACAGATAGCAAATAATCTGTTTAAAATGTTCTCAGTGGGTCAGTATTTGGCCAAGGTATAGTAGTAGTAGTTGGATAAATAGAATAATTAAATTAGATTAGATTTACAATTCATCGGTCGTCAAGATGGATGGGGTCTTCTTAATATGCACAGCTCACACCTGTGGAAAAGGAGAACAGACGAGACGTTTTTACAGTAAAAGCGTTTTTGTTGTTGTTTTTTTTTTTTAGCTAAACAGCAAAAACAGACAAAATGATGTCTAAAGTGTAGTTCACTTAATACTATCTTGTTTGTTGGACTGTTTAAAATCAATTCATTTACGGTCACGTGAAAACGTCAATCTTGCTTGTGTGATACTAAGTTACATCGTATGACAAAAGAAGCTTGACAGGGCGTCTTTCCCTTCAAATAAGTAACGTTACATGTCAGTTTACACATAGTTATAAAAACAATTACGATATCAGACAATACTGTAAATATCACACATAGCTTTGTATTTGGACAAAACTGCACTTTTTGGGCGCTGCGGTAGAGACTGTCACTGAGGTAAACATTAACGTTAACTTAAATAGCAGATTGCCAGGTCAGGATTTACACAAAAATAAGCGTGAAAAAATCAATAAGAGGAATCGAAACTTTAATTTTATAACAATAGGCTAATCCGAATCCTAACCTTGTATATCAGATTTAAGGATACATTTATCGATTTTCAATTCCCAACCCTATAAAGTTATAAAATAATGAACGTGCAGGCGTTTCCACCGACATAACGTGGTAAATAACAAAACTGATTAGACCATTTTGACCTTATAAGAGGCTATATATGATATACATGTTAATAAAATCACATTTAATCAAGTAACTTCATATAGTTCATGCCGCGGCCAGTTCTAACCTTAATCCGTTAATGTAAGTAACTGATATGGTTTGCATAAAATATATAATTACTAACCAGATATATCATATGTAGGCTATGGCGAAAACATTGCAGACGACAGCGGCGCGATGCACAGCCTGCACACTCTCACAGAGGGAATAAGGGAACTGAAGAGTTCTTCATAAAATGGCAGCTTGTTGTGGTTATTTTTCACAGTCATTTCGTACTTATGTATTTAAATTGACAGTAACATGTCCCTAGGTTACATTGAAGAGTGTCAAATTGTACATCTTATAGTAAAATGTCTAGAATAGATTAAATTGAATACAGAAATTGTGGTCAGCTATTCTATATAACTTTAAAGTTATAGCAAGAATCCATAATAATTATTACTTACCAGATGAAGAAGTTCCTGGTCGGCAGAAAAGACAGCGGCACCACTGACACGACAAACTCTTTCAAAATTCAAATGCGCTCTCATGCACACTGAATTAAGGCTGTTAATGGTCACTGGCCCAGTGCTACATTTCTTTTTTTTTTAATGTAAGAATAATAACATTAGAGGTCTAGCAATTTTACCCGTGGAACTGTGTGTCGAGTTTTTCGCGGTCAGTTTGCACTGCTGTATTTAGATTAACAGTAACTGATAATTTCCCAGAATGCATTGAAATTCTACAGTAACATACTGTCAACTGTGTGCACAGTACATAATTGTTGAAAAAACAAAATAATACTGTGAAAACAACTAAATTCTACTGTAACTTACTGTACATAGATTATACAGTAAGAAACTGTTGACAAAAACTGTATAATCCTGTGAAAACAACAGAAATCGTTTACAGTGTAGTTATGTTTAGGTTTGGGATTAGGGTTATGGGATCTTACATAAAATGGTAAAAAGGGATATATACAGATATCTTTATGACATAGAATATACGTAAATACTTAACGTTTTGTAGCTGTAAAAACATAATAATGTTACTTTTAAATGTTGCAAATACGTATATATTATACATTTCAGCATCTATCCAAACGTACAAAAAAGTATGTTTTCTATCTTTGCAAAAAACCTAAAATACCTATGTATTAACAATGAGACCAGGCTGCTAAAATCATATTGAATTTCGTTGACTAAAACTAGACTAAAACAATTCAGATGACTAAAATATGACAAACTAAATGGCATTTTAGTCAAAAGACTAAAACTAAATCAAAATTTGTTGTCAAAATGAACACTGCTTTAGTTTGAAAATTACTTCAATTATCTTTTTAACTGTTAACTGGTTTCAATCTTATTTATGGAACAGAAAGTTTTTGTTCAGGATAGGTCATTTCTTCTGTTCTGTCGCTCACCTCCACAGGGATCGATCTCGGCGCCCTCCCTTTACTCGTTCTACATGCTACCATTGGGTTCTATATTTTAATAAGACATGGTGTTGCCTTCCATTCTTATGCTGAAGACACCACAATATACGTATATACACCTATTGAGAGAAATGATCCGTCTGCTTCCATTTCTCTTTTATTATGCTAAGATGAGGTTACATCTTGGCTTGCAAAAAAATTGTGTCTTTAAATGAACACGAAACTGAGGTGATAGTTTTCCCCACTGATAATTTTAAGACCACCAGCATCGCTTTGAGGAGCTTCTCTGCATTCAGATCTATGCGGGATTAGGTGTGCTTTTAGATGGGCCTTCAAAACGTGATAAATATCTTCCGTAACTGCATCTAGTTTATCAACTGCATCTAGTTTTTATTTGAGAAGTTGCACAGATACTTGAACATTGGTAGCTGTATTTGTAAGCGCTCAGACCAGTTTACCTAAAACACCTTCAAAAAGCCATCCTGCATTGAAATGTAAATGAGTGTGGGGGGATGTGGAATCAGGGGCGTAGCAATCATTTCAAAAGTGAGGGGGACAGAATGTCAAGCATTTTACATGGTTCATGTTTACATGAAAGACTAGACTTGTGTATGTGTTTAGTTACTTCTTAATTTTTCAGTTTTTTTTTTTTAGATTCAGAATATGTTTCAGTGTGAAATACGGTAGAAATATCTTATTCATTTTTGTGTTGATAAGTTTTGAACTTAAATAACAGTCTTGGAAATAATATGTAAGCATGTGCCTGTACAGTAAATCAAG
The DNA here is from genome assembly GCF_988280905.1 of Pimephales promelas. Lineage (NCBI taxonomy): Eukaryota > Metazoa > Chordata > Actinopteri > Cypriniformes > Leuciscidae > Pimephales > Pimephales promelas. Next base: position 28,398,667 of record NC_142792.1, on the reverse strand, counting down.
TTTTGTTTGCCAGAAATCAATTCATGTAAATCGAAAGATCTTAGTTTAGCCAAGACTGATCGTGTGATCACTGAGTGAAGAGTTTTGAGAAGTTGTTCAATGTTGTATTATGTTCAGAGTTTTAGCAGTGTTGAAGTGAAATATGTAGTTTGGAAGATGTAGTCACTGAATGCATTAATACAACTCTAAAAAGAAAAACAACAACAAAAAAGCAACCTGTAATAGCAGCTGCAAATGGGGCCTTATTTATCACTCAGAAAGAATTAGTGTTAAACACATTTACACAAACTCTAGACACAGAAGGATCATATGTTCCCCACATCACACCAGGACATTTCACTCAAAATTGTGAAATATTTCACTCATTAAGTGTTTGATTTACTCATTCAACTGATGTTCAAAACAACTGTGTAGTGACCGTGCTGCAAAAAAATGCAGACATGTTTCTTTATAAAATAGCAGACACAATACCACTGATATTGAAAAAAAAAGATCTAAATCAACTTCTAGGTTTGGGTGAAGTGAGAGGGTCACAGAGACAGAACTAAAAACCTAATTTGTCAAATAAACTCTAAAAATAAAAGATATTCAAGACTGTGGTATAAATAATTGGATGATCTGACCATAACTCATACTATCCTTGATTTTCTAACTTAGGACATTTCCTTTGTGTGTGATTACATCGCCCTCCCCCACACTAATTAACATATCAATGCAGCATGGCTGGAAGGTGTCTAGGTGAAGTGGCCTGAGCGCTTACAAATACAGCTACCAATGTTCAAGTATCTGTGCAACTTCTCAAATAAACTACAATAAACTAGAGAAAATGCTGGGATTTACCCTTCCAAAGTTATTTTGTAATGTTTTCTTTTGTAAAAATGTATTTAAAAAATAAATAAATACAAGAATTAGACTATCTACTGTTAACTGCAGTTTGTTTACTTTTCTTTAACATTATTTACAAACCAGTTATTTAGGAGTTGTCAGTGATTCATGAGATCACTTAAGTGCATTTAAATGTAGTAAATGCAAGAAGTTAAGCATTTAGTAGTGGTCAGTTAACTTTTTTTGGCAGCTCATCTAAAGTGAGGAATAGTTATATCTTGTAAAGCATTCATAAATTAGATTTAAAGGCTCAGTTCTCTTCTAAACAGAAAAAGGAAACAAACACAACACTTTGAACATAAAAGAACATACAAATATTTAACTGAGCCTTTGAAATCTCTTTTATAAATGCATTACAAGGCATAACAGGTCCTCACTTTAGATGAGCTCACAAAATAGTAAACTGACCACTACTAAATGGTTGATAACTACCTGAATTAACCTTGGATTACAGTAGAAATACATGTTAAAAATGTATTTACACACTAAGTAACTATTACTATATGTCTGAATAATAAGATACATGAATGCACATTGAAATAGTTTATTAATCATTTACTCACTTTCTAAGTGATCTTATAAACCACTGACAACTCCTAAATAACTTTATATTGGTTTATTATTATGGTTTATAATGCTATACTTCATTTAGAAATCATAAATTGTTCATTAATAAAGCATGGAATTAAAATGATTAAAACACATTATAGATATGCTTTTAAACCAATAATCAGCAATTTATAAAGACAGCTATAAAGCTATAAATTCTTTAATATTGTTTTAAAAGCATATCTATAATGTGTTTTAATAATTGTATTTTCATTAGTTAAGCATTTACTATTGCTTAACTAATGATTACTAGCGTGGGGTTATTAAATTTACTGAAAGTACCTTAACTAAGCAGCTCTACAGTCTCAGAGGCTTTGGGACAGCCAGCCATTCAGACAATAGAGAAGTGTGAACGACGTGTGTTAATGGGCCACTGCAGTTCCTGCTCCAGCCTACAGGAGCGCTGCTGAGTATGGGCTTAAACACACACACGTGTGTTAGTCCCCACTTGGTCAAAAGTTAAAAAAATTCACCAGAGCGTTTTTTAGTTGATTTTAACATGTTTTAAGGCATAGCTAACAGGGGACTTGAAAAACGTCCCCACTTCCCTCGGCGGTCCCCTGTTGGTGAGTGTGTAACGACACCAAAGTCCCCTCTTAGATAGGTAGACAAGTACACACACACACACACACACACACACACACTCTCTCTCTCTCTCTCTCACACACACACAGACACACATACACTCTCTCTCTCACACACACACACACACACACACACACACACACACACACTCTCTCTCTCTCTCTCACACACACACAGACACACATACACTCTCTCTCTCACACACTCAGACACTCACACACACTCACTGTTGTGTTTTCTCTCCATCAGATCTTCTTCCGCTCACTCTGGATCTGAACACTGTGTGTAAAGACCTCCATCTGTCTGAGGAGAACAGAGTGATTACTCGCACACACACACTTCAGCCGTATCCTGATCATCCAGACAGATTTGATCTGTATCCTCAGGTGTTGTGTAGAGAGAGTGTGTGTGGACCCTGTTACTGGGAGATTGAGTGGAGTGGTGATGTGTGTATATCAGTGTCATATAAGAGCATCAGCAGGAAGGGAACGGGTAAAGAGTGTGTGTTTGGATTTAATGATCAGTCCTGGAGTTTGTTCTGCTCTCCTGACAGATACTCATTCAGACACAATGACAGACAGACTGAACTCACTGTAGAGCCCATCAGCAGGAGAACAGGAGAGTGTGTGTGTTACAGGAGAATAGGAGTGTATGTGGATCCCAGTGCAGGAACTCTGTCCTTCTACAGCGTCTCTGACACAACGAGCCTCATACACACAGTCCAGACCACATTCACACACACACTCTATCCTGGGTTTAGGGTTTGGTCTGGATCAGTGAAACTGTGTTGATGAGTGAGAACAGACTGTAGAGAGATTCTACCCATAATGCTTTGGGTGGCGCATGATAAAGCAGTCAGAGTGAGATGTTGTTGCGTCTCTTATTGTCTCTTGATTCCAGTAATAACAGCTGACCTGCTGTCAGTGAAATAAAGAGAAAGCCAGAAGAACAGGCAGTGACACACAGAGAAGAGAGAGGAAATATGAGACACAATGAGACTCACTGCAAACATGTCTGATGATACGAGCCAATCCAAGACTTTCACTTTCAGACATTCATAGATGTGTGTGTTAGGCTCCTCCCCTTCACTTCTGGATCCAGTTTAAAACACCATTACTTTGCTCTGGGTGATGTGTGTATTATTACAGACGGCTCTGTTGATATATAGTGTGTGTACTGGACTAAACCTGTTAGTGGCTGTTCTTCTTTTATTATTAGTTCTGCTTTATCTTTTGATTGTTCGTCTCTGTTGTGCAAATTCAAGAAATAAAACACTCTGAAAGATCATCTCAAAACACAGAGATGCGAAAGTTACAAGCAAAAATTAATGTCAAGTTTGTGTGAGTGCGAGTGTGTGTGTGTGTGTGTGTGTGTGTGTGTGGTTCTCACTTGATTTACAGCATTTATCATGTTATTATTGTTGTTGTTGTCGGGGTTGTGTTTAGTTTTGCTGTTTTTCTTCATATTTGAGTTTCTCTTGATCTTTATTCCCTTTTTCTGTTAACAAACAAGAATTGATTACTTCTATGAGATTATCATGTTTAAATGAACACATTTTCCACTAACTGTTATTTGTGTGTGTGTGTGTGTGTGTGTGTGTGTGTGTGTTTCTGAAGTGTGTAACTTAGACAGTTTCCTCTGATAACAGATCTCTAGATTATAATGTGTGTTTTCTGCTTTGAAATGATGTGTATTGTGAAAAGCGCTGTACAAATAAATGTGAAGTGAATTAAAAGAGTTTTATCTTATAAATCTGTTGCTTCTTTCACACAGTTTCACATTTCTTCAATCTTCAATTGTTAAGGTGTAATTTCAACAATATTGTGTTACGATCTCTGTGTGTGAAAATACAAAAGTGAGGAAAACATTATTGAGAATAAAAGTCTTATTGTGCTTATATTCAACATTAACCATTAGCTTTTCTTTTACGATGTTTTCTTTTGTTAAACCACTGTTATTAATATTTTATGTATTATTAGTAGTAGTATTAGTAGTCTGCTTATTTTATATGTCTCTATTTATTCCATACATCAAGATTTTCACATCCAGTGTTTTCTAGTAGTTAAAGCAACTTCCTGACTACAAACATGTCAAGTTTTAAAGCTCTCAGAGTTTGTGTGATTGATCTGCACTAGTTTTTATATCTTAACTCCCATACGGACAGGATATATTTTAGTCCTTTTTTTTGTTTTAGGGTGTATATCAATATCTGTTTATTTAACAATCTTAGCATTCAAATATTAGCCAAGTATCCATTTCATATATGGGAGACCTTAGGGATGAGGAAAAACATTGTTGCGTTTAGTTCTACTTCCGGTAGGGGTCTCTCAAAAACTAAAGCACTTTTTGACCATTGGTCGCTAGCCTAAAATGTTTATTAGTGCTTCACACTCCAGTCCAGCTGGTGGCGGTAATGCACCGAAAGTTGGTTTGCCAAACGCCATAAAACTCCATTAGAAGAAGAAGAAGGCGCGTCGTTGCGGAAATGACGTGATCCAGGCGGAAGTGACGAGCCGTTGTGATGGATGAGCCGCTGCTGCTGTTGTGATGCTCCTCTTTTGAAGGAAAGCTCATTTCTCCAGCAACATCCAGCATGAACTGATCGCTGCACGGACTGACAGCTGTGATTGTGAGTTCAGTCCTCCGTGTTTTATTGATTATATGATCTGTAGTCTGTCAGTTTATAATGAGACGCACGAGCAGCGCCTGTAGTTTATATATTCAATAAGAATCTGTTTTAGCACTTCGACACAGAAATCTTCCTCTAAACACACATGAACATCTGATAGATTAGCAAACACATCACTGAATGATAATGTGTGACACACATGAGTGTGTGTTTTAATGACAAACTAAGTGTAATTATAGAAATATCTAATCAAAGTATTTATAATATTGGTAAAACTTTACAGTGAGTTTTCATTCGTTAACATGAACTAACAATGAGCAGTACATCTGTTCATCTTTATGTTATTTATGTCTTTTGTTAATATATTATTAAATCAACAGTTCTGTTAACATTATTTAATGGACCATTATTGAACAGTTGTGTTTTAAACTTATTAAAAGTGATGTTTTCTAACGAGATCTTATTGTAAAGTGTTACCAAAGTATTATTTCTGTTTTATTATATTTGTTCAGCCGAACCCCATTAATAATCTGACAGTGATTGAGCTGCTATGAGTGTTTAGAGCTGACAGAGGTGGTGTGTGTTTCTCAGGAGTGTGTGTGTGTGTGTGTGTGTGTGTGTGTGTGTGTGTGTGTGTGTGTGTGTGATGGCTGGGAAGGTGAAGTGGGTGACGGACATGGAGAAATCGGTGCTGATCAATAACTTTGAGAAGAGAGGATGGATCCAGGTGACGGACAGCGACGACTGGAACTTCTACTGGCAAGAGCTCGTTTCATTTCATCCGTTCACACTAGGCATGGGCGGTATCCAAATTTTCATACCGTCAAACCTCCTCCCTATTTTACCGCGGTATACGGTATTACCGCGTGACTAATTAAAAATTACGAGATAAGGCTCAGATGGCATCACATATGATGACACGTTCAACCAGAGAGTGTCGGTTCCAATAATGCATCTAAAAGCTGTCAATCAACTATTAGAAAACAGGAGATGCACATTGTCTCACACCAGAGAATGTGAGCAGAGTGGTGATATTTCCTCAAGAGAGGGGAGCGCATTTATGGAGATCACGCACCACGAGCTCTGTCCACTCGCGGCGCCGAGTGGAGCCGAGATAAAATTATTTATTAATAAACTAGTGTTTTCTATGTCATTTGCTGCAAAAATAAAGATTGCATTGACGATGCAAACTGGCATCTTCACGGTAGTGAACACGAATAAAGAGTAGCCTAATGCACACTTCATATGAAGCCTATAGCAGAGAGCAGCCCATTTCTTTTAGCTTGTAATTGTTTTGTTTAAAAGTATAGACATTTCAAGCTTACTATATATATACACTTCTCAGATCATTAAGACATGTATCTCATATGCCGAGTTTCAGTTCATGTATGAATCGCGCTCCAGTCACGCGTCGGCGCGTGTCCTGATTACTATCTTTGCTTTTTATTTATTAATCCAGGCAATTCGTTGATGAAAAACGAATAAATAAATGAAGTTGCAATTTATTCAAAACGAAATTTGTTTTTAAAAAAAGGCTTTGTACAAAACAAAACGTAATAAGTGCTCATAATCATGTCTGACTGACCCAACATGTTTTCTATGTCAGTTGCTGCAAAGATAAAGATTGCATTGACGACGCAAAGCATCTTCCCGGTAGTGAACGCGAATAAAGAGTAATGCACACTTCATATGAATTAGCCTAAACATAAGCAGAGAGCAGCCCATTTCTTTTAGATTGTTTGTTTTGTTTAAAAGTAGACATTTCAAGCTTACTATATATATACACTTCTCAGATCTTGTTTCTTATATGCGAGGTTCAGTTCATGTATGAGTCGCGCTCCAGTCACGCGCCGGCGCGTGTCCTGATCACTATATTTGCTTTTTATTAATTAGCCTAATCCAGGCAATTCGTTGATGAAAAAAAAATTTAAATGAAGATGCAATTTATTCAAAACGAAATTCGTTTTAAAGAAAGGATTTCTACAAAACAAAACGTAATAAGTGGTCATAATCATGTCTGACTGACCCATTCCAAATGTTTTCCGATATTGCGCATTTTATGATCTTATCTTATTCATCTCATGAAGTCCCTTTTCATAAAATCAACATACATAGAAAAACATCATATTATTAAAGAAATATGAAAAGAATTCGTTTTTTTTTTTTTTCAAACCTAGCTTAAGCGTCACACGGTCTGGCCCGCTGTAGACTACATGCATGTGTGCGTACATGTGGTGGTGGGGCACAATTTTCAAATAATAATCGAATAATACCAGGCAATCTTTAAATATTATTTTTGCTTGAAATGCCCATCCCTGCCAAACTGCAGAAGTCGTGTTCTTCTTCGAGACCAAGTCACTCGGTGCGCAACTTCAAATCTTTGCCCTCTCTCCCCCACTCTCTCGTCACCACACTGTCACGTCATGAGAACCAGATATAAGCATTTTAGCCACTAAATGAATTGTATTTAAAACATTGCATTTATATAGGAGACAAGGATTCCTTGTCTCCTATTTAAGTGCATTGTTTTTTTTCTGACGGTATGACGATATTGAAACTGATACCGTTGCTATTTTTAGATCCCGCGGTATACGATATTACCGTAATACCGCCCAAGCCTAGTTGGCGGCCATCTTTTTTACAAGATGTTGATAGAGCATTCATCGAGAGTCACCGCTCTGTATTTGCTCTGGAGAGCATGTTGGTTCTCTTTACATTAGAATAATAATGTTTCATGTAATCATGTAATCTAGATAAGATACAGAAAAAATACCATTCAATACAAAGTGAATATGTCTCATATATTGAAATCAAGTTATGTGATAAAATATTTGCTTTGTTGTGCATTAGAATCACACCAGGCATTGTCAAATTACAAAATAAGTTATTGAGGCCAAACATACAAAATAATCTATTGAGGCCAAACGTATAAAATAATTTATTGAGGCCAAACATATAAAACAATATTATAAACTGAAAAGCGGGCCTGTCCCCATTTATCACGTCACTTTACCACGTGATTGCAGCAAGCAGGCTCCTGATTGGTTAACGCAGCGCGAATTGACGCCACAGTTAAAATTTTTCAACTCGAGCAGCAGACATGAATTCGCGGCACAAACGCTTGAATGCACAAAAGGCACTAAATAAAATAATTTGCGCGTAATGCGCCAGATGCTCAATTCTCGCGAACTTGACGTGTAAATGAATCGTATTTGCGTCTACCGCGTCACGCACTACGCCTCATTCGCGCCACCAGAATTTTTTACACGCATAACGCGTCTTTGCATTGAATTAACATTTAAATCACTCGCGCCAGACGCTCTATTCGCGTCTGGTGTGAACGCACCATTATTGTCCTAAATGTAGACAACCAACATACTTTAGTGCATAAGAACATAATTTGTGTGTGGACAGTGTTTTGTGAGAAAAAAATCACAGGACAGATTAATCACTTTTGGAGGCTGGCTCAATTTATCATCAAAACAAAAATGACAGATTAGGTGGGTGAGGGGGTCCAACAGCTGTTGGTCAGTAAAGGACAATGGCTTCTGTTAAACAGCATGATAACACACTGGATGAGCCGAAAAAATAAAAAGCTAAAAGGAGGTAATAGTGACCCAGACAGCAAACTGACATTGAATCAACGTGGAAACGACGTCTCTCATGACATTGAAACAACGTTGATTTTGCTCATCGAATTAACGTTGAACCAACGGGGGACTGCAGATGGAAACTAGCTTAAGCTAAATCTGGTGCAAAGCATCTTTAATTAATGTTTTTTTGCACATTGTCCCTGTTGAAATAAATAAATAAAAAAAAAAAAAACGTCAGACGCGGCATTCTTCAAAGCTAAATGAAAATCGAAAATTGGTTTGCTTTCATAACGTTGAAACAACGCGTTGATTTTAAGTTGATTTTCCGTTAGTTTTGAAAGAATGACGCGTCTGACGTTGGTTCAACGTTAATTCGATGAGCAAAACAATGTCAGATCAACGTTGTTTCGATGTCATATTTCCACGTTGATTCAATGTCAGTTTGCTATCTGGGGATAAAAGAAAAAAATTTAGAAATGTTAAAGTTGTGATTTAAGCAGTGTAATTAATCCCTCTATCTGTATTCCAGTCCAGATGAGCAGCAGTGTTGATGTGAAAGCTGAAACAGGAGCAACTGTAAACGCTCCTGTACTCCTGTAATGTAGTGTATACACAATAATGACCATAACACAATTTCTATAATAAAAATATAATATAATTATATAATATAGTAACAGGACTTTCTGAGGCACACTATTAACAATCATCTATGAAATAATGCTTGCTGTGAATCCTATTCATAAGGAAGTTTAGTGTGTAGCCATATTGTTCAGAAATGCTTTAGGTACTTGCCACTTTATTCTTCTGTGTAACTGTATCTATTGTCTCTTTCCTTTGTATAAATGTTCTTATCTTTCCTCACAGAGACACAAAAAACCTTGGCGACGGAGAAAACAGAGAAACAATTAAAAGGTGCAACCACCATTTCTTCACTATAGAGGTCTTAAAGGATTTAGACATGTTGGATGTATTTTGAAGAGAAATGTCAAAAACTTTTGATAAAGTTGTGGGGCGTTTAATTCACATTTGTAGTGACAGTTAACTTTAGCCCTAACTGTAACCCAACCCTTGACCCAAAAGCTAACTCTAACCCCTATAATCCTAACCCTTCAGCAAACCCATAACTCAGCTCATTAGCAGTAAATGTGGGAATCGGCCTGAACAAAGTGTAGTCACAGTAAATCCATAGTCTTGTATTAAATGTTAGCACATAGTAAAGGCACATAATAAAAAGTGTGGCCTAAAAATAAAACTCTTTTTGCCTGTAATTTAATCTGCTTACATTATTTTTTTAAACAGAGGAATTGCAAACGTTTTTGCAAAAACACAAAACCAGCATGCGAAAGAAAGCTAAATGTATTTTTGAGGGGAAAGAGGAAAATGAAGCAGATCTCAAAGCGGTTTACACAGACCTGTTCATCACAGAGGGAGATATGGAAAAGGTCAATCAGGAACATGAGGTTCTGAAGATTGATGATGCTTTCAAGAACAAACAAACACAGGACAAACCAATCAAATGCAATGATATTTTTACTGCATTGAAGAAAAACAATGAGGAAAAGATTGTGCTGACAAAGGGCGTCGCTGGCATTGGAAAAACTGTCTCTGTGCAGAAGTTCATCCTGGACTGGGCTGAAGGAAAAGCCAATCAGAATATAGACTGTGTGTTCCTGCTCCCATTCAGAGAGACTAATTTGATGAAAGATGAAAAGTTTAGTCTCCATAAGCTTCTGCTGGCATTTTATTCTGAACTGAAGGACCTGGAGAAATCAGAGTTATATAAGGGATGCAAGCTAGCATTTATATTTGATGGACTTGACGAGAGTCGGTTGCCTTTGGATTTTAAAACTAAAAGATCATTAAACACCATTGAGGAAGAGTCATCTGTAGACGTGCTGTTTACAAGTCTGGTCAAAGGGACTCTGCTTCCATCAGCTCTCGTCTGGGTGACCTCACGACCAGCAGCAGCCAATCAGATCCCTCCTCGGCATGTGGGTTTGTTCACAGAGGTGAGAGGATTCACTGACCCGCAGAAGGAGGAATACTTCAGAAAGAGATTCCAAGATGAGACTGTGTCCTCCAGAATCATCTCACACATTAAGACGTCTCGTACTCTCTACATCATGTGCCACATTCCCGTCTTCTGCTGGATCACGGCCACAGTCCTTCAGGATATTCTCATCAAGAACAATACAGGGAATATCATCAGCACAACACTCACTGAAATGTACATTCACTTCCTGCTGATACAGATGAACATGAAGAACCAGAAGTACGAGGAACAAGAAGAAAGAGATTTTTCAAAGCTCTTACAGTCAAATAGGGAAATGATATTAAAGTTGGCCAAGCTAGCGTTTGAACAGCTGAAGAAGGAAAACGTTGTGTTCTATGAAAAAGATCTGAAATCATGTGGTATTGATGTGAGTAAAGACTCTGAGTTCACAGGAATGATCGCTGAGATCTTTAAGAAGGAACACGGATTTTGTGAGTCAAAGATCTTCTGCTTTACACATCTGAGTGTCCAAGAGTTTCTTGCTGCAGTGCATGTGTTCCTCTGTTACCTGAACAAGAACATGCAGGAGCTTCAGTTCTTCTTTCATGAGCCTAAAGAGGATATCACATTACATGAGCTACTGCAAGAGGCTGTTGATAAAGCCATGGAGAGTAAGAGAGGACATCTGGACCTCTTCCTGCGGTTTCTGATGGGCATTTCACTGGAATCCAGTCAGAAACTGCTCAAAGGCCTGATCACAGACACTGAAGACGAGACAGACACTGAAGACACCACAGAGAGCATTAGACGAACAACTGGATACATTAAACAAAGACTAGAACGGTACATCTCAGAGGAAGCTTCAGTCAACCTATTTTACTGCTTATTTGAGCTGAAAGATAATTCATTATATGAGGAAATCCAGAGATACCTCGGTCCAGATGAAGATCCAGGAAGAGAACTCTCCTCTTCAATGTGCACAGTGCTGGTCTACACACTGCTGATTTCAGAGAAGGTGCTGGACGAGTTCGACCCAAAGAGGTTCACTTCATCATGGAACTACGAGAGACTCATTCCAGCTGTGAGATGCTGCAGAAAAGCCCTGTGAGTAATTACACAATTTCACAACAATTAAAAGATAAAACACAGTTCAGTGAAATATCTTGTCAACTCCACATACTCAGGTTTTGCTTTCAGATTCGCTGATTCACTGTGTATGAAAAGGTGTCTCATAACTATGATGTCTTGCAGACACTTTCCCCTGTGTGTCCTGTAGTGTGAATGAACCAGTGATGTTTTCTCTAAACAGACGAGGTAGACAAAGCCTCCTAAAAAACTTCATGACAAAATAATCAACAGAAAAAAATCAGGGTTCACTCAATTTTATAATGTAATTTTTCAGTCATTAATATTTAAATAATACCTGCATATCCTCTAGAAAGTTTTATAGTTATCCTGATATACAGTGCCTTGCGAAAGTATTCGGCCCCCTTGAACTTTTTGACCTTTTGCCACATTTCAGGCTGCAAACATAAAGATATAAAACTGTAATTTTTTGTGAAGAATCAACAACCGGTGGGACACAGTCATGAAGTGGAACGAAATTTATTGGATATTTCAAACTTTTTTAACAAATAAAAAACTGAAAACTTGGGCGAGCAAAATTATTCAGCCCCCTTAAGTTAATACTTTGTAGCGCCACCTTTTGCTGCGATTACAGCTGTAAGTCGCTTGGGGTATGTCTCAATCAGTTTTGCACATCGAGAGACTGAAATTTTTGCCCATTCCTCCTTGCAAAACAGTTCGAGCTCAGTGAGGTTGGATGGAGAGCGTTTGTGAACAGCAGTTTTCAGTTCTTTCCACAGATTCTCGATTGGATTCAGGTCTGGACTTTGAATTGGCCATTCTAACACCTGGATATGTTTATTTGTGAACCATTCCATTGTAGATTTTGCTTTATGTTTTGGATCATTGTCTTGTTGGAAGACAAATCTCTGTCCCAGTCTCAGGTCTTTTGCAGACTCCATCAGGTTTTCTTCCAGAATGGTCCTGTATTTGGCTCCATCCATCTTCCCATCAATTTTAGCCATCTTCCCTGTCCCTGCTGAAGAAAAGCAGGCCCAAACCATGATGCTGACACCACCATGTTTGACAGTGTAGATGGTGTGTTCAGGGTGATGAGCTGTGTTGCTTTTACGCCAAACATAACGTTTTGCATTGTTGCCAAAAAGTTCAGCACCTTCTTCCACATGTTTGGTGTGTCTCCCAGGTGGCTTGTGGCAAACTTTAAACGACACTTTTTATGGATCTCTTTAAGAAATGGCATTCTTCTTGCCACTCTTCCATAAAGGCCAGATTTGTGCAGTATATGACCATTGTTGTCCTATGGACAGAGTCTCCCACCTCAGCTGTAGATCTCTGCAGCTCATCCAGAGTGATCATGGGCCTCTTGGCTGCATCTCTGATTAGTCTTCTCCTTGTATGAGGTGAAAGTTTAGAGGGACGGCCGGGTCTTGGTAGATTTGCAGTGATCTGATACTCCTTCCATTTCAATATTATTGCTTGCACAGTGCTCCTTGGAATGTTTAAAGCTTGGGAAATCTTTCTGTATCCAGATCCAGCTTTAAACTTCTCCACAACAGTATCTCGGACCTGCCTGGTGTGTTCCTTGTTCTTCATGATGCTCTCTGTGCTTTAAACGGACCTCTGAGACTATCACAGAGCAGGTGCATTTATACGGAGACTTGATTACACACAGGATTCTATTTATCATCATTAGTCATTTAGGTCAACATTCAGGATCATTCAGAGATCCTCACTGAACTTCTGGAGAGAGTTTGCTGCACTGAAAGTAAAGGGGCTGAATAATTTTGCTCACCCAATTTTTCAGTTTTTTATTTGTTAAAAAAGTTTGAAATATCCAATAAATTTCGTTCCACTTCATGATTTTGTCCCACCTTTTGTTGATTCTTCACAAAAAATTACAGTTTTATATCTTTATGTTTGCAGCCTGAAATGTGGCAAAAGGTCGAAAAGTTCAAGGGGGCCAAATACTTTTGCAAGGCACTGTAGTTTAAATCATTTTCATTCTTTTGAACTGTTTGTTTCAATTAACAGGTTTAAAGTCACTGAAATAAGGTCATAAAACCCACATAAACATTTGTTCACTGGACTTGAACAAAGTCCTCAATTTTCCTTATACAAGATTATTAACCCTAACCTAATGAAAGATAACAATGCTTGGAAAGCGATATTTTCAGATAATGACGTCCTCTGGCGTTTCACATAAAGGAAGACGAGTGGCACAAAAGAATATTTCCAGAGATTTTCCAGTTGTTGTTTTTTATAAACTGTCACTTTCATAAAAAAATTAAAAATAATTAAAAACCTAAAAAACCGTGTAGCCTCAGAATAAACAATAGTTTTAATGGCGAAGGCTTAGGCCGGAGACACACTGGCTGCGTGGCGAAAGCCTCTCGTAAGCGTGGCATGTCCGTTTTTATTTCGGCTCCCATGTTAACAGATTAGTAGCCTGACTTTGTCATACTCATATTGCTGTCGAAATATGAGTCTGAAACTCCTCCGTATGGCTTTGATTATGAGGTCTTAACCGAACCAGGAAAAAAAAACAACTCTGCACTCAATTGGATAATCGGTAAACCTACAACCAATCAGAGCAACGCACTAAGTCAGCTACTTTGCATGCAGTTGTCAACTACAGAACTTACTTATTTTAGAAGTTAAATAACGAGTGTTGCTTTTTTTACTTACTTCTCCATGAGTGCCACCAAAGGAGAAACCACAACGACCACAGGCTTTTCATTACGTCCCATCTTCTTAACGACCGTCAGAGCCAGCTGATAAGTTACACTTTTCCCAAATCATGTAGGAAGGACGGCAAAAATATATTTCCGATCGACAAATGCCTTGATTGCAGTTCTCTGTTTGTCTATTAAAATGAATGCGCTGTTGATTTATTTTACAAAAAGACGCAATCTATACATCTCAATTCTCCAGCTGCAGTCATCTTTGACAAGCGCTCTTTGATAACGTGATGATTACGTCCCTGCAGATCATCTGTCCATCATCGTATAAAGCCCGCCCTGGCAATTTGATTGGCCCGATCTTTTTTTTACTGATCATAATTACTCCTCAATGGATCGAGTCCAGACCGAACTTCCCGGCCAAAAAATGTTGTGGGCAGAGTTCGGGCTGGCATCCAGACTAACAGATTAGAGCTTGCACACTGCCTGCGTGACACGCGCGGCATGAGTCGCGTGGGAAACGCGTACATGCTAGAAATGGAACCGACGCCTATTTTTCACGCGACACGCAAGCGTGTTGGAAGCATTTCCAGGCAAAAAAACAATAGGAAACAATGTGTCATTTTGTACATGAATACATATGAATAAATTACATTTTGATGTTTGAAAGTCTAGGTTTTGACAAACATTCAGATATCAATGTAATTTAAACAAATAATAATAATAATAATTATCAGTTTTCAAATATTGCCATTATTTTTGCCTATATATAATTTCATGTCATTTTTATTTTTTAAACAATCCTGGTGTCCACTACAGAGGTCATAGCATAACATAAACATATCTTTTCTTTTTTTCCATTTGCTTCTAATGCTCATAACAATGTGATTACATGAAGAAGAAAAAAAACTTTTGAAAAAAAAATGAAGTTCTGGGGCTCACGAGAATATAAAGGTATGTTAGACTAGAATAACAACATGTATGTCTTCGGGTAACGGTCCACCATCAGGCTAAATATAGGCTCTTTAAAGCTACACAAAAATTAAAAAATGTTATTGAAATAAACAGACAGCCTGAGCCAACTTCCATATTTTTCAGATTTTGGAAGATGTGTGATAACAGTTGAAATTTTTGTCGTAAAGGCAAGAGGAACACACCGCAAATCCAAATGTAGACGGTCCCTCTATGTCACCTAGCAGCAGCAGCGCTTCTGGTCAGACACATTTCTGGTGTGCAAAGACAGAAAACGCGATGCAGCCGCCACACAGCTGACACGCTACAGAAACACCACGCTCACGCCACGCAGCCAGTGTGTCTCCGGCCTTAGTTAGGCTGACCTGCGAGTTTACGCAGCACGGGTTTCAGAATCAACAAAAAGCCACATCATCTCTCCAAACACTCAATGCCAGTGCGGCACACACACTGTGTGGGTGCATGGGCTGAATATAACATTAGGAAGGAGGATGGCTGAACACCCAGAATGCTTTGAGTGAAGGGCATGTAAAAGCAGTTCGGGAAAATAGGGAATACATGCGAGAAGTTGTTGAATCATTGTGAAAATTGCAGAAAAAGGTCACAGAGAAGTGGAGACTTCTGTCACCCAAGGCAACTTTATCGAGGTGTTGCGTCTTATCGGCAAGTTTGACAACGCCGTTGGAGAAAAACACTTGAAAATACCCAAAATGCAAAATACACACACCATGATGTACAAAACGTTAATTGAATTAATGGGGAATATGGACCAAATAAGCGGCGAGATTGAAGAGGCTTTACGCCGGTTTCACTTTGTGTGCGTCAGCAGTGTGTATGGTGAGCGGGAGCAGCACACACACGTGTTGCTTTCACACTGTCAGCGTTTGTTGCGTGAGATAGGCTTGACCCTCCCTTCGCCACCAAAACATTTTTCTATGACCCTCCAAAATGATTGTGAAAAAGGCATGACCCTCCCTGATCATGTATTGATTACTTCTGTACTGGACTGCGCTTGGCAAAGATGTTCAGATATCTCTATGCCTAGTAGACCTACACCACACAAAAATCTCACGAGAATCACAACATGCTTTACGGCAACGACGTCACACACATCAACAACAACATACTGTATGAAGCATGAAGACACTTGCGCAGATTTCAGACGTGATACTCGACGATGGAAAAAGCAAAGAAAACGCGGTCGGTAGAGAATGAGCCTCTCTGCTCAACCCGTAAATTAATGCATCGATCCGCAAGTTTTGTTTGAGTTCTTTAATGGTCTAGTGGTAGATCTTTTGTGTCAGAGGTTACAGGTTATACGTGTTTTTCTCTCTCATCAAAACGGAATATTTTCATCAGTGGTCAGTCTATATCAAGCAGGTACACGTTTGTGTGCATTTTATTTTGTGACTTCACTGGAATGAATAAAGAGTCTCCGCAACTGCGATAGATTGAAGAGCGCGTCTGAGTGAAGACTGCACGTGCGCCGCCACGAGAGACACAATGTATCCATGACACTGATAGCAGCATATTTAATGACAAAAATGCACACTATGCAAGATTTGTGCCTTAATATAACAGCTTCAAATGGGTATCAGGCTGTGAGTGCAGAGACGCTCTGCATGAGTGGTATTTACGACAGTGAATTTAAATACAAGTACTCCACTGTGACTCTAGGGGTCGCTGTTTGACAAAAACTGAATTCCTGCATAGTGTGCCTTTAAGTCCCAATACTGTAAAACTCGACGTACATTCACATCACATGTTAATACAGCGGTAGAATTACACACAGGACACTGCATGTATTCGCAATCACAAAAGTTCATTATTTGCTCATGCTTTAAAGCTTTGCCAGGTAAACATTTTATTGGCGTTCTGTTCTGACATGATGCACTTTTTCTAAACACGTACTGAAGCGTGCGTGCACTGTCAAACAGCGGCCAACTCGATTTTATCATTTGCGTCTGATTTTTGTTGGGTCAGACCCATCTGATAGCGATAGGGGGCGAGACCGAGAGAGCTACATGGAACAATATGCACCAAACAAGCCATCCTATTTTCCTTCGGTGGTCCTTTCCATAAATATCGAACGGTCCCTTATAGGGATGGGAATTGAGAACCGGTTCTCGAGTGTTTTAGTGTGTGAATCTAAGTTTTACGATCCATCGATATTGTATGCCCTCGACGTTAACGATTCCTCTTATCGATGCTCCTGCTCTGACTCAACCATAGTATGTAGTAGGGGTGCAACGGATCAAAAAACTCACGGATCGGATCGTTTCTCGGATCAGAGTCACGGATCGGATCATTTTTCGGATCAGCAAAAAAAAAAAAAAAAAAAAGACAAGACCAATAAACATAAGTTTTGTCTTTTTGTTTATTTTGTTTATTAACACTTTTATATTGTGAGCGGTGAGAGCTATGTGATGATAACGGTTATTGTCACATAGCTCGGCCGTTCCCCTAGAAGTCCACCCGTCTGTCGTGAGCGCAACAGATGCTCAGGTCGGGATAGTTCATCCACAACAGTTCATGTCGTAACGTGGCTCAAGCACTTTCAGCATGTGTTTAAAGCAGTGTTGTCACGATACCAAAATTATTGTTTCGATACCAAGTCAAGTATTGCGATTTCGCTACTTTTTCGCTATTTTTCCTGAAAAGGAAAATATTTCTTACAAGGCGTTTCACATGCACCTCCTTAGCATAGGTCTGTGCTCTTTAATTCTGTAATAACCTAATATAAATAAATCACTGACACACACTGCACATACTCTGATTATAATGATAGATCATATATTATCATATAGATATAATTATAGCCGATAGATCATTTTGCTGATGTTTTGTATCCTTTATTTTAGCAGCTTGCAAATTATTTATGCTATCTATGAAAGTTGGGGGGAAAAGTTACACCTAATACAAAAATAAATGAAACATCTATAGTTAACTAGCAGATAATTCGTTTAGTTTGCTATTAAATAAGAGATCTGGCGCTAAAATCTGTTGTTTTTTTTTTAATCAAGCAGAGCGCTCTTTTTTGCTGCTATCAGTTGCATGGATACAGTGTATTTTGCGGCTCGCGCAGTCGCGCACCGTCTTCACACGGACGCGCGCTTCAAATTATCGCTGTTGCAGAGACCTCTGGATTGTGTTGCTAATAACTTGCAATTTATAACTATCAGACAGGCCCTCGCGGCCTCTAAGCACTACCGGCCCACTGGGAAAAGACCAGACTCTCCGGATTGCCACTCCGCTACTGACAGGCGGCCACTGTATCACCTGTGCTTGCGCATGCAGCCGTCTCGCGGTAGTGTTTGTCTCATGACAGCTGCAGCTTCTGCATGCCGCGGTGATACGTCTCGGTTTTATCTTCTAACCTCTTTTCTTTTATGATGGAAAATCCAAAATGGTCCCATACAGGTGATTTAAATGACGCGGGGCGTTCAAGCTTCTCAGTTCCTCCACTCGCTATGACGAAGCTGTGTGTTGACTGAACATGGATTCATGACTGATTCATGTTTTTTTCATAATCAATCCGCGGATCACGTGTGTGCCGAACCGAAAACATTGATCCGAACGAATCACGGATCAATGATGATCCGTTGCACCACTAGTATGTAGGCAATAGACTGTGAACTCACAACTGTCCCTGTTGTATTTTTTCACAACTATCCCAAGCGAATTTTTGTACCGCCAAAGCCTTATTTGATCGGTGAGTAAAACTGTCTCTCTCTGTGATGAACCGCTGTGCTTGTGACAGCGCGCATGTTAAACTGAACGAGCAGGGAGAGAGAGAGAGAGAGTACCCCGAACGTGCGCGCGCACTCTCTCTCAGGCTTCACCGTCTCAAAACTAAGCGCTGTCTTGCTCTCTCTCTCTCCCTCGCACATATTAATCAAAATAATCGACACGATGGTTAGGTCAGGAGACTAAAGTTTCATGTGGAGCATTGGGAGATTTGTTTTTCCAGAATTACCGCTGGCTGTGAATTGTGCTAAAATAGTCCTGTTTTCTTTGATGACACACATCTTGTGGGATGTCCCAATCGCCGGGATAATCACACAACGCGCGCACATCCGATGATGACACGTTCAATTCCCGAACTTATGACTCATTTGAACCGATTCGTTTTAATGAATGGTTAGATCTTCCAACACTGAACTCACGAGACTTATGATCGTTGAATAACTAACCGTAAAACTTTTTAATAAGATTCCATTTATTACATAAATAACATAAAAAGTACAGTTTGCTTAGTCAAGTGTAAGGTTTAAAACAAATAAAACCACTTGTTTTCCCCCCTGAAAAAGCATATGACTACTTTTTCCCACACAATGCTATCAGGAATCAATCGTTAAAGAATTGGATCGATAAGCAGAATCGTTAGTGGCATTGATATCGATAAAATCTTATCCCATCCCTAGTCCCTTAGTTTGTTCAGGTGTATTTGATAAGGGTTTGAGCTAAACTCGGCCAGAAAGTGGATCTCAAGGGCCTGAGCTGAGAACCCCTGTTATAAACCCTACATGAAAAACACATTAATATTGCTGTTTGTTTTGTTCTCCACACAGGTTACATAGCTGTAAACTCACTGTTCAATCTTGTGGGAGTTTATCTTCAGTTCTTCAATCCTCAAACGTCCTGAGAGAGCTGGACCTGAGTAACAATGACCTGCAGGATTCAGGAGTGAAGCTGCTTTCTGATGGACTGAAGAGTCCAAACTGTCAGCTACAGATACTGAGGTCTGAACTCAAATACTTGCATTTGATTTTATATTGTATTAATTATGTAAAAATCACTGCAATTATGTAAAAATCAATGCAATTACATTGTGCTTTTCTTGTTCAGATGTGCCTTGTGTAATTTCACTGTTCAGTCTTGTGAGAGTTTATCTTCAGTTTGACTTCAGTTACAACAGAGGATATAATGGGGATAAAGGAGAATTAATTTGTTACATTTATATAACACTTTTCTAGGTGCTGTCTATTAAGTAATATATCTAATAGACCAACGCTACTTTTGTGTCATCGAAGGGTAACACCCCTTTTTGGGGGAAGACAAATGGATTCTCCTGAGAACAGAACTCGCTCTAGATCTGCAAAGTTTCTTGATAACAAAAATGGTACAGACATACACACTCTCTGTGCCGGCCAAGGACCGTGAGTGGTATTTAAAGAAACTACTGGATACGGGGTTACAGAGGTGTCCCTTTGAAATAGTTGAAAACGGGATAAATGACCCCACGCAGTGGCCAAATATAGACTATTTAGACATCTCCCACTATCTCGTGGAATCACCAAGTAAGTAGCCTATTTTTTTGTCATTAACACACTCACAGTATGACAAACTAGACGATGAGGCCATATCACTTGGACCATATTTAACTTGATTCAAGCTATTGACATAGTTTTGTTGTTGACTAGCTATACTAGTTAGAAAGACGACTCTGCTAGCTGCTACATGATTAGCTCAGTGCCGTACACTCTAAACCTTTTTACAATTTTCAAAGTCCTAGCACTTTCTAGACACAAGCAGAATTCAGCCAAGTCCACTTTAGTTTTTTTTAGTAAAATCAGTTAACAGCCAAGGTAGTGTGCCTATTGAGAGCTAATCACATAACGTTAGCTGCTAGCAGCTTCGTCTTTCTAACTAGTATAGCTAGTCGACAACAAAACTATGACGCCATGTCAGTTGGATCATATTTAACTTGATTTAAGCTATTGACATAGTCTAGTTTGTCATACTGTGAGTGTGTAGTGACAAAAAATAGGCTACTTGGTGATTCCACGAGATAGTGGGAGATGTCTGAATAGTCCATATTTGGCCACTGCGTGGGGTCATTAATCCAGTTTTCGACCATTTCAAAGGGACACCTCTGTAACCCCGCATCCAGTAGCTTCTTTAAATACTGCTCACAGTCCTCGGCCGGCAAAGTGTATGTTCCTGCCATTTTTGCTATAAAGAAACTTTGCAGATCTAGAGCGAGTTCTGTTCTCAGGGGAATCCGTTTGTCTTCCCCCAAAAAAGGGGCGTTACCCTTCAATGACGCAAAAGTAGTATTGGTCTATTAGTGAAATAATTATATATATTTATATAGCTGTGGTGCGCAAACTGATAAGAGAAAAACGCGCAGTGGATCAAGCGCACGGCGGCACAGATGTGTGACCTGGTCGAGCGCAACCCTTTCACAGACATCAGTGGAAAGTTTGTTGTTCGGTCGGATATATAAATGGCACAATACAAATAAAATGGCACAAACATAGAACCTGTATACAAATACAAAACGAAGCAAGTATTTACTAACTTTAACTGAAGAGAGAGAGAGAGAGAGAGAGTGCGCACTTCTGCTGTATGCTCTTGGTTGCTGATCGTTCACTCAGCACACGTGTCATTTGGATTAAAACTAAATCATATCTGTAAGTAAAACATGAACTGTTACGTAATTTATGTATAATTAGTGGTTTCTTACATGATCACAGGACATTTACAGGTCAAGAAATTTCATGAAAACAAACATCCGAAGCGCGCGCCCTGAAAGTGCCACTCACAGTGTGTGAATTGAATTGAATTATCTTTCATGTCTTGCACTTTAATGGACAAATTCACATAAAATTATGTAAAACATGCATCTTGGTGAGTAGCCTGGTAAACATAGTTGGTTACATCTTTAATATGCGTCATCAAAGTAAACGCATGTACAGTACAACAGGCTCTCTTGGATGTGCAGCAGCAGGTCAGCAGCAGCCTAATAAAAGCCTAATGTTTCTGACTGTTAATCAAACTACAAACACAGTCATCACTCCCTGCTATTGACTGAATCACTTTAGTAACTTTATAAAAGATTCATCTATATTTAATTTATACAGTGATGAATATGCATTTACATTTATTCATTTAGCAGACGCTTTTATCCAAAGCGACTTACAAATGAGAACAATAGAAGCAGTTAAAGGGTAATTCCATTGGTGGAGACATGACTATGTATTGAAAGTGGGTCTTATATGTATTAGAATAGTATAATTTTTTTTAAAATGTGGGTCCTTCTTGGCCAATAAAAGGCAGAAAATGACTTTTTAGTGCTTGTGGGTTGCAACAATCCCCATAGTGCATTGCAATACCCAGCTCCGCAGGCCACTCCCACTACTCCGGCCATCACTGTAGACAAGAGTTGAGCTCCACTCTACGCTACCGCCTGGAAATAATTTCATACAATGAAACCAGATAATGTGCACTAATATAATATGACGACGTAAGAGCATCAAGGCGGCGCCCGCGCCATCAGCCAATGGGTTGGCGTGATTCTATATGGGCTTCAGACAATCGGCACACTTACTCTGCGTTCGGGCCAATTACCAAGATCAGAGCCCTCTCCCCGGACAGCACGTCAAATATGTTTACCAATTAAATCTATCCGACTGATTTGTAAGTGTGAACTCGTGAACTAAAAAATCCTGATGTTTTCGGTGCTGATTCGGTGGTGACGCCGTGTTCATGTAACCAGAGGGTGACGCTGCCTATAACACAAAAGCTGCCACAAGGAACTGGCAAAAGTAATGCTTATGAATGTTTCAAATATAGCAAGGAGACATTTTAATTGTTTATTAGTGTCTGTCGGCTGCAATAGTGGTTAACACGCCTGTAGAGAGAAATGCACTTTTCATATGGATTACACAAGCAGATCACTCGGTTTCTTTTTGTTTTTAATTGTTTCATTTAAAATGAGACATTTTTAAGCTTTCTTTATATTTCTTGTGTCTGTGAGGCAGCTTAAACGCTGAGTTTCGGCTCATTTATGAAGAGCTCCAGTTCACGAGCAATGCAATCTCACTGGCTCCTCCATGTCCTAATTATATGGTCTGCTATATTTGCTTCTTATTTATTAAATCCAGGCAATTGGTTGATAAAACATTGATTAAAAATTAGATACAAATGATACAAAACGAAATAAAATTTTTAGAAAGGCTTTCTACAAAACAAAACTTAATGAATTGGTCAGAATCGTGTCTGACCCACATGTCTCCCGATATATTGCGGTATCTTGCAACACATCCTGCCTTGCCAAAACACACATGTGGGAGATGCGGAATGGATAGAAATAACTCAAAAAATAAAAGAGGACTTGAATAAGCCCATTAATGGCATTTTTGAGTCATGCTCTTAACGAACTGTTTTATTTCCTCTTTCTATATTGTGAATAATAAATGTGGATCATTTTAATGTGTTTGTTACACAATGGAGTCTAACTGATTGTAATAATTATTTGATGTAGACTACTTTTAAACTTAGAAGTATTCATTGGCATCCTTGCATACTAAACTGCATTTTTTTTATGTTTGCGTGCTGGAGGTACGCTATTATGTTGTGTGTATGTGATGTTAACATTTAAACTGGTGAAAATGTCACTATCAAAGAGTCTAAAGAGGAAAGTTGACAGCGAAAATAGCCATTGAAAGAATAAGAATAATGAAAATACAACTACCCCGTGTTGTTCACCTAGTTTTGTAAATGAGACGACAACCCAACTCACTAAATGTGTCTCTATAGCGTGCACTGTGTTTATCGTGCAATTTATATGCAAAAAAAAGAGTTTTTACGTGCATATGATACGCATGGGTAGGTTTAGTAGTTGTGTCGGGTGCGTGTGTATTATACGTTGGGTAGGATTTAGTGGTGCGTGTGTATTACACGAAATAAAGTGCTTATCAAATGCATGAGAAAAACTGCTTATCACATGTAGCATACGTAAAAACTAATTGTCGCGTATAAATTGCATGATAATCACAACGCGTGCTATAGAGACGCATATAATATTTTGACATTTAATGACGGTTATTGTAGAGGTGTGTCTAGTGATCCACAGACTCGGCTGCAGCGCGGGCGTGGAGCCTAGAAACTCTGAAACTGAAACTCTCCTCTTTGGAGCCAGACATTCAGAAACTGATGTGTGAGAAGCAGCACTACTCGTCTCACTAATATTCACATTCAGTTTTAGATGGAAATCTCAAAATATAAAATCTACAGATCTGTTAGTTTAGTAATGTACTAGTTTTTGTTTCATGTGTAGAATCCCAGTAATTTCAGTGAATATTTGGACATTAAGGGGAACATATTTTTCAGCATTTTATTGTTACCATAGTTACAACCATAGACTGCATATGCCCACCACCTCAGTTTTAAACTAATGGCTCCCCCACATGTGCAGTTTGTTGTTCATATTAAGCTGCAGCTCATTTCACATTTACTTTTTCAAATTAAATAAAATTCAAATAATAATTCCTGATCATATTATTGCATTTGTGTTTTAATAATTAGCTTACCCTTACAATTGTGTTGTTTTTTGGGGGGCATGTTAGAGTGGGATTTGGTTAGGTGGTCCTCAGAAAAAAAATTGCGATAAAAGATAAAGTAGCCCTTGGGCTGAAAAAGTTTGAGAAACACTGCTTTAAACTAACAATAGGAAAACTATATGCTAGTGGTTTGTCATTGTCACTAGTAAATTGTCACTGGTATCTAAACATTTGAACCACTGACCCAATCCTCAGCACTGAGCCCTGCTGGAGCTGCTCTAAATATGTGCTGTGCAATTACATGATGGATCAAATATGGTAGAGCAACTGAACCTCTCAAAATACAGTTTAACAGGCTTAAGCATGAAAATAACTGGAGGAAATATATATTTACTAAACAAATTAAGCCAACTAATATGGTTTTAAAATCTTTTGGTTTCAATATATTAAAAAGTTACAAATGTAGTGAAAATACAGGTGTCGGTCTCAGCAAATACCAAAAATTAAAGTATTGATATTGGACTCCTTCTGGAAAAAGTGGTATTTGTTCGTCCC
This sequence comes from Pimephales promelas, assembly GCF_988280905.1. NCBI lineage: Eukaryota > Metazoa > Chordata > Actinopteri > Cypriniformes > Leuciscidae > Pimephales > Pimephales promelas. The sequence continues at coordinate 28,373,795 of NC_142792.1, read as the reverse complement.
TACTTAAAACATTACTGACTGCATTTAATTGAAGACATTTGGACATATTTCTGTGTGTATTTGTCCATTTAAGCACATACCTGAAGCTCAGAGTAGCCTATACTTGTCCGTGTTTTGCTCCATTTTGGATTGCGTACACAGAATGTCGCCTGGGGAACAGTATCTTGCTCACTGGTCAATACACTTTTAACTTTACACTTCTTTTTAGTATCGAGAACATCCAGAAGGAGACTGTGTATCACGTTACATGATTCGACTGATTTGAAAGTTACGTAGGAAGGGCGACAGCACACTGCTTCAAAGGAAATGGTGTTTTCATAATCATTCAAAGTAAAATTTAAATTTAATTAAATTGATCTTGGAGCCCTAATCATGAACACATCTTTGAGAGCAAGGGGGCGACTGGTGGTTTGGGCAACTTGTGTTCTTTGCATATAGGGAGGACCGGCTCTTGATATGTCATTGTCATGGATAAAGTTAAAATCCTCCTGGTTAGTGGTTGTTTAATCATCCTCTGCTGAGATCTTGAGTGATGTAATGTCTTATTTTATATTCAGTTTATTTCATCTTAGGCTGTGTGTCTGTGTGTAAGTCAGTTGTAGATTGTACAGTGGACACATATGAACACTGAGCAATGTTCATTTTACTCTGGTGATTTTGCTATGTGTGTTTCAGATTATAGACCACGGGTTCTCATCTCTGGCCCTCAAGATCCACTTTCCTACAGAGTTTAACCCTGATCAGACTCTCCTGCCTGCAACTTTATAGTAATCCAGATGACAGTGATTAGTTTGTTCAGGTGTATTTGATAAGAGTTTGAGCTAAACTCGGCCAGAAAGAGGATCTCAAGGGCCTGAGCTGAGAACCCCTGTTATAAACCCTACATGAAAAACACATTAATATTGCTGTTTGTTTTGTTCTCCACACAGGTTACATAGCTGTAATCTCACCATTCAATCTTGTGAGAGTTTGTCTTCAGTTCTTCAATCCTCAAACGTCCTGAGAGAGCTGGACCTGAGTAACAATGACCTGCAGGATTCAGGAGTGAAGCTTCTTTCTGATGGACTGAAGAGTCCAAACTGTCAGCTACAGATACTGAGGTAAATGGGTTTCCATTAAACAATTAATACAAAAAAATATATTTTTACAATTTTGTCAACAAATCTGATACAATGCCAGAAGAAGAGACAAAAACCGCATTTGCATTGTTGTAATTTCCAATTTTGTTGTAATTATGGACATAACATTTGCAGTCAGAAAATAATGCATTCAATACCAATATTCATCACCACACCAATTAACATCATCACTGGGGCTTGACCTTGCTACCTGCCCTCTGGTGCAAAAATCATACTTTAATGTTGATCTTCTCCAGAATGATTCCACGCATCAAAATCCCCAGTAATGGACACTGCTCAGTGTTTATATAATCCACATTCAGAGTGTTAAAAAAGAAACACTGAAGCAGTGTAGAAGTTGATAAGCTAATTAAGGTGAGAGAAATTAAAAATGTCACTTCAGGGTTTCATCCCTATGCCTAAACTTACTACTTAGGTGTCCTTTACCTTTACTGTTCCCTGCTGCTAAATGCAGGTTCACACTGTACGATTTTGGCCACGATTTGACTGTCAGAGACACATTTTTGAATCCTTAAAAAGATTCCTCTGCTCCTAGGTCAACATCTGAAATGTTTGATCATATTACAAGTAAATATAAGACAAAATTCTGGCAGTGTGACTTTACACTGACAACCATCAAACCAAAAACCAATAGGAGCGCAGAACCCCCCACCCAGATTTCTTTTTTTGAGAAAAGCCACAATCATAATTAATGCTATGCTAATTAATGTTTTTGTTACTTTTAAGAATCTACAGAAAATAACAGCTGAAAGTACAAACTACGCAGGTCATTGTGTGAAGGAGACTGATGTGAATGCCAAACTAATGTCATGTGGACTGTTGCTGTATGTTTTTGTAGATTGTCTGGCTGTATGGTGACAGAGGAAGGCTGTGGTTATGTATCTTCAGCTCTGAGTTCAAACCCCTCACACCTGAGAGAGCTGGATCTGAGCTACAACCACCCAGGAGATTCAGGAGTCAAGCTGCTCTCTGATAAACTCAAGGATCCAAACTACAGACTGGAGAAACTCAAGTATGTAGAGCAGGAAGAGCTTCGATTAAACTTCAAAAACACCTTTACAATATTCACTTATGACAAACTAGTTACACTTTATTATAGATTACATGACTACATTTAATAAAGTTCTTATTGAGAATGTGCAGAGGTTTAGCTGTAGTTATACTACGTAGCTGTTGAATGCTTCATTCTGATTGGCTGTTGAACATTATAGACCTTATGCACCAGAGAAACGTGGGCGCCGTAATCTTTAGAATATTGTCTTTGAACTTCCAGTTTCGCGGTCGCTCTGTGTATTTCTATGGCATCCCTGTCGAGGAGTAATTATCTGGTGAAGTGGATTTACTTACTGTAGAGTTAACAAAAGTTATCATGAGCATTGTAATGTTTATCATAAGCATTGTAAACCAGATGTTTTAACAAATGTCGACCGGGAAATTATTTATGAGCAGTTCATTCATACCTATGCAAACTCGCGGTGGAAATGCAGACCGGAAGTCTAAAGACAACGAGCGCAGCACTGAAAAGGGGCGGGGCTACATAAGGTCTATAAGGTGTGCAATTATTTTCGGTAAGCGCACAGGTAAAGTAGTTCAACCAGAAAGACTCAGGAGACAAGAGAACGACCGGGTGGTGTTGGGGAGGATGGGGATGAACACCGGCGTCAGTTTTTGCAAACATAGTAATGGGTGTTAACCGGGCTTAAGTACTCCAAATGTCTGAGTGGTGATTGGCTAGATCTGAGGTCAATGAATAACGTGATTAATTAATTAATCAGTTAGATTAGAGTCTTCCCAGTAGAACTTGCACTAGAGCTCCCATTTCTACCAGAAAGACTTGGGAGGCAAGAGAACTTTGACAAAAATGTTTTTGTTTCTCTTTAAATGCAATTAAGCTGCTGCTCCCCGCCTCCATTCAGAAGAGGGTCAATCCTTTACATGAGGGTCAGATAAACCGGCAATAACAAAACACAGGAATGATTTTACTCATGGTTTAGAGTTACATTGATTCATCTCATGGACTTGCATGTACTGTCGTGTTTATGTTTTACAAACGTAACGCATCACTATCGCATAAACGAAAATGGGCAAAAAGCAGGATTAGCTGAAGTGACTCTAACAGACAAAAGCTTGTCCGGCTGCACAGACCGATCGGTGGCTGACTTGAGCAGTGCATGCCGGCTAGAGATTTTGTCAGACTTGAGACAGCGCTGACGCCACATGATTATGACATATGCCATCAAAGTACGTGAGCGATTCGAGAGCCGCCGGAGGACTGCGGCTACACAAGCTCTGCTGTTTTTTAACGATTGGCTGGATTCACCGCATGACAACCATCACATGTGTTTCATGTTTATTCCCACACCTTCAGTTCCACTAATGCTCTCAGATCTGTTTTAAAGCAGTAAAGCTCTTTTCATGCAGTCACGATGTTATATGTTGTCATGATTATAAAAAATAAAACTGAATATAAAATGTAGACCCCAATGCATTGATAGTATAGGCTTATTTTTAACTTTATTCATGTTCAAACAAATGCTGTATTAAGTATTGAATGAAAATGTCTCTGAAGAGTCTGTGTAATTGACAAATTCCAGAAAGTGTAATTTGTGGAAGCAGAAAGTGTCAGCTCAGTTTTCAGCTCCTCGCGCCTGCAAGCAAATCTCACCGATCGGTTTCATCCAGCCGATGTCGAACACACCTAAACACTAGTACTGACGGCAGCGGTTCCCTGTCACTGTTGTGTCCACACCCTTAATTATGGAGAACTTTAAGGCTTACAGTTTTTTTCAATTTCTTACACACTAAAATTAAAACTTTCTCACTATTAGCAAAACCTACACTCAAGGACCAAAACACCAGCCTACATTTGCACAATTGTAAGCACGTTGTCACCTTCACCCTTTTTGCAAAACATTATACACAGTTATTTGTAAAACTCTACACACATCTTCACACCTTAGACACAGATAAGGATTGTGAGGTTGCTTCCTTGTCATTACAAAGCCCCAGTTTGCCATTGACCACACTAATGAATGAATTGGATATGCACATCCACCATGTGTGGAAGCACACATGTGCTAATTTGAAAACGCAGCACTCAGGTGTGCTATAAAAGGCAGCAGGTGAGTTCACCTGTCAACAAAAATGGAAAGATCTAGAAGAAGAAGAGTGAGAATACGTAAGAGGGGGAGCTCAAAGAGGAGATGAAGGAGGAAGAGGAGAAGGAGGTAGAGGAGGAGGCCCAGGTAGAAGAAGAGGAGAAGGAGATAGAGGAGGAGGAGAAGGAGGTAGAGAAGGACCTGAAGGGTTGATAGAACCTGAACAAAGAAGATGAGGACCAAACTCGACTCAAGAAATCTGTGCAACACTTATTGACCATGTTATCAACCATGGACTTACATTGATGGAAGCTGGACAAAGAGATCAACCAAACCTCAGGAAAAAATCACAAATCACACTCTTAGAAGAAAAGGTTCTATATAGAACCTTAAAAGGGTCTATCAGTGCTACGTATTTGGAACCCCTAAAAGGTTCTATACACTCTTAAAAAGGGTTCCTCTGGGTTATATATAGAACCCTGGGGTTCCATACTTGGCCAATAGAACCTTTTACCAAAAAAATGGTTCTATATAGAGCCATTTTGGAGTTCCATATATGAAGTGGGGGATGGAACCATTTCTGGTTCTAAATAGAACCATTTATTCTAAAGGGGGTCGCACACCGGGCGCGCAGCGCAGCGCCGCGTCGCGTCGCACCACGTCTAGAACAATTCACAGGTATCGCACACCGGACGCGCACATTCTATTCGCACGAGCTCAGTTTTGAATCAACTCCTGGTAGAAGTCAAGAGCTGCCTGCAAGATGGGTGAGTTTAAACTGGATGTATTATATATATCCACAAGTTTCCTACGCCCCATGAGGCCTTGCGTCAAAAGTGGGCGCGACTTCCGGTTTGAAGTAAACAATGCGCTACTTGACATGCTTGACACTCGTTCATTCAACAGTTGACAGTCATTCAAGTTATAGAGATCCAAACTAGCTAACGATGTGGGAACACAACCTCAACGAAATTAAAAAGGGTGAAATAACAGTACCTTTACCCTCCGCAGTAGTTGATTGGGAGTATTATAATAATAATTATTAATAATCAATACTCATCAAGGCATGTTGACAGACAGTTGTGCAAGCTGACAAACAATTAAAATAAAAAATACACACTTAGTCATTGTGCTTTGGAGTTTATTCAAAATTATAAATGAATGTGCTACTTGAATACATTAACTGGCACATTTGGTATTCTGTCAACACAGGCTTTGATTCTGAGTTTAGGTGTAACATCAGTAGAGAACAGCCAAACACATGCTGATAGAGTTTATAGAACATTAAGATTTTAAACAAATGTACACAGGAAGATTCGTCGTCTTTTGGGAGGTGATGGAAACTTCAGTCGTTGGTAGGATCACTGTGATTTCGTTTTCAGCTTATGTTCAAAACAATCACGTTTAAGCCACTGAATTAGTTTAGTCCGGTTATACATACAACCGCGAACAGCACATGTTGTCCCTGAGCTCCGTAACGACATCTCTCATAAAGATTGGCGTCTTTAAATAGTAAAATAATTCTCCGAAAAACAGCTAGCCTCTTCGCTAACTAACACACAAAATACCATTGGAATGCTACTTCCGCCGCCTCACCGGAAGTTTCACCCACTTTATTTTTTACAGGAGCGCCCCTCGGAAACTTGTGGATATATTTTATGTTAAGTGAATAAAATAGCTGATGTTTGAACGTTATTAACCAAGTAAAAGTGTCTATCACCTTGTTAAGTCTGTTATTTTGTTGTAACGTTATCCGTTATCCGTTAACGTTGTCCGTTGTCTAGGCAACTACTTCATTGATTACTCCCTACTCCTTCATAGTACTCCCTACTTCATTGATGAGTTTTTCTTCGTCCATTTCGCTCCGCTGCTACGCTACAGAAATTACCTGAAGTGTGTTGTGACCTGGTAAATCCAATAGGTGGCTCTACACGACCGTGAATGTAACCACGTGAGGCAAACGTTACATCGCCTATGCATTAATATTTCGCACTGATGGGTTTAGACTGGTACTTAATAATAATAACCCAGTTAGTGTATGGTTAATATGATAGAGTAGCCTATTGAAAAATGGATTTAAAAAGGCTATGTTTGTTTTACATTTTTTTCCCAATATGACTATTCAAGCTGTTAGGAATTAGGAAAATTAGGAATGTTAAATAGGCTTAAATGTATATTGCAGCACAGGGTGAAGTCAGTATGTACATTAACGACGATTTGAGACAAATAAATGCAATTTTAATATAAAACTATGCAAATGGCGCTCTGTGGCGCGGCAGGGTTTTGAACACGGTCCTGAGCCGTAGCTGGGCGGCGCTGACAGACGCCGAATGGCGCCGCCGGTGTGTGTACACACATAGAGAATAATGTGTTCGAATTTTGAAGACATGGCGCTGCGCTGTGCGCCCGGTGTGCGACCCCCTTAAGAGTATTCTTGTTGCTTTTACATTAGTCAAACTGTATGTACTTCATGCAGTAATTTTTATTTGTCTACAGACTTTATTTTTGTCATTGATTTCATTGTTGGTTGTGTTACAAACTGCTCCGAGACTGGGAGATGTAGATCCAAATGCAGCTTTATTTGAGGGCAATCCAGAGGCGTAATCCAATGTACAGGCAAGGGTCATACACAGATAGGCAGTCCAAGACAGATACACAGAGAAACAAACAAAACAGGCAGGGACCAGAGGCAAGAGAGTAATCCAGGGAACAGGGCAAGATATCCAAAAACCAAGAGACAAGAAACCCGTAGAATGCTCAGAATTGCAGTGTAACACTAAAACAAGACTTCGCGGTGAGTGACTGAATGAACATGGTATATATAGCCAGACTAACAAGATGAGACAGGTGAATGCAATAGTGAATGAGGTACAGGTGAATGTGATCAGTGATGATGAGTCCGGGCAGTGAGTTCTGGGAACTGTAGTTTGTGTGAAACATAGTCTTATCTGGAGTGCCCTCTGGAGGCTCAATAGGGCACTCCAGCTGGTAACCGTTACATAGCCCCCCCTTTAAGGAGCGGATTCCAGACGCTCCTCACAATGTCCAGGAGGGAGGTGGAGCGGAGGCGGACCTGGGGGCGGGATGGAGGGCCAGGCCCGTGGAGCGGAAAAGGACCTGGAGACGGCGGCGGAGCTGGCTGTGGAAGCGACCAGGGCGGAGCAGGCTGTGCAGGCGAAGGCCAGGGAGGAGCTGTCGGACCCTCGGGCGTCCAAGGCGAAGCAAACTGTGGGCATGGCCAGGGCAGAGCAGGCTGTGGACGTGGCCAGGGCGGAACTGTGGGTCCCTCAGGCGGCCACAGTGGTGAAGACCCCCCAGGCAGCCACGGCGGTGAAGACCCCTCAGGCGGCCACGGCGGTGAAGACCCCTCAGGCGGCCACGGCGGTGAAGACCCCTCAGGCGGCCACGGCGGTGAAGACCCCTGTGGCGGCCTCGGCTGGTACACTGGGCCCCCCCCAAAAAAATATTTGGGTGGAGTCCCCGGATTAGAAGCAGACGGGGAGTGGACGGTCTCGGGCTGGACGGTCTCGGGCTCTGGCTGGACGGTCTCGAGCTGGACGGTCACTGGCTCTGGCTGGACGGTCTCGGGCTGGACGGTCTCGGGCTCTGGCTGGACGGTCTCGGGCTGGACGGTCACTGGCTCTGGCTGGACGGTCTCGGACTGGACAGTCTCGGGCTCTTGCTGGACTGTCACTGGCTTTGGCTGGACGGTCTCTGGCGCTGGCTGGACGGTCACCGGTGCTGGCTGGACGGTCACTGGCGTTGGCTTGACGGGACTGGTCGGAACCAGCGGTGAGGGGATTTCAGATTCGGGAAGGCTGGATGGAACCAGCGGTGAAGAGAGTTCATGCTCGGGGGGACTGGACGGAACCAGCGATGAGGGAAGTTCAGGCTCTGGAGGGCTAGACGGAACCAGCGGTGAGGGGAGTTCAGATTCGGGAAGGCTGGACGGAACCAGCGGTGAGGGGAGTTCAGATTCGGGAAGGCTGGACGGAACCAGCGGTGAGGGGAGTTCATGCTCGGGAGGGCTGGACGGAACTAGCGATGATGAACGCTCGGGCTCGGCAGGACTGACGCGGAGCGCAGGCTCGGCAGGGCTGATGTTGATATCTCGCATGATAACACGAATAACTGGCAGGGTGCAAAGATCTAGTTGAGCCCGCACATCCGACAGGATGCGCAGGTACTCCGACCAATCAGGCATAGCGGCAGTCATCCTGGGGATTCAGATCAGGCGAGGGCACCTACTTGCAGATTTTCCTGAAGTACTGCTGGATTCATAGGTGGTGATTGCTGCTGGATCTTGGCAGGGCGAAGTCTTCTGTTACAAACTGCTCCGAGACTGGGAGATGTAGATCCAAATGCAGCTTTATTTGAGGGCAATCCAGAGGCGTAATCCAATGTACAGGCAAGGGTCATACACAGATAGGCAGTCCAAGACAGATACACAGAGAAACAAACAAAACAGGCAGGGACCAGAGGCAAGAGAGTAATCCAGGGAACAGGGCAAGATATCCAAAAACCAAGAGACAAGAAACCCGTAGAATGCTCAGAATTGCAGTGTAACACTAAAACAAGACTTCGCGGTGAGTGACTGAATGAACATGGTATATATAGCCAGACTAACAAGATGAGACAGGTGAATGCAATAGTGAATGAGGTACAGGTGAATGTGATCAGTGATGATGAGTCCGGGCAGTGAGTTCTGGGAACTGTAGTTTGTGTGAAACATAGTCTTATCTGGAGTGCCCTCTGGAGGCTCAATAGGGCACTCCAGCTGGTAACCGTTACAGGTTGATTACTGTAACAGATTGTGGTAAGAGATACTGTAAATAAATACTTGAAATATAAGTCTGCAGAAATCACTATTTTTTTCATCTAAATTATCCCTTACATAACAATGTCTGGTCAAAAATCTAGCACATGATATTTCCTAAAAATAGCTTTTATACAAATGTGTTTTTTATTTATCACAGCAGTGTGAAACTGGCTGCAATAGTGTCTGATCATTGAGGACTGTGTTGGTTAAATGAAAACTGATAGCATTTTTACATATATGTGTATATCTTTTGACTGAAGTGTGTATGTTTTGACAGAGGTGTGTCATTTTGCAAACAATCTAGGAATTATGCCAATTGAGTGTGGTGTTTGGATAATTGTGATTATATTTTGAAAAAAAGAACCCGGTTTTCAAAATTGCGTGTAAACAATTGAAAAAAACCTGTAATTTACAGTTTTTTTCGATTGCTAAACGACAGTGAGCACAACTGGAGCTACATGTGCTAAACTCTAACTCCAGTCTGCACAGCAGCAGTTCATGTGGACCAAACTCTAGTTCGTTTTTCAGTGCTTGAACACAGTTTTCAAAACTCTACACACTTATCCCACGACTTTAAACACAACCTGCACAACACTGTGGATTTACAGCACTTTGTTCAAATGCTAACACACTGCTGTCAAAACTGTGAACCACTCATTCAAAACAGAATAGATTTCAGCCTTGTGCCTTTCACACACTGCTGATGTTCAAACAATTTCAGCTGAACGGCCGAACACTTGTGGCCCAATGCTGGAGAGAGGCAGGATTACAGGATTACAGTGTGTACTTTTAGTTTCTACCTTTTTTTCTCATTACTGTAATACTAGACTATTGAAGCAAACTGCTAATTTTCAATTCGTGTCTAAAAATGAAAATATACCAAATGAAAGAATGCCACTCTTTTCTTTGAAGAAAATATTACTCTGTATGAAGTCTGAAATTGTTGAAACTGTAAAGATGAAAAGTTTGGATTTTCTGTAACTCTGAGTGTCAGTGTGTGTTATCTCAGTGAGGGTTGTGTAGTGTGTTCCTCTCAGTGTGTTCTGAGTGTCAGTGTGTGTTATCTCAGTGAGGGTTGTGTAGTGTGTTACTCTCAGTGTGTTCTGAGTGTCAGTGTGTGTTATGTCAGTGAGGGTTGTGTAGTGTTGTTACTCTCAGTGTGTTCTGAGTGTCGGTGTGTGTTATCTCAGTGAGGGTTGTGTAGTGTGTTACTCTCAGTGTGTTCTGAGTGTCAGTGTGTGTTATCTCAGTGAGAGTTGTGTAGTGTGTTACTCTCAGTGTGTTCTGAGTGTTAGTGTGTGTTATCTCAGTGAGGGTTGTGTAGTGTTGTTCCTCTCAGTGTGTTCTGAGTGTCAGTGTGTGTTATCTCAGTGAGGGTTGTGTAGTGTGTTACTCTCAGTGTGTTCTGAGTGTCAGTGTGTGTTATCTCAGTGAGGGTTGTGTAGTGTTACTCTCAGTGTGTTCTGAGTGTCAGTGTGTGTTATCTCAGTGAGGGTTGTGTAGTGTGTTACTCTCAGTGTGTTCTGTGTGTCAGTGTGTGTTATCTCAGTGAGGGTTGTGTAGTGTGTTACTCTCAGTGTGTTCTGTGTGTCAGTGTGTGTTATCTCAGTGAGGGTTGTGTAGTGTTACTCTCAGTGTTTTCTGAGTGTCAGTGTGTGTTATCTCAGTGAGGGTTGTGTAGTGTGTTACTCTCAGTGTGTTCTGAGTGTCAGTGTGTGTTATCTCAGTGAGGTTGTGTAGTGTGTTACTCTCAGTGTGTTCTGAGTGTCAGTGTGTGTTATCTCAGTGAGGGTTGTGTAGTGTGTTCCTCTCAGTGTGTTCTGAGTGTCAGTGTGTGTTATCTCAGTGAGGGTTGTGTAGTGTTGTTACTCTCAGTGTGTTCTGAGTGTTAGTGTGTGTTATCTCAGTGAGGGTTGTGTAGTGTGTTACTCTCAGTGTGTTCTGAGTGTCAGTGTGTGTTATCTCAGTGAGGGTTGTGTAGTTTGTTACTCTCAGTGTGTTCTGAGTGTCAGTGTGTGTTATCTCAGTGAGGGTTGTGTAGTGTTGTTACTCTCAGTGTGTTCTGAGTGTCAGTGTGTGTTATCTCAGTGAGGGTTGTGTAGTGTTGTTACTCTCAGTGTGTTCTGAGTGTTAGTGTGTGTTATCTCAGTGAGGGTTGTGTAGTGTGTTACTCTCAGTGTGTTCTGAGTGTCAGTGTGTGTTATCTCAGTGAGGGTTGTGTAGTGTGTTACTCTCAGTGTGTTCTGAGTGTCAGTGTGTGTTATCTCAGTGAGGGTTGTGTAGTGTGTTACTCTCAGTGTGTTCTGAGTGTCAGTGTGTGTTATCTCAGTGAGGGTTGTGTAGTGTTGTTACTCTCAGTGTGTTCTGAGTAACAGTGTGTGTTATCTCAGTGAGGGTTGTGTAGTGTGTTACTCTCAGTGTGTTCTGAGTGTCAGTGTGTGTTATCTCAGTGAGGGTTGTGTAGTGTGTTACTCTCAGTGTGTTCTGAGTGTCAGTGTGTGTTATCTCAGTGAGGGTTGTGTAGTGTGTTACTATCAGTGTGTTCTGAGTGTCAGTGTGTGTTATCTCAGTGAGGGTTGTGTAGTGTTGTTACTCTCAGTGTGTTCTGAGTAACAGTGTGTGTTATCTCAGTGAGGGTTGTGTAGTGTGTTACTCTCAGTGTGTTCTGAGTGTCAGTGTGTGTTATCTCAGTGAGGGTTGTGTAGTGTGTTACTCTCAGTGTGTTCTGAGTGTCAGTGTGTGTTATCTCAGTGAGGGTTGTGTAGTGTTGTTTCTCTCAGTGTGTTCTGAGTGTCAGTGTGTGTTATCTCAGTGAGGGTTGTGTAGTGTTGTTACTCTCAGTGTGTTCTGAGTGTCAGTGTGTGTTATCTCAGTGAGGGTTGTGTAGTGTGTTACTCTCAGTGTGTTCTGAGTGTTAGTGTGTGTTATCTCAGTGAGGGTTGTGTAGTGTGTTACTCTCAGTGTGTTCTGAGTGTCAGTGTGTGTTATCTCAGTGAGGGTTGTGTAGTGTGTTACTCTCAGTGTGTTCTGAGTGTCAGTGTGTGTTATCTCAGTGAGGGTTGTGTAGTGTGTTACTCTCAGTGTGTTCTGAGTGTCAGTGTGTGTTATCTCAGTGAGGGTTGTGTAGTGTGTTACTCTCAGTGTGTTCTGAGTGTCAGTGTGTGTTATCTCAGTGAGGGTTGTGTAGTGTTGTTACTCTCAGTGTGTTCTGAGTGTCAGTGTGTGTTATCTCAGTGAGGGTTGTGTAGTGTTGTTACTCTCAGTGTGTTCTGAGTGTCAGTGTGTGTTATCTCAGTGAGGGTTGTGTAGTGTTGTTACTCTCAGTGTGTTCTGAGTGACAGTGTGTGTTATCTCAGTGAGGTTGTGTAGTGTTGTTACTCTCAGTGTGTTCTGAGTGTCAGTGTGTGTTATCTCAGTGAGGGTTGTGTAGTGTTTTCCTCTCAGTGTGTTCTGAGTGTCAGTGTGTGTTATCTCAGTGAGGGTTGTGTAGTGTTGTTACTCTCAGTGCGTCCCTACTTAAAACATTACTGACTGCATTTAATTGAAGACATTTGGACATATTTCTGTGTGTATTTGTCCATTTAAGCACACACCTGAGGCTCAGAGTAGCCTATACTTGTCCGTGTTTTGCTCCATTTTGGATTGCGTACACAGAAAGCCGCCTGGGGAACAGTATCTTGCTCACTGGTCAATACACTTTTAACTTTACACTTCTTTTTAGTATCGAGAACATCCAGAAGGAGACTGTGTATCACATTACATGATTCGACTGATTTGAAAGTTACGTAGGAAGGGCGACAGCACACTGCTTCAAAGGAAATGGTGTTTTCATAATCATTCAAAGTAAAATTTAAATTTAATTAAATTGATCGTGGAGCCCTAATCATGAACACATCTTTGAGAGCAAGGGGGCGACTGGTGGTTTGGGCAACTTGTGTTCTTTGCATATAGGGTGGACCGGCTCTGGATATGTCATTGTCATGGATAAAGTTAAAATCCTCCTGGTTAGTGTTTGTTTAATCATCCTCTGCTGAGATCTTGAGAGATGTAATGTCTTATTTTATATTCAGTTGATTTCATCTTAGGCTGTGTATCTGTGTGTAAGTCAGTTGTAGATTGTACAGTGGACACATATGAACACTGAGTAATGTTAATTTTACTCTGGTGATTTTGCTATGTGTGTTTCAGATTATAGACCACGGGTTCTCATCTCTGGCCCTCAAGATCTACTTTCCTGCAGAGTTTAACCCTGATCAGACTCTCCTGCCTGCAACTTTATTGTAATCCAGATGACCGTGATTAGTTTGTTCAGGTGTATTTGATAAGAGTTTGAGCTAAACTCGGCCAGAAAGAGGATCTCAAGGGCCTGAGCTGAGAACCCCTGTTATAAACCCTACATGAAAAACACATTAAAGGCCCGTACACACCGGGACGAATATCAGCGCGCGTTATTCGTCAGCGTTTTTCAACGCGTTTTTTGTGTTCACACCCAAGCGTTTTTCGCTGACGATGAGCCGAGTGAACATGCAAATTCATTCCCTGACATTAGATGGCGCTTAATGTAAAACAGAAATAATAATAATAGAATACTATACTAGGGTGATCATATTCATGTCTCAATGTTTTATTTTGACAGATAGAAAAAAAAAGAATGAAATAATGATAGAAATAATGTCTTCTGTATTAGAAAAATAAATATATAAATAATAAATAACTAAAAAATGCCTCCAAATGTAACAAAAATAGCTCTCACAAACTTACAAAAACGAACTAACAAAATCTATTTATATCTTTAGTTTTCATTTTCTTTATCTTGTTTTTCTTCCTCGTCCACCATGTTTGTCCATCTATATTTTGCTGTAGAACTGATCTTTCCCAGCAGTTTTTGTTTGAAAACCAGGACATTTTCATCACTTAAAAACAGTCAGGACAGGACGTGGAAACAGGACATGTGTAACGCAAAGTTGAGATGTTGCCCAGAGATAAAAACATAGCAGTTGTCAGATGAACAGATGCACGAGAGACGAGAGTTGTCGTATTTCCCCGCGTTTAATAAAACCACTCAAACGTCACACTCGTCCTCCTCATACACGGGGATCGAGCGAGAGAAAACAAACAAACAAACATCTGGTCACAATAGAAAAATAAAATAAAAGAAAGAATACAAAGAGTCGGCACAGCGGTTCTCTCCTCTCCTCACTTGTCGAAATCTAACTGACACTATGAACACTATGCGCAGTTCTCATCTCAACTCAGATTTCTATAAAGCACAAAGTGACCGTTTTACACATGTCCCGGGAAAACAGGACTGTTGGTCACCCTATACTATACTTATACTTATTACAGAAATACTAATATAAATATTATCTTATAGCTCTTTGTGCTCCGAGACCAGCAGCTCAACATTCATCTTGCCCATACAGTAGGTATCTTGTCTCTTCTTCGCCGTATGTGTGCTCGGCAAGACCGTTTTGTGTTTGAGCGCCCTCAAGTTGTGTTTTACTGTAACTTCAGAAGTACCAGACACGTGAGCAAACCCGCCGATCTCGTTGGTCGGATAGGTTTTGACGCGGTGCGTCAAACCAAAAAAACGAACCCGAGGCGTTTTTTTAAAAATGACGCTTTTACGCGTGCCGTTTTTCGCGTCGGTGTGAACACTCACATTGGCGCCCATTGTTTAGTCACGAGGCGTTAAACGTCGACGAATAACGCGCGCGAAATTCGTCCCGGTGTGAACAGGCCTTAATATTGCTGTTTGTTTTGTTCTCCACACAGGTTACATAGCTGTAATCTCACCGTTCAATCTTGTGAGAGTTTGTCTTCAGTTCTTCAATCCTCAAACGTCCTGAGAGAGCTGGACCTGAGTAACAATGACCTGCAGGATTCAGGAGTGAAGCTGCTTTCTAGTGGACTGAAGAGTCCAAACTGTCAGCTACAGATACTGAGGTAAATGGGTTTCCATTAAACAATTAATACAAAAATATATATTTTTACAATTTTGTCAACAAATCTGATACAATGCCAGAAGAAAAGACAAAAACAGCATTTGCATTGTTGTAATTTCCAATTTTGTTGTAATTATGGACATGACATTTGCAGTCAGAAAATAATGCATTCAATACCAATATTCATCACCACACCAATTAACATCATCACTGGGGCTTGACCTTGCTACCTGCCCTCTGGTGCAAAAATCATACTTTAATGTTGATCTTCTCCAGAATGATTCCACGCATCAAAATCCCCAGTAATGGACACTGCTCAGTGTTTATATAATCCACATTCAGAGTGTTAAAAAAGAAACACTGAAGCAGTGTAGAAGTTGATAAGCTGATTAAGGTGAGAGAAATTAAAAATGTCACTTCAGGGTTTCATCCCTATGCCTAAACTTACTACTTAGGTGTCCTTTACCTTTACTGTTCCCTGCTGCTAAATGCAGGTTCACACTGTACGATTTTGGCCACGATTTGACTGTCAGAGACACATTTTTGAATCCTTGAAAAGATTCCTCTGTTCCTAGGTCAACATCTGAAATGTTTGATCATATTACAAGTAAATATAAGAAGAAATTCTGGCAGTGTGACTTTACACTGACAACCATCAAACCAAAAACCAATAGGAGCGCAGAACCCCCCACCCAGATTTCTTTTTTTGAGAAAAGCCACAATCATAATTAATGCTATGCTAATTAATGTTTTTGTTACTTTTAAGAATCTACAGAAAATAACAGCTGAAAGTACAAACTACGCAGGTCATTGTGTGAAGGAGACTGATGTGAATGCCAAACTAATGTCATGTGGACTGTTGCTGTATGTTTTTGTAGATTGTCTGGCTGTATGGTGACAGAGGAAGGCTGTGGTTATGTATCTTCAGCTCTGAGTTCAAACCCCTCACACCTGAGAGAGCTGGATCTGAGCTACAACCACCCAGGAGATTCAGGAGTCAAGCTGCTCTCTGATAAACTCAAGGATCCAAACTACAGACTGGAGAAACTCAAGTATGTAGAGCAGGAAGAGCTTCGATTAAACTTCAAAAACACCTTTACAATATTCACTTATGACAAACTAGTTACACTTTATTATAGATTACATGACTACATTTAATAAAGTTCTTATTGAGAATGTGCAGAGGTTTAGCTGTAGTTATACTACGTAGCTGTTGAATGCTTCATTCTGATTGGCTGTTGAACATTATAGACCTTATGCACCAGAGAAACGTGGGCGCCGTAATCTTTAGAATATTGTCTTTGAACTTCCGGTTTCGCGGTTGCTCTGTGTATTTCTATGGCATCCCTGTCGAGGAGTAATTATCTGGTGAAGTGGATTTACTTACTGTAGAGTTAACAAAAGTTATCATGAGCATTGTAATGTTTATCATAAGCATTGTAAAGCAGATGTTTTAACAAATGTCGACCGGGAAATTATTTATGAGCAGTTCATTCATACCTATGCAAACTCGCGGTAGAAATGCAGACCGGAAGTCAAAAGACAACGAGCGCAGCACTGAAAAGGGGCGGGGCTACATAAGGTCTATAAGGTGTGCAATTATTTTCGGTAAGCGCACAGGTAAAGTAGTTCAACCAGAAAGACTCAGGAGACAAGAGAACGACCGGGTGGTGTTGGGAAGGATGGGGATGAACACCGGCGTCAGTTTTTGCAAACATAGTAATGGGTGTTAACCAGGCTTAAGTACTCCAAATGTCTGAGTGGTGATTGGCTAGATCTGAGGTCAATGAATACCGTGATTATTTAATTAATCAGTTAGATTAGAGTCTTCCCAGTAGAACTTGCACTAGAGCTCCCATTTCTACCAGAAAGACTTGGGAGGCAAGAGAACTTTGACAAAAATGTTTTTGTTTCTCTTTAAATGCAATTAAGCTGCTGCTCCCCGCCTCCGTTCAGAAGAGGGTCAATCCTTTACATGAGGGTCAGATAAACCGGCAATAACAAAACACAGGAATGATTTTACTCATGGTTTAGAGTTACATTGATTCATCTCATGGACTTGCATGTACTGTCGTGTTTATGTTTTACAAACGTAACGCATCACTATCGCATAAACGAAAATGGGCAAAAAGCAGGATTAGCTGAAGTGACTCTAACAGACAAAAGCTTGTCCGGCTGCACAGACCGATCGGTGGCTGACTTGAGCAGTGCATGCCGGCTAGAGATTTTGTCAGACTTGAGACAGCGCTGACGCCACATGATTATGACATATGCCATCAAAGTACGTGAGCGATTCGAGAGCCGCCGGAGGACTGCGGCTGCACAAGCTCTGCTGTTTTTTAACGATTGGCTGGATTCACCGCATGACAACCATCACATGTGTTTCATGTTTATTCCCACACCTTCAGTTCCACTAATGCTCTCAGATCTGTTTTAAAGCAGTAAAGCTCTTTTCATGCAGTCACGATGTTATATGTTGTCATGATTATAAAAAATAAAACTGAATATAAAATGTAGACCCCAATGCATTGATAGTATAGGCTTATTTTTAACTTTATTCATGTTCAAACAAATGCTGTATTAAGTATTGAATGAAAATGTCTCTGAAGAGTCTGTGTAATTGACAAATTCCAGAAAGTGTAATTTGTGGAAGCAGAAAGTGTCAGCTCAGTTTTCAGCTCCTCGCGCCTGCAAGCAAATCTCACCGATCGGTTTCATCCAGCCGATGTCGAACACACCTAAACACTAGTAGTGACGGCAGCGGTTCCCTGTCACTGTTGTGTCCACACCCTTAATTATGGAGAACTTTAAGGCTTACAGTTTTTTTCAATTTCTTACACACTAAAATTAAAACTTTCCCACTATTAGCAAAACCTACACTCAAGGACCAAAACACCAGCCTACATTTGCACAATTGTAAGCACGTTGTCACCTTCACCCTTTTTGCAAAACATTATACACAGTTATTTGTAAAACTCTACACACATCTTCACACCTTAGACACAGATAAGGATTGTGAGGTTGCTTCCTTGTCATTACAAAGCCCCAGTTTGCCATTGACCACACTAATGAATGAATTGGATATGCACATCCACCATGTGTGGAAGCACACATGTGCTAATTTGAAAACGCAGCACTCAGGTGTGCTATAAAAGGCAGCAGGTGAGTTCACCTGTCAACAAAAATGGAAGGATCTAGAAGAAGAAGAGTGAGAATACGTAAGAGGGGGAGCTCAAAGAGGAGATGAAGGAGGAAGAGGAGAAGGAGGTAGAGGAGGAGGCCCAGGTAGAAGAAGAGGAGAAGGAGATAGAGGAGGAGGAGAAGGAGGTAGAGAAGGACCTGAAGGGTTGATAGAACCTGAACAAAGAAGATGAGGACCAAACTCGACTCAAGAAATCTGTGCAACACTTATTGACCATGTTATCAACCATGGACTGACATTGATGGAAGCTGGACAAAGAGATCAACCAAACCTCAGGAAAAAATCACAAATCACACTCTTAGAAGAAAAGGTTCTATATAGAACCTTAAAAGGGTCTATCAGTGCTACGTATTTGGAACCCCTAAAAGGTTCTATACACTCTTAAAAAGGGTTCCTCTGGGTTATATATAGAACCCTGGGGTTCCATACTTGGCCAATAGAACCTTTTACCAAAAAAATGGTTCTATATAGAGCCATTTTGGAGTTCCATATATGAAGTGGGGGATGGAACCATTTCTGGTTCTAAATAGAACCATTTATTCTAAAGGGGGTCGCACACCGGGCGCGCAGCGCAGCGCCGCGTCGCGTCGCGCCACGTCTAGAACAATTCACAGGTATCGCACACCGGACGTGCACATTCTATTCGCACGAGCTCAGTTTTGAATCAACTCCTGGTAGAAGTCAAGAGCTGCCTGCAAGATGGGTGAGTTTAAACTGGATGTATTATATATATATATTTTATGTTAAGTGAATAAAATAGCTGATGTTTGAACGTTATTAACCAAGTAAAAGTGTCTATCACCTTGTTAAGTCTGTTATTTTGTTGTAACGTTATCCGTTATCCGTTAACGTTGTCCGTTGTCTAGGCAACTACTTCATTGATTACTCCCTACTCCTTCATAGTACTCCCTACTTCATTGATGAGTTTTTCTTCGTCCATTTCGCTCCGCTGCTACGCTACAGAAATTACCTGAAGTGTGTTGTGACCTGGTAAATCCAATAGGTGGCTCTACACGACCGTGAATGTAACCACGTGAGGCAAACGTTACATCGCCTATGCATTAATATTTCGCACTGATGGGTTTAGACTGGTACTTAATAATAATAACCCAGTTAGTGTATGGTTAATATGATAGAGTAGCCTATTGAAAAATGGATTTAAAAAGGCTATGTTTGTTTTACATTTTTTCCCCAATATGACTATTCAAGCTGTTAGGAATTAGGAAAATTAGGAATGTTAAATAGGCTTAAATGTATATTGCAGCACAGGGTGAAGTCAGTATGTACATTAACGACGATTTGAGACAAATAAATGCAATTTTAATATAAAACTATGCAAATGGCGCTCTGTGGCGCGGCAGGGTTTTGAACACGGTCCTGAGCCGTAGCTGGGCGGCGCTGACAGACGCCGAATGGCGCCGCCGGTGTGTGTACACACATAGAGAATAATGTGTTCGAATTTTGAAGACATGGCGCTGCGCTGTGCGCCCGGTGTGCGACCCCCTTAAGAGTATTCTTGTTGCTTTTACATTAGTCAAACTGTATGTACTTCATGCAGTAATTTTTATTTGTCTACAGACTTTATTTTTGTCATTGATTTCATTGTTGGTTGATTACTGTAACAGATTGTGGTAAGAGATACTGTAAATAAATACTTGAAATATAAGTCTGCAGAAATCACTATTTTTTTCATCTAAATTATCCCTTACATAACAATGTCTGGTCAAAAATCTAGCACATGATATTTCCTAAAAATAGCTTTTATACAAATGTGTTTTTTATTTATCACAGCAGTGTGAAACTGGCTGCAATAGTGTCTGATCATTGAGGACTGTGTTGGTTAAATGAAAACTGATAGCATTTTTACATATATGTGTATATCTTTTGACTGAAGTGTGTATGTTTTGACAGAGGTGTGTCATTTTGCAAACAATCTAGGAATTATGCCAATTGAGTGTGGTGTTTGGATAATTGTGATTATATTTTGAAAATTAAAGCTGCAAGCAGCGATGGGCGGGCCCTCGCACCTGTAGCACGTCGGGGTCTGAGGCGGCCGCGTTTCATTTTCTGCAGCTCAGCCAGTGCGGCTGTGCATTTGCCACAATGCTTCGTTAAAGGCCACTTCCTGTTGCCAGCAGGTGGCGCTATGACTGTGGGTGAATGTCGGCATGTAGATTTGATCAGGGCGGGACTCTTGTCAAATGTGTTAAATTTCGTGCAGATCTGGGCATTTACAGCCAAGTTACTACAACTTCCTGTTTCATGGCGAATCATCGACGCCACGGACACGCCCATCGACGAAAACGCGCAGATAGCACAACTTTTCATCGTCAATGCCTTTAGAAGGCACAGCAGAAATTTGAAGGCGATCCGACTAAATCCCTAGGAGGAGTTAGTTAAAGTACGTAATGAGTAAATCATCCAAAAATGGCGGTAAAATTAGAAATGGCTGACTTCCTGTTGAGTTTAGGGCATCGCTCCAAGAGACATTTCTGTGCGTCTGGACATGGTAGATGTACCACAGAAATTTCGTACATGTCGGTCAAACATGCGACAGGGGCTGCTTCGTTAAATGTCACTTCCTCTTGCCACTAGGTGGCACTATGACTTAGGGTGAATGTCGGCATGTAGATTTGTTCAGGGCGGGACTCTTGTCAAATTTGTAAAATTTCGTGTAGATCTGGGCATTTACAGCCAAGTTACTACAACTTCCTGTTTCATGGCGAATCATCGACGCCACGGACACGCCCATCGACTAAAACGCGCAGATAGCACAACTTTACATCGTCAATGCCTTTAGAAGGTACAGCAGAAATTTGAAGTTGATCCGGCTAAATCCCTAGGAGGAGTTCGTTAAAGTACGGAGTGTGTAAATCGTCCCAAATCGGTCGCCGAATTCAAAATGGCGGACTTCCTGTCGAGTTTAGGGTATGGGTTCTTGAGGCTTTTTTGTGCGTCTGGTCATGGTAGATGTACCACAAACATTTCGTACATGTCGGTCAAACAAGCGGCGGGGGCTGCTTCGTTAAAGGTCACTTCCTGTTGCCAGCAGGTGGCGCTATGACTGTGGGTGAATGTCGGCATGTAGATTTGTTCAGGGCGTGACTCTTGTCAAATGTGTAAAATTTCGTGCAGATCTGGGCATTTACAGCCAAGTTACTACAACTTCCTGTTTCATGGCGAATCTTCGACGCCACAGACACGCCCATCGACGAAAACGCGCAGATAGCACATCTTTACATCGTCAATGCCTTTAGAAGGCACAGCAGAAATTTTAAGTCGATCCGACTAAATCCCTAGGAGGAGTTCGTTAAAGTACGGAGTCTGTAAATCGTCCAAAAATGGCCGCCAAATTCAAAATGGCGGACCTCCTGTCGAGTTTAGGGTATGGGTTCTTGAGGCTTTTTTGTGCGTCTTGATATGATACACGTCCCCACCAAATTTCGTGCATGTAGGTTGAACGTGGACGAGGGGCTAATTTTTTCCAATTTTCTAGGTGGCGCTAGCGTGCCATTTTGCCCCGCCCATCTGCGAAACCCACAAAATACGAAATTTTTCACCAGTCCTGACATGCGTGCCAAATTTGGTGAGTTTTTGAGCATGTTGCGGCCCCGAAAATGGCACTTACTTTGCAGAAAAAAAAAAAAAGAAAAAAAATTAAAGCTGCAAGCAGCGATGGGCGGGCCCTCGCACCTGTAGCGCGTCGGGGTGTGAGGCGGCCGCGTTGCATATTTTGCAGCTCAGCCGGTGCGGCTGTGAATTTGCTACGCTGCTTCGTTAAAGGTCACTTCCTATTGCCAGCATGTGGCGCTATGACTGTGGGTGAATGTCGGCATGTAGATTTGTTCAGGGCGGGACTCTTGTCAAATGTGTAAAATTTTGTGCAGATCTGGGCATTTACAGCCAATTTACAACAACTTCCTGTTTCATGGCGAATCATCAACACTATGGACACGCCCATGGACGAAAACGCGCAGAAAGCACAACTTTACATCGTCAATGCCTTTAGAAGGCACAGCAGAAATTTGAAGTCGATCTGACTAAATCCCTAGGAGGAGTTAGTTAAAGTACGTAATGAGTAAATCATCCAAAAATGGCGGTAAAATTCGAAATGGCCGACTTCCTGTTGAGTTTAGGGCAGGGGTTCTCAAACATTTTGGTGCCAGGGACCCCTTTCAGGGGAAAAAAAATTCCAAGGACCCCCCTCATATTTATAACAGTTATTGAGCACAAAGTTAATGTGTGAGCGGCAAATGAAATATTTTTGCACAAAATGAATGGTCTCCACCCAGGGTACTATGCAGGAATTTCTAAATAGCCTACTGAGGTAACGAAAGTGATCTTGCTAGGAATCACTTAGGATCCCTCACTTAGGATTTTTTGATGTTCTTGATCTACACATGTGCATTTTAAGGTGTTTTAAGGCCCCACAATTGGATAACTATAGATTTAGTAGAAGCATGTCAGTCAGTGGCATACATTTTTTTTTTTTTTTTTTTTTTGTCAAGATGTCACGAAACACAATCACATATTCCAATCAGGAATGGCTTTAAAAGAGAAATGTTTCAATAATTAGGCCTATTCTGCACACAAATAAAGCCCATAAGCCTATAAATACAATGATAATGGCATTATGTTTAATAGGTGCGTGTGTTGTTAATTTGAGCTACTGTAATTAGCTAAAAAAACATACAGTATATGTTAAATATATGAATCCATAATGTTAATCTCATGGGCACAGTATGTTTCTATTGACCTGCTTTTTCCTTTGTTAAAGTTGAGCTTGATTAGCCTAATACTTTGCAAACTGATTGTTTCAGTCGTTTTTTTAAAACTTTTATCTAAAACAGCTGTTTAGTTTATGTTAATTAAGGCCTACATCTTATCTCGCACTTTATGACCGTTGACTGAAACGTCGTGCGGGGAACTTTGAGTTCACTCCGACTCAAACATTTTGACATTGACGAGCTATCGTTGTTAGTCTGCTGAAGCACCTCAGACGAGAAGGTCAGTATCATCGCGATGTGCATCCTTGCAACCTCAGTTGTGGGTACGGCCCTGTCACTATGCACTTTTATTTTGATAATGATCAGACTTCTAATGTCAAATCTACAGTAGCAGTGCTAGAACTGACTATTGTGCGCGCACGCGAGACGCCGGCGCGCAATTACATGGGAATTTTTCCTCAGCAGTGGAAACAGGAATACTCTTATTTATGGTCATAGATAAGACAAGAGTGCATCATCCGAAACGGTAAAGTGTCCATTTTTTTTATTTGTGTATAGGCTACATTATAAATGACTACAAAATGTCATGCCTTTTAAAAATACAGAAAAGAACCGGATGCGGGTTCATGCCGTCTCTCTGTCTCCTTTCTGGCGCACGTCCCGCAAAATCAACAGCAGCGAATCTACTTGACGCAAAGACATAGATTATCTATCTATCAGTAGCGGTTCTAGGCACGGGCGAACCGGGCAGTCGCCCGGGGCGGCATCTCTTCATGTCACATGAGGGGCGGCACGAGCAGTTAAAAAAAATCCTCTGTGCCGCGAATGTTTTCTATTTTTTATCATTTCGATTCAAATTATTGGCAATGGCGCCCTGCTTGCTGAGAAGGTGCCGTGCACAGAAGCGATGTCAAGAGGGTCTCTTGATTAGTTCACGTATCGCGTCTTTTGCGCGCTTGAGGTCGATATTTCAAATAGGCGATTAGGCGCACGGGAAGCGCGCTCATTATGCGCTCGCGGGAGGCGCGCTCATATACTTTTCAGTATGAGTGCACGTGCACCCAAACACTTGGGTGTTTTTTTCTCTTCTCCGTAAATAAATCTTTTAGAAGAGCTACAGCATACGTTTTTCTGTGGTGGAAATACATTAGCTACTAAAACTTCTTTGATTGTGGAGAGCGTAGTGCATGGTTGTATAGCAACAACAGCCAAAATCGGACCGAATTTTACTATTAATAATAAAAGATAAGCTACTGTGCATTATAAATGTCAGGAATGTATCTTTATTGACTCATTCTTTTTATAGAGATGATTGAATGCTGAAATATGAGGTTTATATTTTTATAAAATCTTTTTTGTGTTAACCTTTTTTTTAAGTTTAGTAGGTAAGATAAAAGACACTCCTTTAAAACAAATCTTTAATGGTATTAACTTGGTGAATTGATTTCATTGTGTATTAGGCTTTTTGAACAAGATTCTGTGTATGATCATGTTGGTCACTATATTCACGAAAGGAAAATAATTTACATAATGATCAACTTTATGTGTTCTTACAGTAGCCTATAATATGCAAAGTACAATGTTCTATTTTTATAAATAATCTCTGATTCTGTCCTTTTCTCTGACATTTTAAGAGTGACATAGGGCTACAAAAGCTATTTTAGGTCTATAACAGTTTGGATAGTTGTTAATATGAGAGCTGTTCAAAATTATTTAAGAGATAAGTATTGTGTTACTAAATAAGTATCTCTCTGACCCTTTTACTTTTAAAAACGCCATTTCATGACAAAGTATAGTTTAACAAGTCATAACTAAAAGTGTGCTATGCATATAATTCAAGGCAATAACCAATGCGCTAATGGTTACTTCCTCCCTTTAAAGTTAGATTAAACTAGCAAAATAACTGAATTCTATTTTTTTCAAATGAACGGTATGTGATTTTATTGTTGGGTTGTTGTTTTTTTTTTTTTAGTTGGTTGGGGGGGGGGGGGGAGCGCTCGAAGGGGGTCTCGCCCTGGGTGTAATTCAAAGTAGAACCGCCACTGCTATCTATAGAAAACTTTAAGTGTCTACTTTGTATTGTTTTATGTTAAATGCTTTATATAAGTTACTTAGGAATAAACAGCATGTTTTCAGATGATAAAGAAAACATGACTCATAGCATGGAAAAAAACGTTAGGTTGTAAATTATTTCGCGGACCCCCTGGCTTTAGCTCGCGGACCACCAGGGGTCCGCGGACCCCACTTTGAGAACCACTGGTTTAGGGCATCGCTCCAAGAGACTTTTCAGTGCGTCTGGACATGGTAGATGTGCCACAGAAATTTCGTACATGTCGGTCAAACATGCGACGGGGGCTGCTTCGTTAAAGGTCACTTCCTGTTGCCAGCAGGTGGCGCTATTACTGTGGGTGAATGTCAGTATGTAGATTTGTTCAGGGCGGGACTCTTGTCAAATGTGTAAAATTTCGTGCAGATCTGGGCATTTACAGCCAAGTTACTACAACTTCCTGTTTCATGGCGAATCTTCGACGCCACGGACACGCCCATCGACGAAAACGCGCAGATAGCACAACTTTACATCGTCAATGCCTTTAGAAGGTACAACAGAAATTTGAAGTTGATCCGACTAAATCCCTAGGAGGAGTTCGTTAAAGTACGGAGTGTGTAAATCGTCCCAAATCGGTCGCCGAATTCAAAATGGCGGACTTCCTGTCGAGTTTAGGGTATGGGTTCTTGAGGCTTTTTTGTGCGTCTGGTCATGGTAGATGTACCACAGAAATTTCGTACATGTCGGTCAAACAAGCGGCGGGGGCTGCTTCGTTAAAGGTCACTTCCTGTTGCCAGCAGGTGGCGCTATGACTGTGGGTGAATGTCGGCATGTAGATTTGTTCAGGGCGGGACTCTTGTCAAATGTGTAAAATTTCGTGCAGATCTGGGCATTTACAGCCAAGTTACTACAACTTCCTGTTTCATGGCGAATCTTCGACGCCACGGACACGCCCATCGACGAAAACGCGCAGATAGCACAACTTTACATCGTCAATGCCTTTAGAAGGCACAGCAGAAATTTTAAGTCGATCTGACTAAATCCCTAGGAGGAGTTCGTTAAAGTACGGAGTCTGTAAATCGTCCAAAAATGGCCGCCAAATTCAAAATGGCGGACCTCCTGTCGAGTTTAGGGTATGGGTTCTTGAGGCTTTTTTGTGCGTCTTGACATGATACACGTCCCCACCAAATTTCGTGCATGTAGGTTGAACGTGGACGAGGGGCTAATTTTTTCCAATTTTCTAGGTGGCGCTAGCGTGCCATTTTGCCCCGCCCATCTGCGAAACCCACAAAATACGAAATTTTTCACCAGTCCTGACATGCGTGCCAAATTTGGTGAGTTTTTGAGCATGTTGCGGCCCCGAAAATGGCACTTACTTTGCAGAAAAAATAAAAAATAAAAAATAAAAAAAAAATAACCCTAACAGTTTCAATAGGGTCCTCGCACTGTTAGTGCTCGGGCCCTAATAACCCTAACAGTTTCAATAGGGTCCTCGCACTGTTAGTGCTCGGGCCCTAAAAAGAACCCGGTTTTCAAAATTGCGTGTAAACAATTGAAAAAAACCTGTAATTTACAGTTTTTTTTCGATTGCTAAACGACAGTGAGCACAACTGGAGCTACATGTGCTAAACTCTAACTCCAGTCTGCACAGCAGCAGTTCATGTGGACCAAACTCTAGTTCGTTTTTCAGTGCTTGAACACAGTTTTCAAAACTCTACACACTTATCCCACGACTTTAAACACAACCTGCACAACACTGTGGATTTACAGCACTTTGTTCAAATGCTAACACACTGCTGTCAAAACTGTGAACCACTCATTCAAAACAGAATAGATTTCAGCCTTGTGCCTTTCACACACTGCTGATGTTCAAACAATTTCAGCTGAACGGCCGAACACTTGTGGCCCAATGCTGGAGAGAGGCAGGATTACAGGATTACAGTGTGTACTTTTAGTTTCTACCTTTTTTTCTCATTACTGTAATACTAGACTATTGAAGCAAACTGCTAATTTTCAATTCGTGTCTAAAAATGAAAATATACCAAATGAAAGAATGCCACTCTTTTCTTTGAAGAAAATATTACTCTGTATGAAGTCTGAAATTGTTGAAACTGTAAAGATGAAAAGTTTGGATTTTCTGTAACTCTGAGTGTCAGTGTGTGTTATCTCAGTGAGGGTTGTGTAGTGTGTTACTGTCAGTGTGTTCTGAGTGTCAGTGTGTGTTATCTCAGTGAGGGTTGTGTAGTGTGTTACTCTCAGTGTGTTCTGAGTGTCGGTGTGTGTTATCTCAGTGAGGGTTGTGTAGTGTGTTACTCTCAGTGTGTTCTGAGTGTCAGTGTGTGTTATCTCAGTGAGGGTTGTGTAGTGTGTTACTCTCAGTGTGTTCTGAGTGTCAGTGTGTGTTATCTCAGTGAGGGTTGTGTAGTGTGTTACTGTCAGTGTGTTCTGAGTGTCAGTGTGTGTTATCTCAGTGAGGGTTGTGTAGTGTGTTACTGTCAGTGTGTTCTGAGTGTCAGTGTGTGTTATCTCAGTGAGGGTTGTGTAGTGTGTTACTGTCAGTGTGTTCTGAGTGTCAGTGTGTGTTATCTCAGTGAGGGTTGTGTAGTGTGTTATTCTCAGTGTGTTCTGAGTGTCAGTGTGTGTTATCTCAGTGAGGGTTGTGTAGTGTGTTACTCTCAGTGTGTTCTGAGTGTCAGTGTGTGTTATTTCAGTGAGGGTTGTGTAGTGTGTTACTCTCAGTGTGTTCTGAGTGTCAGTGTGTGTTATCTCAGTGAGAGTTGTGTAGTGTGTTACTCTCAGTGTGTTTTGAGTGTCAGTGTGTGTTATCTCACATTGAAAAAAACTGTAATTGAGAGAGATCACACGCATCTATTTGTGTGTGTGTGTGTGTCTTCTTGTGTGTGTGTGTTAAGTCAAGTCAAGTCACATTTATTTATATAGCGCTTTTCACAATACAGATTGTATCAAAGCAGCTTCACACTGATAACATGTAAGTAGCACAACACAGATCAACAACATTGCTAAACACTAAATAACCCCAACTGAGCAAGCTCAAAGCAAGCCAAAAGCAAGGCGACAGTGGCAAGGAACCAAAACTCCATCAGATTGGATGGAGAAAGAACCTTGGGAGAACCCAGGCTCAGTCGGGGGCCAGTTCTCCTCTGGCTTACATTCATATTGTTTAAATATAAATATTAAATATAAATATTGTTTATGAATCAAACGGCGCCATAACATATCGCAGGCGTTGAGTCGTCTCATCACAGGCGTTGGGGCATCCGAAATCCCCGTGAGAGGCTGGACACAAAACTGGACCTGACGAACGCCATTTTTCTCGGGACAAGCGTCCCGAGATAACAGCAGAAAGGCAGATGGGAAATAATTAGCATAGCTGATGTTCATAATAATTTCCGTTATAACTCACAAACTCTCCGTAACCCGAACTCTCCGCAACCCAACCATACGCGCCCGATCCGTTTGTCTAAAAGGCTGTCGAGCCCCACTGGTGCGTTAAGCAGTTTCAGTGGCAAACGGTTCCGTATGGCATAACAGAGGACTAGAAGGTAAGCATTATGTGAATGCTTGACTAAAGAGATGCGTCTTTAATCTAGTTTTAAACTGTGTCAGCGAGTCAGAGGCTCGGACCGTATCGGGAAGGCCATTCCAGAGTTTTGGAGCTAAATGCGAGAACGCCCTCCCTCCTTTACTGGACTTCGATATCCTAGGAATGACCAGAAGCCTTGAATTTAGTGATCTTAAGGAACGCGGTGGATTGTAGGGCGAAAGAAGGTCCGTTAAGTACATAGGTGCTAAACCATTTAGGGCTTTATAGGTCAGTAGTAGTATTTTGTAGGTGATACGGAACTTAATAGGTAACCAGTGTAGAGATGATAAAATCGGTGTTATATGATCATATTTTCTTGACCTAGTAAGAACTCTAGCAGCTGCATTTTGTACTAACTGTAGCTTGTTTATTGAGGATGCAGGACAACCGGCTAATAAAGCATTACAGTAATCTAGTCTCGAGGTCATGAATGCATGAACTAATTTTTCTGCATCAGAGATAGATAGCATGTTACGTAGCTTAGCAATGTTTCTAAGGTGGAAAAAGGCTGTTCTTGTAACATATGAAATATGATTTTCGAACGACAAGTTGCGGTCTAGTATAACACCCAGGTCTTTTACTGTTGTGGATAAAGTAACAGGACATCCGTCTATATTAAAGTTGTATTGTGAGAGGTTTTGTGAGTAGTTTTTTGGACCAATAAGTAATACCTCCGTTTAATCTGAATTTAATAGCAGGAAATTACGCGTCATCCAGCATTTTATATCTTTGAGACACTCTGTCATTTTAGATGAGTTAGTGTTTTCATCTGGTCGTGATGAAATATATAATTGAGTGTCGTCAGCGTAACAGTGGAAATTAATTCCATGTTTTCTTATAATATTACCAAGTGGCAGCATATATATTGAGAATAGCAGAGGGCCTAAAACCGATCCTTGCGGTACTCCATAGTCTACTGACGTTATCTTTGATTTTTTCCCATTTAAACAGACAAAATGAGAACGGTCCGATAAGTACGATCTAAACCAGCTTAATGCCTGTCCCTGGACACCGGTGAAGTTTTGTAGTCGATCCAAGAGTATTATATGATCTATAGTGTCGAACGCAGCGCTAAGATCAAGTAGGACTAGTATTGAGATACGGCCTTGGTCAGAAGCTAAAAGTAAATCATTTGTAATTTTAACTAGCGCAGTTTCTGTACTATGATGCGGTCTGAATCCTGACTGGAATTTTTCATAGATATCATTTTCTTGCAAAAAAGAGCACAATTGAGCGGACACTACTTTTTCTAGTATTTTGGACATAAATGGAAGATTTGAAATGGGTCTGTAATTTGCCAAGTTATTTGGATCTAATTGCGGTTTCTTAATGAGCGGTTTTATTACAGCCAGCTTGTATATTTTTGGGACATGACCTAAAGATAAAGACGAGTTAATAATATTGAGGAGAGGCTCTTCCACTACAGGTAATAGTTCTTTCAGTAGTTTAGTGGGTATTGGATCTAATAAACAAGTTGTTGGTTTAGATGCAATGATAAGTTTATTTAGCTCCTCCTGTCCTATCGTTGTAAAGCGGTTTAGTTGTTCTAGAGGGTCCATAATTGAAGCTGAATCATAAGACACCATAGCGGATTGTACATTTATAATTGTGTTTCGGATGCTTTCTATTTTCTCATTGAAGTAATTCATAAAATCATTACTACTAAACTGTAACGGTATATTTTGTTCTGGTGATGTCTGTTTATTTGTTAGTCTAGCCACGGTGTTAAATAAAAACCTTGGATTATTTTGGTTATTTTCGATTAGTTTGCGGAGATGCTCAGCCCTGGCTGTTTTTAGTGTCTTTTTATAACGTGACATACTGTCTTTCCACGCGATTCTAAAGACCTCTAAATTAGTTTGTTTCCATTTACGCTCTAAGTTGCGAGTTTCTCTCTTGATAGCATGCGTAGCACTGTTGTACCATGGTGCTTTAGTTTTCTCTCTAACCTTTTTTAATCTAATTGGCGCAACAATATCTAATGTACTAGTAAGAATGGTGCTTAAACTGCTAGTCATTTCCTCTAATTCATCTGTTTGTTTGGGTTCACTTTGCAGCTTAGATAGATCAGGTAAGCTATTTGAGAATCCATCTATAGTGGTTGGAAGGATTGTTCTGCCTGGTCTATAACGTGGCGCAACATGACATATTTCAGCAGTACGTATTATGCAAGTCACCATGTAATGATCAGTGACATCATCGCTTTGCGGTATAATATCTATATCAGTTGGATCGGTTCCATATGATATAATTAAATCTAGTGTATGATTTAGACGATGAGTGGGACCACTGACGTTTTGTTTGACCCCAAAGGAGTTTAATAAATCTGTAAACGCAGCCCCTAACGCATCATTTGTATTATCTACGTGTATGTTAAAATCTCCAGCAATTATTGCTTTATCGACATTTACCAATAGATCTGAGAGAAAGTCTGCAAACTCTTTTAGGAATTCAGCATATGGCCCTGGAGGTCTATATACAGTAGCCAGGGCTAGAGATAATATAGATTTCCTTCTTACATCTAAGAGCGTAACATTTAGCACAAGTACTTCAAATGAATTAAACCTGTGACCTGTTTTCTGAGTAATATTAAAAATATCTTTATAGATTGTTGCAACACCGCCGCCACGACCGATCAGACGAGGCTCATGTTTATAACAGTATCCTGGCGGAGTAGATTCGTTTAGACCGAAATACTCATTTGGTTTAAGCCAGGTTTCAGTAAGGCACAGAACATCGAAGTTATTGTCTGTGACCATTTCATTTACGATAACCGCCTTAGGTGTGAGCGATCTAATGTTTAGGAGACCTAGCTTTAGAAATTCTTTTTGTTGACTGATATTTAGATTTTCTGGTTTAATTACAATAAGATTTTTGCTAGATCCTACACTAGATTTATTGTTTGGCTTCACTAAACGAGGAATAGACACAGTTTCTATATAATGTTCCACACTATGCTTATTAGTTAAGTTTGGACCGCAAAGGCTGTAATTTGGACTTTGACTCATTAGTCATCTGGTGCGTAGTGTCTTGGAAATGTTGTCCGACAGCACAGCCGCTCCGATTCGGCTGGGATGGAATCCATCTGTGCTGTACAGTCTCGGTCTTTCCCAAAACAGATGCCAGTTATTTACAAAGTGCAGCCCCTGTTCATTACACAATGACATTAACCATTCATTTAATGCAAAAAGTCTACTGAACCTTTCTGTACGTGGGAAGCGGTCCAGACACGATGATCGCTGCTTTAGGCGCTGTGCTGCGTACCGTCTCGATCAGGCTCCTGTAGTCCTTCTTCAGAACCTCCGTCTGCCGCAGCCTAATGTCGTTCGCTCCCGCGTGCAGCACAACAGCTCCGACGCGCTCGTCCCCGTTCAGGATCTCGGGAACCTGTGCAGCGACATCAAGAACACGAGCACCAGGAAAGCAGTGAGTGCGCACTTTACCTTTATCCGAATTAGCGCGGACATGGCGGACTATGGATGTGCCGATGATCACGGCGTCATCGCGTTCCGGCTCGCGAAGAGGGGAGAAGCGGTTCCGGGTGGAGATCTCAAAGACCGGGAGGGGCGGAGAGGCAGCTCTGGTCCTGGCTCGTGTCTTCCGCTGTGTGATCCATGGTCCATGTTGTTTCGGTGCCGGAGTGAATGAAGCCTTAGATGATCGCATTTTCCTCGGCAGAGTAACGTACGGCGTAGATGAACTCGGAGTCAAAGAGTGATTTGATTTGTTAGCGTCGGCGCGTGATGCTTCAAGCGTTGAGCGCCGATCCAGCAGCTCGGCTTGCTTCACCAGCAGACCGCGGATCTGTTTCTCAACGTATTCCAGCTCCTGCTTCACCGTGAAGAGCTCGAATGTGTCTTCATCTGCACTCAAAGGTAATGTTAGACACGCATCTGATATGTTCGCCATTATAACGGATGATCAGTAAATTAGTAGTGATACTACAACTATCACTACTAATTTAGGATTGAAATGTCGGAAATAACAAGGATTCAGTGAAACGGGTGTAAAATGAGACGATCAAATAGGCGAGAGGGCACGCGTGGAATGCTAGCGGGCTAAAGGCTAGTAGCCAGGATTTAGGGAGGTTGGATATAAGTAGCGATGTCAAAGCAATCCAATTGTTTTTTATAAGGAATACTATCGAGGATAAGTTCACATAATATAAAAATAGAAAGTGCTTGTTTATAAATAAGTGGTAAAGAAGAAAATCAAGGATTTGTGAAGAAATTCTCCGGAGCTACAAACACACAAAAAAAAAAAAAAAACTCTGTGTGTCTGTGTGTTTACTGATTAACTGTGTGTGTTTTGTAGTGTGGATCATGGAGGAGAGATCAGGATTACAGCAGGACTACACAAATGTACGTCAACACACACACGCACACACACACACACACACACACACACACACACACACACACACACACACTCTCTCTCTCTCTCTCTCTCTCTCACACACACACACACTCTCTCTCTCTCTCTCTCTCTCTCACACACACACACACACACACTCTCTCTCTCTCTCTCACACACTCTCACACACACACTCTCTCTCTCTCTCACACACACACACACACACACACTCACTGTTGTGTTTTCTCTCCATCAGATCTTCTTCCGCTCACTCTGGATCTGAACACTGTGTGTGATAGCCTCCGTCTGTCTGAGGAGAACAGAGTGATTACACACACTGGCACACTCACACTCCAGCCGTATCCTGATCATCCAGACAGATTTGATTTTTATTCTCAGGTGTTGTGTAGAGAGAGTGTGTGTGGACCCTGTTACTGGGAGATTGAGTGGAGTGGTGATGATGTGTGTATATCAGTGTCATATAAGAGCATCAGCAGGAAGGGATCGGGTGAGTGTGAGTTTGGACATAATGATGAGTCCTGGAGTTTGGAGTGCTATCCTGACAGATACACATTCAGACACAATAACATAGAGACTGAACTCACTGTAGAGCCCATCAGCAGGAGAACAGGAGAGTGTGTGTGTCAGAGGAGAACAGAAGAGTGTGTGTGTTACAGGAGAATAGGAGTGTGTGTGGATTACAGGAGAAGAGGAGTGTGTGTGTGTGACAGGAGAAGAGGAGTGTGTGTGGATTACAGGAGAATAGGAGTGTATGTGGATCCCAGTGCAGGAACTCTGTCCTTCTACAGCGTCTCTGACACAACGAGCCTCATACACACAGTCCAGACCACATTCACACACACACTCTATCCTGGGTTTGGGGTTAATTATTATCGATCATCATTGAAACTGTGTTGATGAGTGAGAACAGACTGTACCCATAATGCTTTGGGTGCCGCATGATAAAGCAGTCAGAGTGAGATGTTGTTGCGTCTCTTATTGTCTCTTGATTCCAGTAATAACAGCTGACCTGCTGTCAGTGAAATAAAGAGAAAGCCAGAAGAACAGGCAGTGACACACAGAGAAGAGAGAGGAAATATGAGACTCACTGCAAACATGTCTGATGATACGAGCCAATCCAAGACTTTCACTTTCAGACATTCATAGATGTGTGTGTTAGGCTCCTCCCCTTCACTTCTGGATCCAGTTTAAAACACCATTACTTTGCTCTGGGTGATGTGTGTATTATTACAGACGGCTCTGTTGATATATAGTGTGTGTACTGGACTAAACCTGTTAGTGGCTGTTCTTCTTTTATTATTAGTTCTGCTTTATCTTTTGATTGTTCGTCTCTGTTGTTGTGCAAATTCAAGAAATAAAACACTCTGAAAGATCATCTCAAAACACAGAGATGCAAAAGTTACAAGCAACAATTAAAGTCAAGTGTGTGTGTGTGTGTGTGTGTGTGTGTGTGTGTGTGTGTGTGTGTGTGTGTGGTTCTCACTTGATTTACAGCATTTATCATGTTATTATTGTTGTTGTTGTCGGGGTTATGTTTAGTTTTGCTGTTTTTCTTCATATTTGAGTTTCTCTTGATCTTTATTCCCTGTTTCTGTTAACAAACAAGTATTGATTACTTCTATGAGATTATCATGTTTAAATGAACACATTTTCCACTAACTGTGATTTGTGTGTGTGTGTGTGTGTGTGTGTGTTTCTGAAGTGTGTAACTTAGACAGTTTCCTCTGATAACAGATCTAGATTATAATGTGTTTTCTGCTTTGAAATGATGTGTATTGTGAAAAGCGCTGTACAAATAAATGTGAAGTGAATTAAACGAGTTTTATCTTATAAATCTGTTGCTTCTTTCACACAGTTTCACATTTCTTCAATCTTCAATTGTTAAGGTGTAATTTCAACAATATTGTGTTACGATCTCTGTGTGAAAATACAAAAGTGAGGAAAACATTATTGAGAATAAAAGTCTTATTGTGCTTATATTCAACATTTACCATTAGCTTTTCTTTTACGATGTTTACTTTTGTTAAACCACTGTTATTAATATTTTATGTATTATTAGTAGTAGTATTAGTAGTCTGCTTATTGTAGGTGTTTATTTGTCTCTATTTATTCCATACATCAAGATTTTCACATCCAGTGTTTTCTAGTAGTTAAAGCAACTTCCTGACTACAAACATGTCAAGTTTTAAAGCTCTCAGAGTTTGTGTGATTGATCTGCACTAGTTTTTATATCTTAACTCCCATACGGACAGGATATATTTTAGTCCTTTTTTGTTTTAGGGTGTATCAAAATATCTGTTAATTTAACAATCTTAGCATTCAAATATTAGCCAAGTATCCATTTCATATATGGGAGACCTTAGGGATGAGGAAAAACATCGTTGCGTTTAGTTCTACTTCCGGTAGGGGTCTCTCAAAAACTAAAGCACTTTTTGACCATTCGTCACTAGCCTAAAATGTTTATTAGTGCTTCACACTCCAGTCCAGCTGGTGGCGGTAATGCACCGAAAGTTGGTTTGCCAACCGCCATAAAACTCCATTAGAAGAAGAAGAAGGCGCGTCGTTGCGGAAATGACGTGATCCAGGCGGAAGTGACGAGCCGTTGTGATGGATGAGCCGCTGCTGCTGTTGTGATGCTCCTCTTCTGAAGGAAAGCTCATTTCTCCAGCAACATCCAGCATGAACTGATCGCTGCACGGACTGACAGCTGTGATTGTGAGTTCAGTCCTCCGTGTTTTATTGATTATATGATCTGTAGTCTGTCAGTTTATAATGAGACGCACGAGCAGCGCCTGTAGTTTATATATTCAATAAGAATCTGTTTTAGCACTTCGACACAGAAATCTTCCTCTAAACACACATGAACATCTGATAGATTAGCAAACACATTACTGAATGATAATGTGACACACATGAGTGTGTTTTAATGACAAACTAAGTGTAATTATAGAAATATCTAATCAAAGTATTTATAATATTGGTAAAACTTTACAGTGAGTTTTCATTAGTTAACATGAACTAACAATGAGCAGTACATCTGTTCATCTTTATGTTATTTATGTCATTTGTTAATACATTATTAAATCAACAGTTCTGTTAACATTATTTAATGGACCATTATTGAACAGTTGTGTTTTAAACTTATTAAAAGTGATGTTTTCTAACGAGATCTTATTGTAAAGTGTTACCAAAGTATTATTTCTGTTTTATTATATTTGTTCAGCCGAACCCCATTAATAATCTGACAGTGATTGAGCTGCTATGAGTGTTTAGAGCTGACAGAGGTGGTGTGTGTTTCTCAGGAGTGTGTGTGTGTGTGTGATGGCTGGGAAGGTGAAGTGGGTGACGGACATGGAGAAATCGGTGCTGATCAATAACTTTGAGAAGAGAGGATGGATCCAGGTGACGGACAGCGACGACTGGAACTTCTACTGGCAAGAGCTTGTTTCATTTCATCCGTTCACACTGACACTGCAAAGCTGAAGTACACACTGAAGCACTTGATCAGATCAGTGCTAGGGCTGAATCCAGTTTCACACACACACTACTGGTGTTCAGATGAACTGTTTGAGCCGTTCACGGTGGACTGTGGTCGTACGACTGTGTCCTGAGGGAAATACTACTGTGCTGTATGAGTGGGGGATTCACACTTAAACTTGCTTTAAATATTTCACTGATGTTTTCAGACATTACAAACAAAGTCTGGAGGATTCGTGAACATTACTTTAACCTGTTAACTGTCACCCCCCCCCTTTTTGAATAGACATGAAAATGCACATTTCGAACTTAAATGGTTGTAATTCAAGAATGCTTTGGAATATAGACATATGATTGGTCTTGTTTTAAAGAAGACATTTGGCAGATTTTTGTAGAAGTGAAATAAATTAAGAAAGTGAAACAGAAAAAAAGTTATAGAGGTTTGAGTTTATGGAAATGTACAATGCAAAAATATTAATTATTCATATTTTACATAAAATATATATTTTCAAAACCTGGGCTACTCTAAAACTGCAGAAAAATCAAAGCCAAAAATCTGAACAAGTTGTGTTTCAAATTTTAGGTTGATATCTCAAAAAATGAGCTTTCAGTAAGATTTTGTTTGAGCGCAGTACCAAACTTTTTCACTAGGGCACAATCAGACTCCATTACTGCCCATATAAGGGCGCCTGCATTTCCATTCGTGTTTTGAGTGATATAAACCATTATTTTCACAATTTTCATACAATTTCTGAAGTAGAGATCCTATTCAGAAGTAGCATGGGAAGTTTGGCAGATTTTGATATGAATTGAACCTCTAAGAAACACATACAAAGAACACGCATGTAAGTCATAGCTCGCTGCCACGTCACAAATGGTGAATTTATTATTTTTTTCTTGATATTTCAAACTTTTCAGACCTTTTTTTTCCCAAAATAATTGAATGGATTCTATCTTTTGAACTTTTGGCATGAAAACAAACTGAGGTATCTACCATTTTTTCATGATTTTTCATGTTTACTGCTATTTTAAAATAAAGGTCTGAACACGCCTTATGATTATGAAAATATTCTTGTTTTATATTGATAAATTATGGCTCCTCTGTAATATATTTTGAAAATCAGTCACCAAATATGGAAACTAGAGATTGTAAGCTTTCAAATGATATATAGTTTGTCAATATTATTTAAGGTATTTACTAAGATATTATTGTTTTAAAAATATAGTGGCAAACGTCCCACCTGTGGGACGGTGACAGTTAAGTGGTTAAAAACATTTACTAATTTAAGACTTTTTTAAACATAATTTCCAAAACCTGTCCTAAAAAATCTCATTAACGCAACAGTCTGAAAACATCAACACTGTTAGAATAGCAAACATTTTTACATCTTTAAAAATGGGTTATTAACAGTCATGCACATTTACTTTATATTTATATCAAATAATATTTATTTTTAAATTATTTTTTTGTGTGATTTCTCTCATTTCCCGCAACCCCTTGCTGCTACAATTTACAATATACAATTTTTATATAATTCAATGGAAAAAATATTTTCAAAATGATATGACCTGAAAGATCATAATGTATAGATTCTGTCCATACATTTATAACTAAACTAATATTTTCTATTAATTAATTTAACATTTAATGAACTTCTGTTGTGGTGATGATACACAAGTTATGGATATGAGGTTGATTATTTCAGTAATGATAATAAGTATACTATGCTTTTGTTAAAAACAGAATAATATTTTCAGGTTCAGATCAGTTTTATTTTGTAGTGCTTCAAAAATACACAATCAAAGAACAAAACAAAGAGTGGCAGGTTGTAGATCTGGAATAATGGCTTTAGTTAGTTCACCCAAAAATGAAAATTATGTCATTAATGAAACTGATCACTTAAAAACACGCCTTACACTTGCAAAATATGTGAGCGTGATATATAAACAGCCCCAAGGCGAGCTTCTACCACCGAATCAGGCTCGCGAGCGACGGTGAGAATAATCATTTTGAGCTTGTAATATGTGTTGTGTCTGAACGCGTTCAATGAACGATAGTTCATGAACTTGTTCATATTTTGGGCGAACGTGAACTGAACGTAGCCTACTGTATTACTGCCTGATGAACGTTACAGTGAACTCGTTCATTCTTGTGTCTGTGAACCGAGGAGCGAGGAGGCGTCGTGAGATCATTTAAAAGGGTTTTATGAGGTCGGTGAGGATGGGAAAATCTTACATGTCTGTGCAAACTTTGCCCGTCGACAAAATAATTGTTTTCTGTGGATGTATATGGGCTGTGGCAATAATAATAATAGCCTAATAATAAAAAGAAGCTCGCAGCAACATATGGAAAAAAAGAAATATGAACTAGTTCATTTTTTGAAGTATGAAATATAAACTGAACTAGTTCATTTTAATATTTGTGAACTGAACTTTGATCCAACAGGTTGATAAGAAGGTTTACTTTGATATGTGCAAAGTCAGTAATTTGCCTGAGACACTATACATGTGTAGAAAGAATTATTTGTATTCCAAAAGCAGTAATTGTTTTTCTAAGTATAATAAAAGGAAATGTGCCTTCCGAAAAAAGAAAAAACATTCAATATAATAGTGTTGTATAAAGAAAATAAAAAGCAAATATGACTATCATCACAAAGATGTTGTTTATAAGAAACAGAAAGTTTGTAAAATTAACTTCAACTGTCAGAAGCACAGCTCATGAAGAACCAATCGTGTACAAAAAGGAATGTTCAAATTCAGAGGAACAGTTCAGAAGAAACGTTAATAATAAAGATTGAGAAGATTGGATCAGTTGTGCTCCATTTTTGGAAAACTTAAATACATTTTTTTTTTTTTGGAATACTTGATGCGGCCCGGCCTGACCCAGACTCTATCTCCAGCGGCCCCCAGTTCATTTGAGTTTGAGACCCCTGCTCTAAAGGGTATCTTGCCTCCCGACCAAACATTAGAAAATATGGAGAGAACTGTGCTGTTAGCTGCTTTTTGGTCTGCACTGCAAATAAAGTAGCCTTGAGGTGTTGGTCCCAGCTCTCAGCATTTGAACCCACCAACTTTGTTAGAACTCTGAAAGGTAAATAATGTTATTACTATCTCTGTGAAAATTATGCAGCTTAACAATCCAGGTACGCATCACACCTTTGAATGGTTCCATTTATTTTCTCCACAAGGCCATTGGTTTGTGGGTGGTATGGGGAGCACAAGCTCCTTTTAATACCCAACCTCTGACAAAGGTCAAAATTAATCAGAGAAAATAAGAGTACCGTATAATTACAAATGAGAATTAACCTTAGTTTAAACAACACAAGCAACTGAAAAAGCTGTTATCTTATTGACAAACTCTTTGCCTTGGTCCGTTAAAATTCTTTGTGGAGCTCCAAATCTGTAGAGAAAATCTAAAATGTACTCACAGACTTCTGCTGCACACTTTGATTTAAGTGGGTAGGCCTCTGTCCACTTAGTGAAGTAATCAATCATTACGCAAATGTATTGATTCCCACTTTTGGTTGTAGTCAATTTCCCAACTAAATCCATTCCCACCAGTTCCAGAGGCTGTGTGGTCTGGGGGGAGGAGAGGGTATATAAGTCATATAGAAGGATAATATGCATGTTATACAATTGTGCAACATCACTGTCATTTGGTACACTCACCTCTATTGGCATGTAGGCTTTTTTTTCCCTTCAATGTAGACCTTCTGGCCTGGCATTCAGGGCACTGCGCTATCTCCAAGGTTTAATGTATTGCCTTAAACGTTGTAGTGATTTGGGTTTAAAATAATGTGCCAAAAATAATAGTAAAACATTATTTTAATGTGTCCTTGTTAAACACACCTTACATGTATCTCCTATAGTAGTAACTATAAATCAAGCAGAATTACATGCAATTAACCCTCAACCAAATCCTGATCCTTTCAAAAAAAAAAAAAAAAAATAAGTACATGATTAAACTGTAATAAAACTCACCCATTTGCGGATGTCTTTCTCCAATCCAGGCCAGTATAATCTGCTGCTGAGAGCTTCAAGTGTTTTCTCCATGCCACAATGACCCCCTGATCACTGGCATGAAGGTTAACAAAAGCAGAATTTGCCTCCTCTGGTGACGTCACCACTTTTGCCAAATGTTTGCCTCGCTTGCGCCTGTGGCATATATAGTGAAGCAGGCCATCTAATGTGGATAACACAAAGGCTCAGGTAACTTCCTGCGCTTGTGTCACTAGAATACCAATTTCCTTTCTCTATTATTGCTTACCTTTCGTTAGATAGCTTTCAGCTCTTCTTTTAATAATGAACTTCTCCTTTTTGGAACATCCAGGAGGATATGGTCCATGAAGAAGAACATTTTTTAGCTCCCTCACCTTTACAGGGTCCATCTAAAGCACTGGTTCAATCGTGGTCCTGAGGAGCCACAGCTCTGCATAGTTTCTGTGTCTCCCTCATCTAACACACCCGATTTACATCATCATCTCGTTAGTAAAGATAAGTTACTGAATTGGGTGTTTCAGATAAAGGAGACATATAAAATATGCACAGCTGTGGGTCCCCAGGGCCACAATTGAGAACCACTGATCTGTATTACCCCTTTATTAAGCAATGGCCATATTTTCCATTTATATGTTATAGTACACTGTAAATCTACATGCCTGTCCTTCAATCAACTCACTATCAGCACTGCATATGTCCTCTCATTAAATCACAACTCTTCACATTTATCAAGTATATGTTGATAATATGGAGCATCTGCAGGTGGTAATTAGCTATTATGTGCATAGTCAAACTGCCAACTTAATGATTGTAACAAGAATGCATCTCCTTAATGATTAGTATCTTGGCAAGTATTAGACAGCTGATTTGAAGACAAGAAACTAGTAAAGGTTTGCAAGGCCTATTTGAACAAACTAACACTTTTTGTAGGATTGTAACATGTCATTAAAGTGTAGTAAGGCAGTCAGATTTAATGAAGCCTGACAGAGGATTTAATGAAATGTTGAAACTCAGGGATGTGGTTGACATGAAAGTGTGTAACATAGGCTTTATTTAGTTTGCATTGAATATAGATGGCACTACAAAGAACCGACATTTACCTTGCAGTAATAACAATAGTAATAATAATAGGTTGCGGTACTTTTCACTACAGTATACTTTATATTTTTACAGTATATTTTTTTATGTTTGAGAATATTATATTTGTATTGGTCCTCAATGTCTTTGTCAGTGTCTCACATCATGTCTCATTACAGATTTACATGCTGAGAACATCATAGTTTTGAATACAAGCACAACCCAAATTGCCAATTCCCACTACAATCATTGAAGGTCATGATAATGGTGTTTTCCTTAATATGTGTCGGCAGCATTTTGATTGTTCATATGAAATATATTTGCAGACATAAATTACATATTTTAGGTATAACATTTGGCAGAACTTAACACAGGCACATTGCCTTGAAAGTGCTAAATGTCTTCCCAGATTTATAGCACCTGTGAGCAAAGATTTCACTGGGAATTTGTTAGCCAGTGCTTGTGTTACCAAAAAAAAAAAAAAAAAGTTTTACTGGCAGCAATGTTATAATGCAATCACCTGTAAAATGACCAGCTGTATATATTTTCTTACAGCAAAACTCTCAAAAATGCAGAAACCATTTCAAGTGGTTTAAAGGGTTGCATGGGGAATAACTCCCATGGAGTTGTCACTCACTCATAATTATTACACATTTTTCATGGTGTAAAATATTTGTATTATACATGTAAGAATACCCTTAACAATGTACCACTACATCACAACATACTTTTATTATGAGGCGTCCTTCCTTATGTACATTACCACTGTTTCATTACTGTCCAGTGTGGCTTTTTTGTAAAGTTATGATCAAACCACTATGATCTTTTAACATAGTCATTTACATCTTTCAAGTGCTGCACCCTTAACAGAGTTAATGTTGTTTTGACTGAAAATTCAGTGATTTAACCAGTTTCTAAAATGTTAAAAGTGTGTTTTACACCACTACAAATGCTTAAATACAGCATGTCAGAAATTCATAGCTATTTTCAAGACCGTCAATATATTATAAAGCCTCTATACTTTAGCAACAACAGGTGCTTAGAAGTACTGGGGGGGGAAATTACATTACTGAGACACCAGATAAGTAGTTTTAGATAACAAATGAGTGAAATATTGAGAAATAGCTGATCCCACTCTCAGTCGGACACATAGTCAGGTGACACATAGTCACAACACAGAGAAGCAGAGAGAGAAACATCTGCCATGGATAAACACAACAGCTTTTTACTTTTATCTGGGCTTTCAACAAAATTCGTCACACATGCTAGTGTCAGTGTTTCTGAGGTGTTTCCGTGCTCGTCTAGTCAACACTATCTGGGTCGAGAACACAACAGTAACCGTTCGGTCTCCCTCTTCACCGTAAATGTGCTCTGGATACATTTTAAGTGCAGCATTCTGCATCCAATCATTTGGCCGGATCCTGTGATTTCCTCAGATTTAATAACCACTAATGGTTGAGGAGAGATTCTCTGATATGATTGTAAAGCACTTTGAGTGTAGGCCTATAGACATATGAAAGCGCTATATAAATGCCCCATTAATTCATTCATTCATGAAGCTGGATTTCTCCATCCAGTCTGAAAAGTGTTTTCCGGGTTGGTTTTCCTATAGGCTAAAGTCTATTCCGGCGCAGTATATTTTATAACGTCCTATAATGGTAGCCTAATGCTGGTAGATTGGCACCTGTTGAATTTCCTTTGATGAAACAAAACACACACACACACACACACACACACACACACACAGTGTGAAACTCGCTATTGGCCATTATGAATGCCTGTGTGTGGCAATGTGAGACAATGGCAAACACACACGCGCAGCTTCTACGGAAGACTGTACTCTCGTCTCTCGAAATGTTTCGATTTTAATCTC
The DNA here is from genome assembly GCF_988280905.1 of Pimephales promelas. Classification (NCBI taxonomy): domain Eukaryota; kingdom Metazoa; phylum Chordata; class Actinopteri; order Cypriniformes; family Leuciscidae; genus Pimephales; species Pimephales promelas. The sequence continues at coordinate 28,330,414 of NC_142792.1, read as the reverse complement.
GAAATGCTGGACTTTTTTTTACAGATTTTTTTTTTTTTACCGATTTTTTTTTTTTTTTTCAGATTTTTTTTTTTAGGTTGCGGTTCAGGGCTTCCGTATAATTACAGTAATGTGAGTAATTGTAATTCGTTACTTTCCACCTCTGTAAATCAGTATTTCAAGAAATGCCTCTATAACTTTATCACTTTAATGTTTAGGCATAACAATTAACATGTAAAGTAAGTTGCACTCCTGCTACGAGACTGGATCGTCTTTCGGCCGGAAAATGAAGACAGGCTGAAGGGGTTAAAGCTTCTGAGGGCGGAGTGGGCAAAGTGTTGAGCCGTATTCATCAACCCTACCACATTGCAAGACAGCAGGTAAGGTTATCATAGCACTGTTTTCTTCCTGCGTTTCCACATTCATATTTCTAGTGTCACTGGATTCGATTGGAGGCTCTGCTCTTTATTCACCCGTTGGTAAATCGTAGCTCTGCTCCAACTGCTCCATTACAAAATGTGTTATAAAACATCAAAAGCGAGTAAACATTATAACCCGTATCAAACAGATAATGAAAAATGCAAACCAGAGATGGTTAGACATGTTCCTGGCCATTCCAACATAACACCACAACAGATGATTTTATTAACAAGTTCATCTTCCTCATGAAATCAGCAGCTGTGGTGTTTGCTAAAATGCAGACTTTGCAGCCTCTGTAGCGTCCCAGTAACATGGATGCCATCCTTGCTGAAACACTCTGTTTGTATCTGGTTGAAAGAAGACAGGAGAGCAGAAAGACCCTTACCCTGGTGCAGCTTGGAGTCAAACTCTTGAGCTCTGCATTTCAGACAGTGATCTGGCCAAGACTCATATCTGTTGTATTAGTTTGCTTTAGCTCTTCTTCCATTCTGTAACTCTACAAAGTCATATTCAGAGATGGCAGATTTCCAGTATTGGGAACCTTGGGAACCAGACAATATTGACTTCACTTTTGTATTTAATGGGCACCTATTATGCAAAATTCACTTTTACAGCCAGAGACAGCTGTTCATTTATTTTCTGCCCTTATTTGTCTTTTGGGCAAAATGTACTTGATTTCATTGTTGGAAATGTTGATAAAAATATTACATTAATGTGGAAAGATGTTCTACTAGGTATTATTGTACACTGGGTTTTATAGGGGTGGTGATGGCGCAGTGGATAAGACACATGCCTTTGGTGTGAGAGACCCGGGTTCGAATCCACTGTGAGACACCAATGTGTCCCTGAGCAAGACACTTAACCCCTAGTTGCTCCAGAGGCATGCGACCTCTGACATATATATAGCAATTGTAAGTCACTTTGGATAAAAGAGTCAGTTAAATGAATAAATGAAAATGTAAAACTCCAAAGAAAAAACATTCATAAATGTAAATTTTCAGGAGGAAAATGTTTTATTGCATTTATAAATTAGTGAAGCATTATTTTGAGTAAATATCGCCCTCAAATAAACAAAAAGCTACTCTAATTTTACAAGCATGTACACTCTTTAAGGTACAGTATTCCTATAATGCTGTTTATACCTCCCCCTAGCATTTTAAATGTATTGTTTATTTTGATATTTCTTCAATAAAAGAATAAGAAGAATAAAAGGTGTGGGAAAGTCTGAAAACAAACATCAGCACTCTTAATAGGTGAGTTATGTTGTACAATATACATATGCTGTTCTTCCACAGAAACAGGACTGAAACTAACTAGCTATTTAAAAAAATTAATTGTGACTTTAATCTCACAATTTGTACGTTCTCAGAATTAAGAGATATGATGAGTTATAGAGTCCGAGTTGTGAGAGATAAACTCGCAGTTCTGTTTCTCGCCAGTTGAGCTGTGGTGGCGCTAATGCTCCTAAAGCTGGTTTCTCAATAGTCAATGAACAAGAGAAGAAGAACAAATCAAAACCGAAAGTTTGCGATCGTCTTCAGACAAGACGCCATTTTCAGACTACCAATGTGAAGTCAAACATGTAATTTATTATTACTTGAGAAATTACTGAAGAGAATTCTCTTTCGGTTTCGCCGAATTGACGGTCATAGATGGTGTTACGGAAAGGCACGAAGAGCGCCGTCTTCCGGGTGACGTCATCCGGCATCTGTCGGAAAAAGCCGAACCCTAATTACGAGCGCACCTGATAAAGATTGATTCCTCAGAGGGCATTGGAGACCAAGCACAGGCAAAAACAAGTGAAATGAGAACAATGCTTGTCGCTTGCAGGCTTTTCCAGCTTCCCTCCTTTTACAAAATGGGAAAACTTTGTAACTGGACGTTATGAGGTATGAGAGAGAAATACAACGCAAATCGGATGTGCATCAGTGATTAATCAACCCTAGGCGTTGCTGGTAGGATGACTGCTTGACGCTTGATTGATTTATATTGCGATGAGACATTTTACACGATTGTGAATAAGAGTATTATCTATAAATGAATTTAAAATGTCTAGTAGAATGTGTATATTGCTGTGATGTAATGTCAATATCCGTTTATAATTAGATCTTGTTTTTTTTTCTCTTCCTGTTTTTCTTTTAAAAAGCTTATCAACCTAGTTTGAGCTTGAAGCCTTCTACCAAAGAATTTACTGTTTGAAGATAATCTAACTGCAAATGAAGCTCATCTGTTCCAATGTATTGTGACATGAATGGAAAGAAGAGACTGCAAGTTAAGATTGTAACAACTTTAATGAAGAGTGAAAGTAAAAGCCATTTTTGAGATGATTCCTGTGTCCGTGGTTGACTAAGCATTTTTTCAAGTTTAAAGCAGAACTGATGTGTGAAATCCCCCCAGAAAACTTGACAACCATAAACCAAAACACTTCCGTCGTAATTATTGGTAAGTTCAGCGATGTCCTTCTCATAATAACTGCTATGATGTTGTGATGTTTGTGTGTCGGCATTAGATGAGATTATATCTACGCTTTTTCCTGTCGAGTCGACTGTGTGTTAGCGTAGACTGCGCGCGTGTTACATCACTTCCGGCTTGGGGAAGTTCCACTCACAAAGACTGAAACAAAGCATAAATTTGCGTTTAAAATAATCCTTATCCGTCAGTACGACTGAATGATCTGTATAATAACCTTCACGATCTGGTGTTCAGAGTCAAGAGGATAAAGGGATAATGTGTGTGTGTGTGTGTGTGTGTGTGTGTGTGTGTGTGTGTGTGTGTGTGTGTGTGTGTGTGTGTGTGTGTGTGTGTTTGTTTTCAGCGCTCCAGTGAAGTTCACTTACTTTATGAGAATTTAGTTTCAATGTTAGTTTAGCTCTACGCTTAATCTGACTCCAATTTTGTCTGATAGTCAAATTTAGATTGTGTTTCTAATTAGAAAATAATCATAAATATTGATTCTGATTTAATTTAGATCTTTGATTATTCTGAGTATTCCACACTATCAATGATTCGTTCATTAAAGGGGAAATGAAACAGTCAATCAAGTTTACATGATTTACAAGATGGATTGGAATTTTTATTGTATTGGTCAATTGAGTCCAAACATCAATCAAAAAAATAAAATAAAATCAAAACACAAATATCAACATTCAGATATAAAATAATCAAATTAGACTCATCAATACAAATGTCTGGTTCTAACTAAAGTAAATTTCTGAGAACAGTACGGATCATGAATCAGTCTGTGTCAGATTCTGAATTGGAGATCTCCACTGAAGGAACAGAGAAAATGCCACTCGATGTTGAGGTCATAGCGTCTCCATCAGCTTTCGATGGACTAAGTGTCAGCATTAATTTCACCAACAACAAGGTATGAGAGAGGCGTTCTGGATTCTCAGTGAGGAGATCTTTGTACAAGCAATCTTGCTCGACAGCCCGGTGCTCTGAAAGCCACAGTTTTAGATCCATCCATTCCTGTGGAATTTTCTCTTCCTCTTCCTCATTTAGCAAACTGGCAAAATGTTTGACTAGATAATCCAACTTTTCATCCCCATAATTTGCCAGCTCTTCTCTGGAGTGAGGGAGAGTAGAAGGGTCAAAAACAAGACAGAGGTTCTTCAAACAGATCAGTCCATGTCCTTTACTGTGTTGTCAGTAATCCTCTGTAACTCAGCACCAATGGTGTCCTTGTCTGAGCCCTCACCTCTTCTAGCAAGTTGCTGGCTTTTCGTGAGGTCAGTTCCACAGTAGCACATGCTACCATCATCTTTCACTGTGAACTTTGTGTCCAAGGCTTTCTGCTATTCTCCGGGTTTTGTTTTCAGGCTGAGTAAACGTGATGTGGTGCTCTCAACCAACTGACTGAGTTGTCATGTTGGAAACCAGTACTGCACATGGATAATATGTTGCTGTAGTCCAACATGAAATGTAGGAAACAAACAAATGTCTCAGTCTTCATCTCCTGCACCACCCCCTTTGCTTTGGCAGCTTCCTCTGGTTTAATATCTCTTCCTCCTGCCATATTCTCCATATGCACAACAGTGGGAGTGTAATTTTTTTCAACAGCCTACCGACATCTTAGCCTGTTTGGGAGCCACCGTGTGCTTTTCAGTCCACTTTCTCATTAAGCAGTTTACTTATTTCAGTCAGTTCTCTTCACTTCTTTGGGGATTAGTAGTACATCTTAAAGATGGTTTTCAGTGTATCCTCAGATTTGACCAGGTACTCACAGCCTTTTACACCATCCAGCACGGCTAGCTGTAATTTGTGTGCCACACAGTGGATTGTTATGATGTGGGGTATCCTCTGTTTCAGTCTCCCAGCTACACCTGTTTTCGCACACGTCATCACTGCTTCTCCATCAAAGTTTGCACACACTACTTTCTCCTTCCACGTGTCTTCCCTGATACCCATGGTGTTCACTGCCTCATCAATAGCTTCTAAAACACCTGCCGCATTTGAGCTCTTGACTGGCTGACATTTGATCATGTATGTGGATATTGTCTTTCACATACCTGTCTTGAACCAACTCCTGTTCTATGATACCAGTGTCTGTACTAGGGGTGGGCGATATAGCCAAAAAATTATATCACGATATTTCAAGAATATTTGCGATAATGATATTTATCACGATATAGAAAAAATATATATGAAACAATGTTTTATTGGTGATTGCAGCTGGCTGGCAGCAGCATTAGTGCAAAAAAAAAAAAAAAGTATAACTTAACTCCTTAGCATTTTATTTTAACAATACAAGTAATACATTAAAAATATTAACAATAACTTCAGAAGCCTGCACAATATTGTCACCTAATAAAATTTACCTAAACTTTGAAGTACAAAAAATTTAAACAAACAGCGGCAATCCAAACAAACCTTCAAAATGTAACAGTTGCCTTGCATAGTTTTTGGATTAGCATCAAATGAGGTATACAATACCTAATTTATACAATAATTGTATAAAATCTGAACATTTAGGGAAAAAACATTTAGTGGGGAATAAATAAGAGACATTTGTAACACTAAATCTGGTAAAACTTTACACATTGCTCTTTGTATTGTACATTCATGAAAAAAAAACAAGGTAACAAATCAAAAGGATTAATTATTATATAGCCTAGTCTACTATAAAATTGAGGCATGTTTAAAATGTATAGCACAGCTGTTTAATGAGGCAGCAACATATGATCGATAGGACAGAACAAAGGCTATTAATAATCTTTCATTGCGCAAAAGTATTATGATATGAAAGGCTCCAATATATCGCACAGCGCTTATGCGCATCCCGAGCGCTGAATGATGCGCTTGAAGCAACACGGAGTCACAGCGCGCACGCGCAGCGCGTCGAGTACTCCGCACTGAACAGTTCAAAGCATAAAGGTAATAAATATTGATGCGTAGCGTCGTGTATAATATACAGCATCTAGCTATGCAATCGTTTATTGAGTCCTTTCTTTTAACAGTTTTACATTTCAGTTACTGTGCGCGTGATGAACAATAGTGCTCTGACTCTAGTGTTTTGCTCTAACAGACACCCGGCCGGTAGAAAGTAACATGATGATTTAGTTAACGTTACAGCAATAAAGTCCAGCAAGATAAAGTTGTGTTATGCGAAACCATAGACCTTTTATTTACAAATATAATAATAGTAACATTGAATCATCTTAGAAAGAGTTTAATCATGTTGACTGTTGTACCCGAACTGCGGAAACTCTGAAGGAAGATTAGGCGAATGCAAAATGTACGCTAGTAGGGAAGTGGTGAAACGAGTTTTCATGCATATTTGACAAAAAAAAAATGGTGTTGTTGGAGATCTGACCTCTTGTACTCATCTTGTACTCTTGTACTCACTTCCATACTATTGAAGTAGCGCCCTTTTTAGGAACTAAATCTTGATCTGATTCGGAGGCTGACATGCTGCTGTGTTGTTGTGCATGCGCTAAGTAACGTAAATACGCCATACGTCATCATATCATCAATATCGCGATATGACAATTTTTTATCATGTAAAATTTTATACCGGTATTATCGTGGACGGTATGATATGGCACAGCCCTAGTCTGTACTGCCATCTGCAAGAATTGTTAAGAACTTGCTATGTTGAATTTCCTTTTCAATCTGGTCTCTTAGGGTTTGTGCTATTGCTGCAATAAACTCTCTGCAAGCATGGTCATTGTGGTAAGTGGAACCAAGGTCTAGGCCATTTGCCGTTTGAAGTTTACAAAGAGTGCTAAATTTGGCCAATGGTAATTCATTTTTTTGCAACATAGTATGCTGTTCTGAAATTTTTTTTCAGGATTTCTTGTTGTGCTTGGCTCATTTTTAGGATGTTTTTCGCGATTGGTGTTGTTTTTGGGAAAGACACTGCAGACTGGGCACCAATGCACTTTTTGTGATGCAGGGATTTGTCATGGGTTCTGATGGGGTCTTTCCTAAAATTACTGGTTCCAGTGACAAAAACACTCGTTGAGTCAGAAATAGTGGGGAATTGACGACAAACTCGACAGAACATTGTGTCGTTTACCTTGTCATGTTCCAGCCACAGAAATTCTTTTGTCCATGACATCAAAAAGCTGTGCTTTCTTTTTGCCTCATAGTCAGATTTTTCTGAACTCTTTCTGAACTCTTTCGCTTTGTGGCTGTCTGATTTTCTTTATCTATCTCTTCATCCTGACCTGTTTTTTTGGGCCCAGTAGAATTTAAATATTGCCGTAAATCCATGCTCCTGTTAAAATCATCACGCACATGCACACGATATTTGAAATGTTCTCAAGTGCGCACGCTTGGGATGTAATGATTCACTCGCAACCGGTTGAAAATCGATAAAAATGTGTGACGATTCAAGTCGGCTGAAACGTTAAACGAATCGCGATTCACGTTTTAAACAGCAGGGGCGTTTACAGGCACAATAGCAGCGAACACACACTGGCGCGAACCTAGCAAGTGTTTTCACTTCATTCCTAAGGAACTTGAGCTTGTGTGAGCACTAATGAACTGAAAACGTTTGGTTTGCTCCGCTTGCGCCGCGCCAGTGTGTGCCTTAGACTGTGTGCACGCGCTGTCAAACACATGGCGACGGCAAGTGTAGATGTTGACTCATTCAAATCGGAGCTGTGGCGCCATTTTGACTCTTCGTAGACTAATAATAATCACCACCGTGAGAAGCACATCACCTCCGTTTTCACCTAAAAGTCATTAATACGACAAGTGTGTGAGAGCTACGGAGATCACAAGGTGCGTCAGTGTTTCCATGTCAACCATGTGTTGTATTTATTTTACTATCTCTTTCTCTAAATGTGTACATGGATTTATTTATTTTTTAAATAATTTGTTGATGGTTATGGCATAGTTTGCTAAATGTGTTTTGTTTTTTAACTCTTTCTAGTTTAATGATACAAATTATGACAAAATTCAAATCTTTCCTTTATTACAATGTAAATATCCTGTCAATGTGTTAGGCCTACTAATTTTACAGTCTTTTACTTAGTGTATGAAGGTACCAGTGTCCAGCCTCTTGACCAGACAGACAGAAACACTGAGTTGAAACAACCTTGAAGGGAATTTTTTTTCAATGTAGTTTTATTATTTTACAAAATATATTTCAAAAAGAAAAAGAAATGTGCAGCATTTTGTCTGAGAAATAATAAAAAAGACACTTTTCATTTTTAATTTGTCTTAAATCTCATTTGTTAAAGAAAAATCGTGAGAAAATCATATTGTGAAACCGGTATTGTGAATCGTATCGCATCGTGAGTTGAGTGAATCGTTACATCCCTAGCGCACGCAATCTGTCACTTAGCAACAAAACATTGACAACAATAAAGGGGTGGAAGCACCAGTTGTCTTTCCCAAACGCTCAGAACTTGCAGTTGGATGCCGGATGGGATGGAGAAATAATTACTCTTTGAAGCTTTGATATGTTTCTCTGACTGTTTCGGTACAATATTCTAAGCATCGAGAATTAAACAGTTCCACCTTGTGGCAGATAAAGTCTATAGCAGCCATAAACCAGAGCGTGAAGCTCTGTTTTAATGTTGATCTGATAAAAGTGTTAATTTTCTGAATAATTTACATATTGAAGTGTAGCAATACATAAATAATAATAATACCAGACTTTTTTGAGGCAAGAAAATGGTGCTTTAATAATTTTATGCTGTTTATGTAGCAGAATGGTCTGAATGATGGTCCAGTCACATTTATTTACTCAGCGCTTTTCATTCAAAACAGCTTTACGGTTACACGCAAACTAAAGCATTCGTGTGAAAGTGGAGCTTTAATTTTTATTGATCATGTGTACAGGCATGGAGATTCATGATAAATTGTGCTGTGAGTAAATCAGCATGATCAAAAACTTCCGCGGTCATATTTTGCTTTAGGTCGTTGGTTGCGGACGGCGTGAATGCTTCTTTTCTTATCAGTGCAAAAGAGACTCAAATAACTCTGTCGATTTTTGTCATACAGGTAAGTGTTATACAACATTTAAAACGGTTCTTTTATTTGTGATAATAATAAAAAAACAAAATGTTGTGTTTTTCGTAAAATAAAGAAAATAAACATCGTGCACGTTCAACCGTCTCACTTAAGTTCATTCTGAAACGCAACAAAAAATTATCTTTCACATGTCTCGACTCTAGTCTACCCTAATTCAGCGAATGCTTTCCACACTGGCATGAGACATGTCTTTATCTTTAAATGATGTAAAAAAAAACCCACACAAATATTCTATGTTTAAATAATCCGTATGAAAGCAACGAGAGGTAGTTTCTCAATATTACCACAACCGCGCACGCACAAGCTGTTCAAAAGCAAAATATCCTAGTGAAGAAAGCTTGTGCTTTTTATCGAGTTGGAAGACAATAACTTGTCAATAATGTGAATAAAAGGAGGAATTTGATTACACTATTTCAGATAGCCCGTCGGGCCGGCCGGTCATGCATTTTGGTTGCCCGACTGGAAAACACAATAGCCCCGGGACGTCGGGCTAGCAATTTTGTGAGCCCTGCTCCTGCTCCGTTCACATACGCCTTTAGTTTGAGCTATCCTGGACACAGAGCTGCGGCAGACCAGCCTCCTATAATCTACTAAAATAATGATCTCAGAATAAATCAAGATTTTGAATTTATTTATTTAGGTAAAAATTAGGTAAAAACATTAAATTTGTCAGGTAAGAATGTATCATGCCAATTACACAAGCAATTAACAGCCAATTCAGAAATAATAAATACATGACATCAATTACTCAAATATGATTCTAAAAGTAAGCAGTGCATTCCTGCCAGAGACACACAGGAGTGTGTGAGTGCTTTCCACCGGGAGAACACACTGACACAGCACTGTATGGGGTTTTCCTGGTTAAGGATCCCGAAGACTGCTCTGTTACCCAGCCTTACATACCCAGACCAGAACAAAAGGGTTGTACCAATATTTCTCAGAGTTTGTTTGGGTCAGTTCCTGAACCCCAGGGGGAAACACCTGGGGCCTCATGTATCAACACTGCGTACGTACAAAAACACGGCGTACGCCAGCTTTCACGTTCACGGCCAGATGTACTAACAGTGAAATTAACGGAAGAATGTGCGTTCCTCCAAGTAAACTTCATGTCTGGCGTACGTACATTTGCCTTGATTTGTCCGTTGGCGACTCCTAGAGGCAATAAGGTGAAGTGGCAAACATTACACTACGAATTGTTCTATCGTAACACCAGCTGTCAGATATTGCTTAATAATATGTCAAATAATGAATCAATTACAAATTATGTCACACGAGTCTTATTAAAATATTCTATTATGCAATTAAGTAAGAACATAAAGCATGTGCAAACCCGTATAGCAATGGCAGCGTTGGCTTTACTAGGAAATAAAAAATAAACTTCATTATTTCGGTCAGTAAAGGTAAAAAAAAAGGAATGAATATTTTTATTCAGCCAGGAAACATTGAATTTGTTTAAAAGTGCCCGTACATGCATTTATAATGTTAAAAACGATTATAAGAGTTCTATATGTGTTTGATTTAAGTTTTTATTAATTAAAGAATCCTGAAAAAGCTATATCACGGTTTCCATGAAAATATGAAGCAGAAGCACAGCTGTTTTCAACACTGATAATAATCATAAATGTTTCTTGATCATCAAATCATCATATTAGAGTGATTTCTGAAGGATCACGTGACACTGAAGACGAGTAATGATGCTGAAAATTCAGCTTTGATCACAGGAATAAATTACACTTTCACATATATTCACATAGAAAACATTTTCAGTGGAATTTCATTTCTTGCAGGTTTCTTTAGCCATTTCCTTGCAGGTTTCTTTTGCCAAATTGGACTATTACCATATTTAAATTAATTTAATTTAATTTACGTTAATTGGGATGTACAAAGAGAATATGCGTGGGATCCTTCGTACGCAGACATTCATACATCTGTTTTTTTTTGTGCGTACGCACATTTACAGCTTTGATCGTACGCTATGTTTTAGTATGAATTCAACGCAAGTCTTTGTACATGAGGCCCCTGGTCTCGGGGGGAGAGGGGAGATATCTTGAAGAGACATCACCCATGGAGGAGAACAGGGGTGCTTCTCATTTCTTATTTGTGCATCCTCGGTTCCTTTCCTTGTTTCCTTTCCTTGCGTCTCAGCTCCACCCCCTGTAGGACGTGAGGAAAGGAAGCGAGGAAAGGAAAGGAGGACAGAGGAATCGAATAAAATCTTTTTTATATACATTGGAATACTTGATCACTCGAGCGTCACACCACAGTGTCATCAGCAGCGCTAAAAGGATCTGCCCTGATGATGTTGAAGTTTGGTTATTTAATAAATTCATAATAAATAATAATAAAGATAGGCTATACTGTTGAAATATCTGAGATGTGTGGTTTATATAAACTGCAAAGGTAAAGTATAAATTAAAATGATTGTGACCGATGTGAAGGGGGAGGAGAAATGACACGTGCGTCACGTTTAGTGAATATAACAGTTCCGCGTAGGATGCACCTGTGTATCCTCGCTTATGACTCCTCAGGAAGCCTCCTATCTCCTCGATCCTCGACTCCTCACGGTGCAATTAGAGAATTGAGATGTCCTTCAAGATGGCTGAGCTCGATCGGTTTCCGGGTCATAGGAGGGAGGACGGAGGAGCGAGGAGACGAGGAGGGATATTGAGAAGCACCCCAGGACTCTCCTAAGTTCTTCATCTTTCTCCTATTACCGATGACTGCAATGAAATTAAGACCATTTTACCAATCGCACTGAGACACTTAAAATGATACCAAACATGAAAATGAAAAACAGTAGATTCACAAGATTCATCGTATATGATATTTAAGTATCAGTGATGCGCGGGTCAATGTATAAACAACCCGCACCCGACCGCCGTGTTCAACTAACCCGCCCGCAACTCGGACCGCAAAAAAAGTAAGAAAATATTGTACCCGACCCGCTTCCTGACCTCATTTTTTAAAAGTAGTAAATGTTCATCGTAGCGTCATTGGGCCATAGACATGTAACAACACAGCATCGCAAGAGGACGTACACATATCAAAGACATCACTTTGGTCATCATCTTTCATTATTACTTCAAATGTCTCCCACACTTTTGTGGCGTTTGCGGAGCTTCCACTCCCCAGTCTTCACCTTTTCTCTTGCCGCCTCCATCTCTCTGCAGACTCTAGTGATCATAGACATGGCCGGTTCGTGAACGAATCTTTCTTTTTAACCGGTTCTTTTCAGTGAATCGGTCGAACCAGTACACTAAATCGGACTGAATCTTTTTTTTTTTTCAACAGTTCGCATCTTGCATCAGTGCTGATCCACAAGTTACTAAAGTTACTCACTTTCAGACATGCCTGACAGTCCCTCCGAATCGAAATAAACCGATATCCCGCAGTATATTTAACTCCAGTAACTCCATCAGTTCACTGAACTGAGACATGTTGGTGCCACTGCTGAGAGAAGTGATGAGCACGAGCAGCTGATACTGCGCAGCCGCGTACTATCGAACGCACAGGTACAGCGGTTCTCGAATCACCAGTACAGAACCGAGAACTGTTTAGACGGAGCTTGTGTGTCATCTTCGTGCCAGTTATTCAGCCAATAAAGTGTAGGCCTATGTATTTCATAGAAAATTGTGTCTAGAATTATATAAATACAAAGGTTTAATTGGCATCTTTTTTCAAACGACCCGACCGGCGCGACCCGAGTATATCATTAAAAACATTTTTGGATGACTCGTAACTGCGGGGAACCGCGGGTGACCAAAGACACCCGCTCATTTTGGATCAACCCGCGCATCACTGATAGGCATATAGCACTTTTGGTGACTTGACCCAGAGGGAGAGGGGGCGAGGGCGAGGGGAATGAAGAGATAAGGGACACATGTTTGGACTGGACAATGTCCTGTGCTCTGTCTTTGCAATCTTCTGTCCGTTTTATTGCTTTACAGTGAGTTTTATCTCAGCTTATGTCTTTAGCAGGAAAATCAGTTCTTACACCTGTTTAGTACATATCATACGGCCCACACACAACAGTAGTGAAAAAGCAACAATACATTAAACTTGGATTGCACTGATTATAACTTGTTACGCCAGAATCACTGCGGACTGACTAAAGATGCTGGATGTCGCTGTGAACTATGAAGCCTGTCTGTTTTTGCCCCAGATGAATCTGTCTGTCAGATTGCAGGTATACATGTCAGATTGACTGTTGCTGCGTCCCAATTCGCTTACTTATACTACGCCCTAAAAGTATGTACTCTTTTTGTGAGGGAAAAGTACATGCTTTGGAGTGTGTAGCAAAAGAGTAGGCAAGCTTTGGGACATACTATCACATCATCTTTAACGGACAGCTCTGTCGCGTGCTGCGTACATCCTGTCACCGTAAACTGCCCTGTCAATCATCTTGTCACAGTTAAAATCCTCCATTCAATCTAATTTTATTTCCTACCGTTTCGGCGAGCACGTTCATCTGCAGTTGTGGGTCTTCATGCTCTCCTCGTGTTTGCAATTTGAATATAATGATGCATTTAAAACGTAATGGCTAAACGTGTCTTTACAAAAGTTCACAATGCTGCTGCAAATGCAATATAATGTGGACAACATTGAATAAATTCATTTTCGTCAGGTTAGATACTGATAATTAATCACTCAAAGAAGCTCTTTATCTAAACCTCTCTACACAACCGCGGGGACTCGCGTGTCCTCCGTATCGACTACGTGTCTGTAGTTTTTTAACACTTTTTACTCGTGTTTGTAGTTCTAACCGAATCCTCGTCCAACGCGCAATGGGTTGTGGGCAATATCAGCCGTTAGAGTGTGCATCGATCTACACTTCGGATTCTGACCGGAAAAAGTAGACCATCCGGGTATCTTTGAAACACTCATTTCAACATACTACAATTTGGGACGTACTAATTCTATTTTCGAATACTATTTAGGACGGATAGTATGCGAATTGGGACGCAGCATTTTTCTTTCTCCAGCACCAGATGTGGAAAAAGTTCACAATGCTGCTGCAAATGCAATATAATGTGGACAACATTGAATAAATTAATTTTCGTCAGGTTAGATACTGATAATTAATCACTCAAAGCTCTTTATCTAAACCTCCCTACACAACCGCGGGGACTCGTGCGTCCTCCGTATCTTTTTTTGTATTTTTGGAAAGTGTCTGATAACATACAATTCATTATAGACATTTGTGTTCTTGTCCAACAGCAGTAAGTCAGTAAAGGACAATGGCTTCTGACAACAAAAAAGGAGGTAAGAGTGATAAAAGAAAATAATATCAGAAATGTTAAAGTTGTGATTTAAGCACTGTAATTAATCTCTCTTTCTGTATTCCAGTCCAGATGAGCAGCAGTGTTGATGTGAAAGCTGAAACAGGAGCAACTGTAAACGCTCCTTTACTCGCTGGAAACACCATCACAGGCCCAGTGACCTTCAACTACAGCTCAAACACTGCGGGAAATGGTAATGTAGTGTATATAATAATGACCATAACACAATTTCTATAATAAAAATATAATATAATTATATAATATAGTAACAGGACTTTCTGAGGCACACTATTAACAATCATCTATGAAATAATGCTTGCTGTGAATCCTATTCATAAGGAAGTTTAGAGTGTAGCCATATTGTTCAGAAATGCTGTAGGTACTTGTCACTTTATTCTTCTGTGTAACTGTATCTATTGTCTCTTTTCGTTTGCATAAATGTTCTCATTTTCTCTTTCCTCACAGAGCCACAAAAAACCTTGGCGAAGGAGAAAACAGAGAAACAATTAAAAGGTGCAACCATCATTTCTTCACTATAGATTTCTTAAAGGATTTAGATATGTCGGATGTATTTTGAATTCAGAGAAATTTCAAAAACTTTTGATAAAGTTGTGGGGCGTTTAATTGACATTTGTAGTTACAGTTAACTTTAGCCCTAACTGTAACCCAACCCTTGACCCAAAAGCTAACTCTAACCCCTATAATCCTAACCCTTCAGCAAACCCATAACTCAGATCATTAACAGTAAATGTGGGAATCGGCCCGAACAAAGTGTAGTCACAGTAAATCCATAGTCTTGTATTAAATGTTAGCACATAATAAAAAGTGTGGCTTAAAAAATAAAGTCTTTTTGCCTGTAATTTAATTTGCTTACGTTATTTTTAAAACAGAGGATTTGCAAAAGTTTTTGCAAAAACACAAAACCAACATGGAGAAGAAAGCTAAATGTATTTCTGAGGGCAACAGGAAAACTACAGCAGATCTCAAAGCGGTTTACACAGAACTGTTCATCACAGAGGGAGATATGGAAAAGGTCAATCAGGAACATGAGGTTCTGAAGATTGATGATGCTTTCAAGAAAAAACAAACACAGGACAAACCAATCAAATGCAATGATATTTTTACTGAATTGAAGAAAACTGATGAGAAAAAGATTGTGCTGACAAAGGGCGTCGCTGGCATTGGAAAAACTGTCTCTGTGCAGAAGTTCATCCTGGACTGGGCTGAAGGAAAAGCCAATCAGAATATAGACTGTGTGTTCCTGCTCCCATTCAGAGAGATTAATTTGATGAAAGATGAAGAGTTCAGTCTCCATAAGCTTCTGCTGGAATTTTATTCTGAACTGGAGAACCTGGAGGAATCAAAGTTATATAAGGGATGCAAGCTAGCATTTATATTTGATGGACTTGACGAGAGTCGGTTGCCTTTGGATTTTGAAAATAATAGATCATTAAACACCGTTGAGAAAGAGTCATCTTTAGATGTGCTGTTTACAAGTCTGGTCAAAGGGACTCTGCTTCCATCAGCTCTCGTCTGGGTGACCTCACGACCAGCAGCAGCCAATCAGATCCCTCCTGAGCATGTGGGTTTGTTCACAGAGGTGAGAGGATTCACTGACCCGCAGAAGGAGGAATACTTCAGAAAGAGATTCCCAGATGAGACTGTGTCCTCCAGAATCATCTCACACATTAAGACGTCTCGTACTCTCTACATCATGTGCCACATTCCCGTCTTCTGCTGGATCACGGCCAAAGTCCTTCACAATATTCTCATCAAGAACAATACAGAGAATATCAGCACAACACTCACTGACATGTACATTCACTTCCTGAAGATACAGATGAGCATGAAGAGCCAGAAGTACGATAGAAAAACAGAAAGACAACATACAAAGCTCTTACAGTCAAACAGAAACATTATATTAAAGTTGGCCAAGCTAGCGTTTGAACAGCTGAAGGAGGAAAACGTTGTGTTCTATGAAAAAGATCTGAAATCATGTGGTATTGATGTGAGTGAAGACTCTGAGTTCACAGGAATGATCGCTGAGATCTTTAAGGAGGAAGACGGACTTCATGAGTCAAAGTTCTTCTGCTTTACACATCTGAGTGTCCAAGAGTTTCTTGCTGCAGTGCATGTGTTCCTCTGTTACCTGAACAAGAACATGCAGGAGCTTCAATTCTTCTTTCATTATCCCAAAAAGGATATCACATTACATGAGCTACTGCAAGAGGCTGTTGATAAAGCCATGGAGAGTAAGAGAGGACATCTGGACCTCTTCCTGCGGTTTCTGATGGGCATTTCACTGGAATCCAGTCAGAAACTGCTCAAAGGCCTGATCACAGACACTGAAGACAAGACAGACACTGAAGACACCACAGAGAGCATCAGACAAACAACTGGATACATTAAAAAAAGACTAGACTGGGGCATCTCAGAGGAAGCTTCAGTCAACCTATTTTACTGCTTACTTGAGCTGAAAGATAATTCATTATATGAGGAAATCCAGAGATACCTCGGTCCAGATGAAGATCCAGGAAGAAAACTCTCCTCTTCAATGTGCACAGTGCTGGTCTACACACTGCTGACGTCAGAGAAGGTGCTGGACGAGTTCGACCCAAAGAGGTTCACTTCATCAGAAGAAGACTACGAGAGACTCATTCCAGCTGTGAGATGCTGCAGAAAAGCCCTGTGAGTAATTACACAATTTCACAACAATTAAAAGATAAAATACAGTTCAGTGAAATATCTGGTCAAGTCAACATACTCAGGTTTTGCTTTCTCATTCGCTGATTCACTGTGTATGAAAAGGTGTCTCATAACTAGAGCATCTTGCAGACACTTTCCCCTGTGTGTCCTGTAGTGTGAATGAACCAGTGATGTTTTCTCTAAACAGACGAGGTAGACAAAGCCTCCTAAAAAACTTCATGACAAAATAATCAACAGAAAAAAATCAGGGTTCACTCAATTTTGTGAAGTACTTTTTCAGTCATTAATATTTAAATAATACCTGCATATCCTCTAGAAAGTTTTATAGTTATCCTCATATAGTTTAAATCATTTTCATTCTTTTGAACTGTTTGTTTCAATTAACAGGTTTAAAATCACTGAAATAAGGTCATAAAACTCACATAAACATTTGTTCACTGGACTTGAACAAAGTCCTCAATTTTCCTTATACAAGATTATTAACCCTAACCTTATGAAAATGAAAAATAACGATGCTTGGAAAGCGATATTTTCAGATAACGTCGTCCTCTGGCGTTTCACATAAAGGAAGACGAGTGGCACAAAAGAATATTTCCAGAGATTTTCCAGTTGTTGTTTTTTATAAACTGTCACTTTCATAAAAAAATTAAAAATAATTAAAAACCTAAAAAAAAAACGTGTAGCCTCAGAATAAACAATAGTTTTAATGGCGAGGGCTTAGGCCGGAGACACACTGGCTGCGTGGCGAAAGCGTCTCGTAAGTGTGGCTTGTCCGTTTTTATTTCGGCTCCCATGTTAACAGATTAGTAGCCTGACTTCGTCATACTCATATTGCTGTCGGAATACGAGTCTGAAACTCCTCCGTATGGCTTTGATTATGAGGCGTGTCTTAACTGAACCAGGAAAAAAAACAACTCTGCACTCAATTGGATAATCGGTAAACCTACAACCAATCAGAGCAACGCAGTAAGTCAGCTACTTTGCATGGAGTTGTCAACTACAGAACTTAATCAGGGTGGCTACAGGTATAACCAATTTAAATTTAAGACTTTTTAATACCACTTCTAAATTAAATTTAAGACCAAACTTACGATGGAAATATAAATTAAAACTGAAAATACACAGTAATATTTCCAAGTAAACACACTGTCTGTTCAAAAATATGGTGAAATGACAATAACCAATTGTCAATTGCGTACGTGCGGTCGCCTGTGGTGAAGTACAGTGGAGTGAAAAGAAATATAGAAGGCATTTTTATAAATGTCTTAAGCCTTGTATGTTTTAAATAATAAAGTATATTAATAAAGGCTTAGATTTAATTTACTAAAGTCATTTAACCAGTTTATTTATAGTGTACTGATAATAGTTTCATATAATTCGTTTGTTAATTAAACAAATAAAAATATAGAAAAAAAAGACTGAGATATGTTTGGTTATTGTACCTTTTAATTAATAAATTAAAATTAATTTGCTATATTTCAGATCAATATATTTATTTTCCTTAATTTTAATTAACCCTAACTTTATTCTCATCATAAGAATTATAAATAATTGATTTCCGTATAAAATGATACTACAAACACTTAAAAATAAACAGATTAGTGCCCTGTTTTGAGGACAAGAAATGAAAACCAATGCGATATGATGAATGTCCAAAAGATGGAACTCTGTAACGGCCACCTAGTGTTCAGTAGTGTTCATGACATGTTGATATGCCTTTAAGATGACTTCTTCTATGGCGTTCGTTATTGTATGCGTGATGTTATGTGAGCGTGCACGCGCAGTGAGATTGAGAATGCTCGCGCAAAGAGGAAGATGACCGATCTATCGCGGGTTTGTTTTATTATAATGCGTTTACTTCCACTTTGATTTGTAGAGTTTTACAGAGTGTTTTCTTTAACTTGTTAACATCCGCTCTTTCGACATGTATGTGAAGAGTGTGCTTAACTGAAAGAAAGCAACTATAAAAGGACTCGTGGAACTACCAGTTCGTTTGTACTGTCTTTCCTATTCTTCATCTGGGCAGACTTCAAACTCTGACAGATGTTACAACACACAGACAGGGGTTGGATAAATATGTTTTGCTTTTAAAACTGTGTTTTAATGCGAGTATAGGCCTACACAAATATAAGTAAACACTTTGCAGACTGAATGTTGTCCTGTATGAACAAAATGACGGATGTTTTTCATGTCTCCACTGTTTGATCGCACCCGCGTGTCTCTAACACAGGTTACGTTACCTTGTAGAAAATATTGGACCTGGCTGGCAGAACGATTGCCTTTGCCTGCATCTTTGCGGTGACATGACAAACATATTTAAGACCTATCCAATCTGAATTTAAGACAATTTAATACTTTTTAAGGCCTTATTTTTAAGAAAATTGATTTAAGACTTTTTAATACTTTTTAATCATGTAGGAAGGACGGCAAAAATATCTTTCCGATCGACAAATGCCTTGATTGCAGTTCTCTGTTTGTCTATTAAAATGAATGCGCTGTTGATTTATTTTACAAAAGATGCGACAGCGGAATCTACACATCTCAATTCTCCAGCTGCAGTCATCTTTGACAAGCGCTCTTTGATAACGTGATGATTACGTCCCTGCAGATCATCTGTCCATCATCGTATAAAGCCCGCCCTGGCAATTTGATTGGCCCGATCATTTTTTTACTGATCATAATTATTCCTCAATGACAATCGAGTCCAGACCGAACTTCCCGGCTAAAAAATGTTGTGGGCGGAGTTCGGGCTGGCATCCATACTAACAGATTAGAGGTGTGTTCAACATCGCCTGCGGCTGGATGCAACCGATCAGCGAGAACAGCCGCGTGCAGGCGGGGAGGAGCTGCAAACGGAGACGTGAAGTCGGACAATTTCTGGTTCCCGTAGTGACGGCTCACGTGGTGTTTGCATGCTTATACCACAGCTGAAGTGAAATAAATGCAACACTTGCCAAATAAACAGATATTTCAGACACATTTTCATTCAATACTTTACTGCTTCATACAGCATCTGTTTGAACTAGAATAAAGTTCAAAATAAGCCTATAATCAATGACGTGGAATCAACGTTTTTTAATCAGTTTTATTTTGTTAAACATGATAAACATGACACAATATAACATTGCGACTACATGAAAAGACTGTTTACTGTTATAAAAAACTGATTTGTGAGCTTAAGTGGAACTAAAGGTGTGAGAATAAACAGGAAACGCACGTGATCGTTGTCATGCGGTGAATCCGGCGAATCGTGGAACAGCTGTGACATCAGAGCTCATGCAGCCGCTCTTGAGAAGCGATACATGATACATGAAGATACATGAAGTGATACATGAAGTATCGCTCTCGCGGTACTTTGATGGCATACATCACAGTCACGTGGAGTCAGCGCTGCATCAAGTCGGACAAAATTTCTAACTGGCATGCACTGTTTCAAGTCAGCCGCCGATCAGTCTGCACAGAGCTGCATAAAGTCGAACAAGCCTTAGAGCTTGCACACTGCCTGCGTGACACGCGCGTCTCAGGCGTGGGAAACGCGTGCATGCTAGAAATGGAACCGACGCCTATTTTTCACGCGACACGCAAGCGTGTTGGAAGCGTTTCCAGGCAAAAAAACAATAGGAAACAATGTGTCATTTTGTAGTGATGGGCAGATCGAGGCTTCGTGAAGCAATGAAACAGTTGAAGCAAATGTGCTATATTGTTTCAAGGCTTTGAATCAATCCGACACCCGTCTCCATGGCGACACCTAGTGGTCAATTGCAGGTGTTCATCTGAAACAACGAACCATTTAAAAATGTGTTGTTTTTTATTATTGTATTTTTTAATATATGATGCTTGTAACCTGTAGTCTCTTCACATTGCATAATGTTATTTTGGTCATGAAAAATGAATATTAATAAAACAAATCAAGCCACAATGTCTCTCTTTCTTTAAAAATATGAATTGAATTTTATTTAAAAATATGAATTTCTCTGCTGTTCTTTCTATTAATCTGTCTATATATATATATATATATATAGGGGGAGGGGGTCTTTTCATCAAAAACACGCCTGTCACGAACAGTTACAGTGGCGTAGATCATAGAGCGTATAGTTCTTGAAAGAGAAATTGATGCGCTTGGGTTCGAGCCTAGCTTTTGCAGAACATATGAGATGTAAAAAGTATAAACTAACATGGTCTCTAGCGTTATATGTTGCCAATGAACTAAAATTGAAACCATTATATGGCTTTTTGCCTTCATAAAACAGCACAAGACTTTAGGAATAGGCATTCTGTGTGCACTTTGCTCACGCTATGGTTATGTGTGATCTTTCCCGACCGACCTATCAATCAAACCCTGATTCGGCAGAGCACTCCACCTGATGAAACACTTAGAAGCTTCATTTAGCCGTAGTCACGTGACGTGGGTGTTTTGAATCACGCTTCGGATCAGTGTTTCGAATCATCTGTGCTTCGGGATCTCGCAAAGCTTCGGAACGTCTATTTCGCGCCAGCCATCCCTATCATTTTGTACATGAATACATATGAATAAATTACATTTTGATGTTTGAAAGTCTAGGTTTTGACAAACATTCAGATATCAATGTAATTTAAACAAACAATAATAATAATAATTATCAGTTTTCAAATATTGCCATTATTTTTGCCTATATATAATTTCATGTCATTTTTATTTTTTAAACAATTGAGTCCTGGTGTCCACTACAGAGAACATAGCATAACATAAACATATCTTTTCTTTTTTTTTCATTTGTTTCTTATGCTCATAACAATGTGATTACATGAAGAAGAAAAAAACTTTTGAAAAAAAAATGAAGTTCTGGGGCTCACGAGAATATAAAGATACGTTAGACTAGAATAACAACATGTATGTCTTCGGATAACGGTCCAACATCAGGCTAAATATAGGCTCTTTAAAGCTACACAAAATTTAAAAAAATGTTATTGAAGTAAACAGACAGCCTGAGCCAACTTCCATATTTTTCAGATTTTGGAAGATGTGTGATAACAGTTGAAATTGTTGTCGTAAAGGCAAGAGCAACACACCGCAAATCCAAATGTAGACTGTCCCTCTATGTCACCTAGCAGCAGCAGCGCTTCTGGTCAGACACACTTCTGGTGTGCAAAGACAGAAAACGCGATGCAGCCGCCACACAGCTGACACGCTACAGAAACACCACGCTCACGCCACGCAGCCAGTGTGTCTCCGGCCTTAGTTAGGCTGACCTGCGAGTTTACGCACCACAGGTTTCAGAATCGACAAAAAGCCACATCATCTTTCCAAACACTCAATGCCAGTGCGGCACACACACTGTGTGGATGCATGGACTGAATATAACATTAGGAAGGAGGATGGCTAACACCCAGAATGCTTTGAGTGAAGGGCATGTAAAAGCTTTTCGGGAAAATAGGAAATACATGCGAGCAGTTGTTGAATCATTGTGAAAATTGCAGAAAAAGGTCACAGAGAAGCGGAGACTTCTGTCACCCGAGGCAACTTTATCGAGGTGTTGCGTCTTATCGGCAAGTTTGACAACGCCGTTGGAGAAAAACACTTGAAAATACCCAAAATGCAAAATACACACACCATGATGTACAAAACGTTAATTGAATTAATGGGGAATATGGACCAAATAAGTGGCGAGATTGAAGAGGCTTTACGCCGGTTTCACACTGCGCGCGTCAGCAGCGTTTGTTTCGCGCGAGATAGACTTGACCCTTCGCCACCAAAACATTTAAAGTACTTTAAAGTACTTTGTGATAATCTAAATCTTTTTCAATTAGTAGATTCACCAACTAGGCCTAACATAAAATCTATGGAAAAATCAACTTTAATAGATCTTATCATTACAAATGTTCCACATAAATACTCGTCAGTTTCTGTATTCGCTAACGATATCAGTGATCACTGTGTCGTGGCAGTAGTCAGAAATATGAAATTACCTCAGCAAAACCCAAAAATTATTACGAGGCGTTTTATGAAATATTTTTATGAACAATCATTCTTACACGATCTCGCTCAAATTGATTGGGATAAAATTGTCTTAATTCCGGATGTTGACTGCGCATGGGAGCAGTTTTATGATAATTTTATGTTAATTGTCAATAAGCATGCCCCCATGAAAAAATTCAGAGTCAAAAATCGTGATAATCCGTGGTTCTCGACTGCCTTACGTGATCTCATTCAAGAGCGGGATGTCGCATGGGCAAAGGCCAGACAAACAAATTTAAGCTCTGATAGGCTGCATGTTACGAGCCCCCTAAATGAATTTAAACGGGGACATCCTAACATATAAGAAACCACAAAAACGTTCGTTGACAATATAAAAGTAATTTATTGTCAGTGGTTAACAAGAATGACAGGTAGGACGGTAACAAAGTCTGGTGGTAAAATAAACATAAAGCAAACAGAAAGAAAAACCCTGCTTACTGATATCTACCGGATCCAACACTCTTGTCTGCCTCCCGTTCAAAACAAAGACAAGTTCTCGGTGAGTCTTCCGGGTCCACTGACTGCTGCTCTAAAATAATCTTAGACTAAACAAGTGAAAAACCCGTCACCAATACCACCAACTCAAAACAAAAATAAACGACTTCGTCATAACACCCACACAAATGTCAGGACAGGTACTGGGGTTAATGCATGGTCTGTTTACACCGATCCGACACCATCTAGCTCACAGGCAACATTGGCCGAGCCCATGGGAGCTTTTTGGTACCGCATCCGCTCCGACATGAGCAACCACGGCGAGGAGGGAACATGGGAGAGAGCACGGCGTCCGACCGCACCAGAGGGAGAGCGAGATCTAAACCCAGTGAGAGAGAGAGAGCGAATGTGAATCTCCGTCCTTTTAAAACAGTCGGCCCCGCCCACTCGCAAACCGGGGAGGCGTCACGTGACCTATAAGGCAGGAAACAGAAAACAACAAAACGAACAAGAACAACACAAACAGTGTCCCCAACGTAAAACCACGTAACACTGCATTTTAGGCAGCTTCGAAATAAATGCACGGTGGCGACCAGAAAGGCTAAATCAGATTATTTCCTTGATAAAACCACAATAAATGGAACCAATTCTGGGAAGTTTTGGAGAAATATTAAGTACTTAACTGGTAGTAAAACTACAAACCTTCCTTCTAGTATAATTAAAGACTCCATTAAAATTGTAGACAAAAAACAAATGCTTAATAGTTTTAATAAAAATTTTATTGCATCAGGGTCTTTATTTGAAACAAATAATTATATTAATTCAAATGTAGATTTCCTTGAAGCAGAGCGTAATTTATGGCAAAGTGAATTTGCTTTTAAACAAATTAGTTGCTCTGACGTTTGTTCTGTTTTAAAAGAATTAGATGTGAATAAATCGCCAGGTCCTGATCATATTGCCCCACTGTTTTTAAAACTAGCGGCTGATCTTATTTCTCCTTCACTGACGCATTTGTTTAACCTTTCTTTATCAACAAACAAAATTCCACGGATTTGGAAGTCAGCATTTGTTGTTCCTCTGTCCAAGGGGGGTGATCCTTCTCAATTGGACAATTATAGACCTATATCTAAACTCTGTATTATTTCGAAAATATTGGAAAAATTAGTGAGTGAGCAACTGACACAGTATCTAAACACTAATAATATTTTGTCTACTAACCAATCCGGATTTCGCAAAGGCTACAGTACGTGTACAGCTGTTTTGAAAGTCTTAAATGATATAGTGGAGTCCTTAGATGATAAGAAACACTGTGCATGTCTTTTTATTGATCTATCAAAGGCCTTTGACACTGTGAATTATGATGTGTTACTAAGAAGACTTCGATCAGTAGGACTATCGGAAACTGTTATTTTATGGTTTAATTCTTATCTAAAGGGAAGGACCCAATGTGTTCAGGCGGAAGGTTTTCAGTCAGATCCACTGGAGGTCGTTAAGGGAGTCCCTCAAGGATCTGTTCTAGGTCCATTATTATTTAGCACATATATAAATTGTTTGGATTTTAATATTGAAAATACAAGGTTTCACTTTCATGCAGACGATACAATTATATATTGTTCAGATCCATCTAGATCCAAACAACAATCTGTGGCTCTCTTACAGTCTGCTTTCGATATAATACAAAAATGAGAAAAAAAACAAATGTATGTTATTCTCAAACTCTAAAATCTCTACTGAGAATTCAATCTCTCTTTTGACTTTTCAGGGTAATCTGATTACATCAGTATCCGAGTACAAATACCTTGGTATCATTATCAATAACACATTACGTTTTGGGTCGCATATTAATTATCTGAGGCAAAAACTTAAGAAAAAATTAGGATTTTATTTTAGAAACAAATCATGTTTTTCATTTAATGTGAGAAAGAAACTTGTGTCTGCTACCTTTTTATCAGTTCTTGACTATGTGGATGTAGTATATCAGCACGCCCCCTCTTACCTCCTTGTCTCCCTGGATGCTCTGTACCATGGTGCTTTGAGATTTATAACTGGATGCAGATTTTCGACACACCATTGTGACCTATACAAAATGGTTGGTTGGTCGTCGTTGAGCATTAGAAGGAAAAAGCACTGGTATCAATTGATTTACAAAGCTATACTGGGTTATTTACCCCCTTATCTTTGTTGTCTTATTAAACAGAAGTCACCTGGTAGTTATTCATTACGTTCTAAATCGATCTACAATTTGCGTGTGCCTTTTGTCAGAACCGAGATGGGTAAAACCTCTTTTAAATATGCCGCAGCATCGGATTGGAATCTTCTCCAGACTGAGATGAAGCTAAAAGAAATAGTATCTTGTGGTCAATTTAAATATTTATTAGATAACCATCAGAGTAAATTAACTGTGTGTAAATGTTTGTAACTAGGTGCATTTTTTTTTTTTTTTGTAATGAGATTTGTTTATGTCTGTGTGTTGTAACTTTGATGTTAAATGTCCATGTAAACTAAGCTGCTTATCTTGGCCAGGACACTCCCGAAAAAGAGATTTTAATCTCAGTGAGTCTTTTTCCTGGTAAAATAAAGGTAAATAAATAAAATTTTTCTAAGACCCTCCAAAATGATTGTGAAAAAGACATGACCCTCCCCGATCATGTACTGATTACTTCTGTACTGGACTGCGCTTGGCAAAGATGTTTAGATATCTCTATGCCTAGTAGACCTACACCAGGCATTCATTAAAGAAATAGTATCTTGTGGTCAATTTAAATATTTATTAGATAACCATCAGAGTAAATTAACTGTGTGTAAATGTTTGTAACTAGGTGCATTTTTTTTTTTTTTTGTAATGAGATTTGTTTATGTCTGTGTGTTGTAACTTTGATGTTAAATGTCCATGTAAACTAAGCTGCTTATCTTGGCCAGGACACTCCCGAAAAAGAGATTTTAATCTCAGTGAGTCTTTTTCCTGGTAAAATAAAGGTAAATAAATAAAATTTTTCTAAGACCCTCCAAAATGATTGTGAAAAAGACATGACCCTCCCCGATCATGTACTGATTACTTCTGTACTGGACTGCGCTTGGCAAAGATGTTTAGATATCTCTATGCCTAGTAGACCTACACCAGGCATTCATTAAAAAGGGTCCTGTACAGGGCTGTACAGTGCGACATATATCTACCAAAAGATTGGTCTGTGCGCTGAATAAATGTACCACTGCAGCACACGTGAGATACAGTTTTATAAACTCTGTTACTTGTGTTTGTTCTCAGACATGATAACAGATGTTTTATACTTGTGCTAATGCGATATCATGATTTTTGATCATGGATCATTTAATAGATGATAAACAAACTCATAGTAGGGCGAATCATCCTGGTAGTAAAGCTTGGGGGGGACACTGCTGGAAAAAACAGCAATGCAAGTCTTAAGCCCTTCACACCGCCAGCGATTTTGTCGCTCTGTGTCGCTAGGCTCTGTACTGTGATGTCGCTTGTGGGCGTTTGTAGTGCTGTCGCTCTTGTGTTATTGGTAGACTGCACGTCTGGCCATATCTATACAAAAGACCATCACAAGTGATATATAATTTTAATTTGACTGGGAATAAATGACTTTTAAGGCTAAAAAGAAACCATATGCTGTTGGGAGAGTGTTTTCTCCACAGCTGTGTTCAGTGGATTAAATCATTTACTAGATCAACGATCGATCAATGAACAAATTAAACTCACTCATACGGTCACAAATTATAAAAACGTCATTCGAATTTGACAAATAATCAATTTTCTTGTCCCTAATAGTCAATGTAATGCAGGGGAAATTGTAAAATGAACTGCAGCAGTGCTAACGTGCATCATATAATTACAACACTCGAACTATAACGTTAAATGCATGAATTAAACTCACTGTCGACAGTTTCTTTTCCATGCATCATTTTATTATCCATGTATGTGGTTACAGTCAAATCATATAAAACAGTGAAATCGTCCTCAAACTCTTTCTTTCTGTCTTGCCTGCACTGCATTCGAGACGGTGACGTGAGCTGAGCTCCACTGAAAGTCTTCTTTCCTATTGGTTGTCGCTCGCGAATATCGCTTCTCATTTGCATAAAGTTGAAAATTCTCAACTTTTGTCGCTTGTCTCTTGTCGCTTGACACGCCCACATTCTGTCGCCAACGGTCACTGTCGCTCGTGTCGCCGGATGTCGCCAGCGCTCCATTGAAATGAATGGGATCTTGTCGCTTTGTCGCTGCGTGTCGCTGGCGGTGTGAACGGGGCTTTAGAGGAACGCCTCTGACAAATCTCACGAGAATCACAACATGCTTTACGGCAACGACGTCACACACATCAACAACAACATATGAAGCATGAAGACACTTGCGCAGATTTCAGACGTGATACTCGACGATGGAAAAAGCAAAGAAAACGCGGTCGGTAGAGAATGAGCCTCTTTGCTCAACCCGTAAATTAATGCATCGATCCGCAAGTTTTGTTTGAGTTCTTTAATGGTCTAGTGGTAGATCTTTTGTGTCAGAGGTTACAGGTTATACGTGTTTTTCTCTCTCATCAAAACTGAATATTTTCATCAGTGGTTACAGTCTATATCAAGCAGGGACATGTTTGTGTGCATTTTATTTTGTGATTTCACTGGAATGAATAAAGAGTCTCCGCAACTGTGATAGATTGAAGAGCGCGTCTGAGTGAAGACTACGCGCGTGCCACCACGAGAGACACAATGTATCCATGACACTGATAGCAGCATATTTAATGACAAAAATGCACACTATGCAAGATTTGTACCTTAATATAACAGCTTTAAATGGGTATCAGGCTGTGAGTGCAGAGATGCTCTGCGTGAGTGGTATTTACGACAGTGACATTAAATACAAGTACTCCACTGCGACTCTAGGGGTCGCTGTTTGACAAAAACTGATTTCCTGCATAGTGTGCCTTTAAGTCCCAAAACTGTAAAACTCGACGTACATTCACATCACAAGTTAATACAGCGTTAGAATTACACACAGGACACTGCACGTATTCGCAATCAGAAAAGTTCATTATTTGCTCATGCTTTAAAGCTTTGCCGGGTAAACATTTTATTGGCGTTCTGTTCTGACATGATGCACTTTTTCTAAACACGTACTGAAGCGTGCGTGCACTGTCAAACAGCGCCGAACTGGATTTTATCTTTTGCGTCTGATTTTTGTTGGGTCAGACCCATCTGATAGCGATAGGGGGCGAGACAGAGAGAGCTACATGGAAAAATATGCACCAAACAAGCCACCCTATTTTCCTTCGGTGGTCCTTTCCATAAATATCGAACGGTCCCTTATAGGGATGGGAATTGAGAACCGGTTCCACTCGAGAACCGGTTCTAAGTTTTACGATCCATCAATATTGTATGCCCTGGACGTTAACGATTCCTCTTATCGATGCTCCTGCTCTGACTCAACCATAGCATGTAGGGAATAGACTGCGAACTCACAACTGTCCCTGTTGTATTTTTTCACATCTGTCCCAAGCGAATTTTTGTACCGCCAAAGCCTTATTTGATCGGTGAGTAAAACTGTCTCTCTCTGTAGTGATGAACCGCTGCGCTTGTGACAGCGCGCATGTTAAACTGAACGAGCAGGGAGAGAGTGCGCGCGCTTCACCGTCTCAAAACTAAGCGCTGTCTTGCTCTCTCTCTCTCCCTCGCACATATTAATCAAAATAATCGACACGATGGTAAGGTCAGGAGACTAAAGTTTCATGTGGAGCATTCTGTGATTTGTTTTTCCAGAATTACCGCTGGCCGTGAATTGTGCTAAAATAGGCCTCCATTGCCTTATCTTCTCTTAAAAGCGTTCCGCACATTCACCTGACATAAGCCACACTTCAAATAAACGGAAAAAACGATCCAGGGATGAAATGTTTTCTTTGATGACACACATCTTGTGGGATGTCCCAACCGCCGGGATAATCACACAACGCGCACACGTCCGATGATGACACGTTCAATTCCCGAACTTATGACTCATTTGAACCGATTCGTTTTAATGAATGGTTAGATCTTCCAACACTGAACTCACGAGACTTATGATCGTTGAATAACTAACCGTAAAACTTTTTAATAAGGTTCCATTTATTACATAAATAACATAAAAAGTACAGTTTGCTTAGTCAAGTGTAAGGTTTAAAACAAATAAAACCACTTGTTTTCCCCCCTGAAAAAGCATATGACTACTTTTTCCCCACACAGTGCTATCAGGGATCGATAAGAGAATCGTTAAAGAATCGAATCGATAAGCAGAATCGTTAGTGGCATTGATATCGATAAAATCTTATCAATTCTCATCCCTAGTCCCTTTGTTTGTTCAGGTGTATTTGATAAGGGTTTGAGCTAAACTCGGCCAGAAAGTGGATCTCAAGGGGCTGAGCTGAGAACCCCTGTTATAAACCCTACATGAAAAACACATTAATATTGCTGTTTGTTTTGTTCTCCACACAGGTTACATAGCTGTAAACTCACCGTTCAATCTTGTAGGAGTTTATCTTCAGTTCTTCAATCCTCAAAAGTCCTGAGAGAGCTGGACCTGAGTAACAATGACCTGCAGGATTCAGGAGTGAAGCTGCTTTCTGATGGACTGAAGAGCCCAAACTGTCAGCTACAGATACTGAGGTCTGAACTCAAATACTTGCAATTGATTTTTATCTTGCATTATTTATGTAAAAATCACTCAGCTAAGATTTATTCTGTATGCAATTATATTGTGCTTTTCTTGTTCAGATGTACCATGTGTAATTTCACTGCTCAGTCTTGTGGGAGTTTATCTTCAGTTCTTCAATCCTCAAACACCGTCCTGAGAGAGCTGAACCTGAGTAACAATGACCTGCAGGATTCAGGAGTGAAGCTTCTTTCTGATGGACTGAAGAGTCCAAACTGTCAGCTACAGATACTGAGGTCTGAACTCAAATACTTGCATTTGATTTTATCTTGCATTAATTATGTAAAAATCACTCTGCTAAGATTTATTCTGTATGCAATTACATTGTGCTTTTCTTGTTCAGATGTGCCATGTGTAATTTCACTGCTCAGTCCTGTGAGAGTTTATCTTCAGTTTGACTTCAGTTACAACAGAGGATATAATGGGGATAAAGGAGAATTAATTTGTTACATTTATATAACACTTTTCTAGGTGCTGTCTATGAAGTAATATATCTAATAGACCAACGCTACTTTTGTGTCATCGAAGGGTAACGCCCCTTTTTGGGGGAAGACAAACTGATTCCCCTGAGAACAGAACTCGCTCTAGATCGGCAAAGTTTCTTGATAACAAAAATGGCACAGACATACACACTCTCTTTGCCGGCAGAGGACCGTGAGCGGTATTTAAAGAAACTACTGGATATGGGGTTACAGAGGTGTCCCTTTGAAATAGTTGAAAACTGGATTAATGACCCCACGCAGTGGCCAAATATAGGGCTGAAACGATTCCTCGAGTTACTCGATTACAAAAATTCCTCGAGGCAAAAAATCTGCCTCGAAGCCTCGTTAAATTCCTATGACGCGCACTTTACGCGCACGCAGGGATCTGATTGTTTCACACGGACCGTTATTCAGGAAGCACACCATAATGTATGATACATTTGACTTCATAAATGGCAGAGAATGTCTAAAGTTTGGGATCATTATATGTTTATAAAGGGAGAGAACAAGATGCAATGTGTCTGCAAAGTATACCTGGCAGGGCTGCCAACTCTCACGCATTCAGCGTGAGACTTGCGCAATTCGATTTCTCACGCTGAAGTGTCAATCCCTTCGGTCAAATGCCTGAAAGATGAGTTCGTCTATAGATCTACCTGTTGAGCCACAAGTGATTTAGTTTTTCCGCCGTGGTTTAGACTAGTTTTACCGGCGCATATTAATTCGCAAGTTAAAATATCCTGTAATCTAGTGCGAGCGCGCATGCGAGATGTTGAGCTCCTAACCGCGGCTCGCGCACGACGGCAAAGAGGTAAGCGAGCGCGTGCACCCATGTCTCTCTCACGCGCCAGTCAGACCAATTGCGGCAATTCATCATATGCTTAAACTTTTATGTAGCCACGCAACAAAAATTTCAGCATACATTAACCGGGACTGTGATGGAGGAGCAAATATTGTGAGACACACACACACACACACACTCTGATGTTTGTCTTGAGATTACAGTTGAAAAAGTCTGATTCTTATTTATAATTGTATTATTTCCATTTATTTTTTTTTTTATAAATTGTACACATTTGTGTGCCTGTTTGGGTTGATATTTTATATTAATTTATTTTTGTTTCCAGGTGGGAAACAAACAACCAAACAACACAAACAAATTATCCGATTACTCGATTAATCGAATCGATTAAGTGCTAGATTAATCGATTACAAAAAGAATCGATAGCTGCAGCCCTAGCCAAATATGGACTATTCAGACATCTCCCACTATCTCATGGAATCACCAAGTAAGTAGCCTATTTTTTTGTCATTAACACACTCACAGTATGACAAACTAGACGATGAGGCCATATCACTTGGACCATATTTAACTTGATTCAAGCTATTGACATAGTTTTGTTGTTGACTAGCTATACTAGTTAGAAAGACGACTCTGCTAGCTGCTACATGATTAGCTCAGTGCCGTACACTCTAAACCTTTTTACAATTTTCAAAGTCCTAGCACTTTCTAGACACAAGCAGAAACCAGCCAAGTCCACTTTAGTTTTTTTAGTAAATTCAGTTAACAGCCAAGGTAGCGTGCCTAGTGAGAGCTAATCACATAACGTTAGCTGCTAGCAGCTTCGTCTTTCTAACTAGTATAGCTAGTCGACAACAAAACTATGACGCCATGTCATTTGGATCATATTTAACTTGATTTAAGCTATTGACATAGTCTAGTTTGTCATACTTTGA
The DNA here is from genome assembly GCF_988280905.1 of Pimephales promelas. NCBI lineage: Eukaryota > Metazoa > Chordata > Actinopteri > Cypriniformes > Leuciscidae > Pimephales > Pimephales promelas. Next base: position 28,298,200 of record NC_142792.1, on the reverse strand, counting down.
GTGTGTAATGACAAAAAATAGGCTACTTGGTGATTCCACGAGATAGTGGGAGATGTCTGAATAGTCCATATCTGGCCACTGCGTGGGGTCATTAATCCACTTTTCGACCGTTTCAAAGGGACACCTCTGTGTTGTGGCAAAAAACAGTTTAACTAACAAACAGCATCATAGTAAGAGACATTAGATTCAAATTGTACTTCAAAAGATGTTTATTCTTTTAAAGGAGGCTTGTTCACAAAAATACAGCGACAGCTACCTCGCGATAGGAAAACAGACCTAAATGACATATAGAACAGACAGCTTTTATACACCTCCCCCCCCCCCCCCCTCAGCCCATGGTGTTTTACTGCCCTTACTCCTGTGAGATCAAAAGTTGATGAGATCAAAAGGCTTTATAATGCGGTGGTTCCCTTGTTTATAAACAAAAGCCTTTAGCATATCTTTGGCTGTGTGTGTGAGAGAGTTCCTGCTATGTAAATACAGAGTATAAGGAGAGAAACACGTTTTAATTGAAAGGAACAAACCTCAATGTAGAATGAAAAGGAAAAGAAAAATAATGTTAAAACATGAAATTTTCTATAACATCTGTAACCCCGTATCCAGTAGCTTCTTTAAATACCGCTCAAAGTCCTCGGCCAGCAAAGTGTATGTTCCTGCCATTTTTGCTATAAAGAAACTTTGCAGATCTAGAGCGAGTTCTGTTCTCAGGGGAATCCGTTTGTCTTCCATCAAAAAGGGGCGTTACCCTTCAATAACGCAAAAGTAGTATTGGTCTATTAGTGAATTAATTATATATATTTATATAGCTGTGGTGTGCAAACTGATAAGAGAAAAACGCGCAGTGGATCAAGTGCACGGCGGCACAGATGTGCGACCTGGTCGAGCGCAACCCTTTCACAGACATCAGTGGAAAGTTTGTTGTTCGGTCGGATATATAAATGGCACAATACAAATACAATGGCACAAACATAGAACCTGTATACAAATACAAAACGAAGCAAGTATTTACTAACTTTAACTGAAGAGAGAGAGAGAGAGAGAGAGCCCACTTCTACTGTATGCTCTTGGTTACTGAACGTTCACTCAGCACACGTGTCATTTGGATTAAAACTAAATCGTATCTGTAAGTAAAACATGAACTGTTACGTGATTTATGTATAACGAGTGGTTTCTTACATGATCACAGGACATTTACAGGTCAAATAATTTCATGAACGCAAACATCGGAAGCCCGCGCCCTGAAAGTGCCACTCACAGTGTGTGAATTGAATTGAATTATCTTTCATGTCTTGCACTTTAATGGACAAATTCCCATAAAATTATGTAAAACATGCATCTTGGTGAGTATCCTGGTAAACATAGTTGGTTATATCTTTAATATGTGTCATCAAAGTAAACGCATGTACAGTACAACAGGCTCTCTTGGATGTGCAGCAGCAGGATGTGCAGCAGCCTAATAAAAGCCTAATGTTTCTGACTGTTAATCAAACTACAAACACAGTCATCACTCCCTGCTATTGACTGAATCACTTTAGTAACTTTATAAAAGATTCATCTATATTTAATTTATACAGTGATGAATATGCATTTACATTTATTCATTTAGCAGACGCTTTTATCCAAAGCGACTTACAAATGAGAACAATAGAAGCAGTTAAAGGGTAATTCCACTGGTGGAGACATGAATATCTATTGAAAGTGGGTCATATATTTAGTAGAATAGTATAATTTTTTTTAAATTTGGGTCCTTCTTGGCCAATAAAAGGCAGAAAATGACTTTTTAGTGCTTGTGGATTGCAACAATCCCCATAGTGCAATGCAATGCTCAGCTCCGCAGGCCACTCCCACTACTCCGCCCATCACTGTAGACTAGAGTTGAGCTCCACTCTACGCTACCGCCTGGAAATAATTTCGTACAATGAAACCAGATAATGTGCGCTAATATAATATGACGACGTAAGAGCATCAAGGCGGCGCCTGCGCCATCAGCCAATGGGTTGGCGTGATTCTATATGGGCTTCAGACAATCGGCACACTTACTCTGTGTTCGAGCCAATTACCAAGATCAGAGCCCTCTCCCCGGACAGCACGTCAAATATGTTTACCAATTAAATCTATCCGACTGATTTGTAAGTGTGAACTTGTGAACTAAAAAATCCTGATGTTTTCGGTGCTGATTCGGTGGTGACGCCGTGTTCATGTAACCAGAGGGTTACGCTGCCTATAACACAAAAGCTGCCACAAGGAACTGGCAAAAGTAATGCTTATGAATGTTTCAAATATAGCAAGGAGACATTTTAATTGTTTATTAGTGTCTGTCGGCTGCAATAGTGGCCGCAGTAGTTAACACGCCTGTAGAGAGAAATGCACTTTTCATATGGATTACACAAGCAGATCAGTCGGTTTCTTTTCGATTTGAATTGTTTCATTTAAAATGAGGCATTTTTAAGCTTTCTGTATATTTCTTGTGTCTGTGTGGCAGCTTAAACGCTGAGTTTCGGCTCATTTATGAAGAGCTCCAGTTCACGAGCAATGCAATCTCACTGGCTCCTCCATGTCCTAATTATATAGTCTGTTATATTTGCTTCTTATTTATTAAATCCAGGCAATTGGTTGATAAAACATTGATTAAAAATTAGATACAAATGATACAAAACAAAATACAAATTTTAGAAAGGCTTTCTACAAAACAAAACTTAATGAATTTGTCTGAATCATGTCTGACCCACATGTCTCCCGATATATTGCGGTATCTTGCAACACATCCTGCCTTGCCAAAACACACATGTGGGAGATGCGGAATGGATAGAAATAACTCAAAAAATAAAAGAGGACTTGAATAAGCCCATTAATGGCATTTTTGAGTCATGCTCTTAACGAACTGTTTCATTTCCTCTTTCTATATTGTGAATAATAAATGTGGATCATTTTAATGTGTTTGTTACACAATGGAGTCTAACTGATTGTAATAATTATTTGATGTAGACTACTTTTAAACTTAGAAGTATTCATTGGCATCTTTGTATACTAAACTGCATTTTTTATGTTTGTGTGCTGGAGTTACGCTATTATGTTGTGTGTATGTGATGTTAACATTTAAACTGGTGAGAGAAAATGTCACTATCAAAGAGTCTAAAGAGGAAAGTTGAAAGCGAAAATAGCCATTGAAAGAATAAGAATAGTGAAAAGACAACTAGCCCGTGTTGTTCACCTAGTTTTGTAAATGCGACGACAACCCAACTCACTAAATGCGTCTCTATAGCGTGCACTGTGTTTATCGTGCAATTTATATGCAAAAAAAAAGAGTTTTTACGTGCATATGATACGCATGGGTAGGTTTAGTAGCGGTGTCGGGTGCGTGTGTATTATACATTGGGTAGGATTTAGTGGTTCGCTGTGTATTACACGCAATAAAGTGCGTATCAAATGCATGAGAAAAACTGCTTATCACATGTAGCATACGTAAAAACTAATTGTCGCGTATAAATTGCATGATAATCACAACGCGTGCTATAGAGATGCATATAATATTTGACATTTAATGACGGTTATTGTAGAGGTGTGTCTAGCGATCCACAGACTCGGCTGCGGCGCGGGCGTGGAGCCTAGAAACTCTGAAACTGAAACTCTCCTCTTTGGAGCCAGACATTCAGAAACTGATGTGTGAGAAGCAGCACTACTCGTCTCATTAATATTCACGTTCAGTTTTAGATGGAAATCTCAAAATATAAAATCTACAGATCTGTTAGTTTAGTAATTTCATGTTTCATGTTTTTGTTTCATGTGTAAAATCCCAGTAATTTCAGTGATATTTGGACATTAAGGGGAACATATTTTTCAGCATTTTATTGTTACCATAGTTACAACCATAGACTGCATATGCCCACCACCTCAGTTTTAAACTAATGGCTCTTTGGAATAACATTAAGTGAGACCTAGGCTGTGACAGTATGTTTAATTGCACTTTTTCAAATTAAATAAAATTCAAATAATAATTCCTGATCATATTATTGCATTTGTGTTTTAAGAATTAGCTTATCCTTACAATTTTGTTGTTTTTGGGGGGCATGTTAGAGTGGGATTTGGTTAGGTGGTCCTCAGAAAAAAATTGCGAGATAAAGTAGTCCTTGGCCTGAAAAAGTTTGAGAAACACTGCTTTAAACTAACAATAGGAAAACTATATGCTAGTGGTTTGACCCCTCTCAGTTAAATTGTCACTGGTATCTAAACATTTGAACCACTGACCCAATCCTCAGCAGTGAGCCCTGCTGGAGCTGCTCTATATATGTGCTGTGCAATTACATGATGGATCAAATATGGTAGAGCAACTGAACCTCTCAAAATACAGTTTAACAGGCTTAAGCATGAAAATAACTGAAGGAAATATATATTTACTAAACAAATCAAGCCAACTAATATGGTTTTAAAATCTTTTGGTTTCAATATATTAAAAAGTTACAAATGTAGTGAAAATACAGGTGTCGGTCTCAGCAAATACCAAAAATTACTTTACTTCTTACCAAAAATACTTTTTCTTCTGGAAAAAGTGGTATTTGTGCGTCCCTACTTAAAACATTACTGACTGCATTTAATTGAAGACATTTGGACATATTTCTGTGTGTATTTGTCCATTTAAGCACACACCTGAAGCTCAGAGTAGCCTATACTTGTCCGTGTTTTGCTCCGTTATGGATTGCGTACACAGAAAGTCGCCTGGGGAACAGTATCTTGCTCACTGGTCAATACACTTTTAACTTTACACTTCTTTTTAGTATCGAGAACACACAGAAGGAGACTGTGTATCACATTACATGATTCGACTGATTTGAAAGTTATGTAGGAAGGGCGACAGCACACTGCTTCAAAGGAAATGGTGTTTTCATAATCATTCAAAGTAAAATTAAAATTTAATTAAATTGATTGTGGAGCCCTAATCATGAACACATCTTTGAGAGCAAGGGGGCGACTGGTGGTTTGGGCAACTTGTGTTCTTTGCATATAGGGTGGACCAGCTCTGGATATGTCATTGTCATGGTTAAAGTTAAAATCCCCCTGGTTAGTGTTTGTTTAATCATCCTCTGCTGAGATCTTGAGAGATGTAATGTCTTATTTTATATTCAGTTGATTTCATCTTAGGCTGTGTGTCTGTAAGTCAGTTGTAGATTGTACAGTGGACACATATGAACACTGAGCAATGTTCATTTTACTCTGGGGATTTTGCTATGTGTGTTTCAGATTATAAACCAAGGGTTCTCATCTCTGGCTCTCAAGATCCACTTTCCTGCAGAGTTTAACCCTGATCAGACTCTCCTGCCTGCTACTTTATAGTAATCCAGATGACCGTGATTAGTTTGTTCAGGTGTATTTGATAAGAGTTTGAGCTAAACTCGGACAGAAAGTGGATCTCAAGGGCCTGAGCTGAGAACCCCTGTTATAAACCCTACATGAAAAACACATTAATATTGCTGTTTGTTTTGTTCTCCACACAGGTTACTTGGCTGTAATCTGACCATTCAATCTTGTGGGAGTTTATCTTCAGTTCTTCAATCCTCAAACGTCCTGAGAGAGCTGGACCTGAGTAACAATGACCTGCAGAATTCAGGAGTGAAGCTGCTTTCTGATGGACTGAAGAGCCCAAACTGTCAGCTAGAGATACTGAGGTCTGAACTCAAATACTTGCATTTGATTTTATCTCGCATTATTTATGTAAAAATCACTCAGCTAAGATTTATTCTGTATGCAATTATATTGTGCTTTTCTTGTTCAGATGTGCCATGTGTAATTTCACTGCTCAGTCTTGTGGGAGTTTATCTTCAGTTCTTCAATCCTCAAACGTCCTGAGAGAGCTGGACCTGAGTAACAATGACCTGCAGGATTCAGGAGTGAAGCTGCTTTCTGATGGACTGAAGAGCCCAAACTGTCAGCTACAGATACTGAGGTAAATGGGTTTCCATTTAACAATTAATACAAAAATATATATTTGTACAATTTTTTCAACAAATCTGATACAATGTCAGAAGAAGAGACAAAAACAGCATTTGCATTGTTGTAATTTCCAATTTTGTTGTAATTATGGACATGACATTTGCAGTCAAAAAATAATGCATTCAATACTAATAATCATCACCACACCAATTAACATCATCACTGGGGCTTGACCTTGCTACCTGCCCTCTGGTGCAAAAATTGTACTTTAACATCGATCTTCTCCAGGGCCGGGTTTCCTGATAACGATGTATCTTAGCTCTTAAGAGCGCTCTCTACGTGCAAGGTTACGAACGATCGCAGCAATTCCACGTGCGTTTCCCAAAAATGCACTTAACATGAACGCGCGAGAACGCGTTCTACGTGCTACTTAAGCGTCGCTATCCATTCGCGAAGTGCTGAAATATAACCTTATATGGAGTCGTATTCTGAATGTTTAACCTAATAATTGACATTTGTTGTGGATTAGTAATCAAGACAAGTCTATATGGATATAAAACACCTATACAGGCTGACAAAATGGCTGAAAAAAAAACAAGAGAAGATAGACTACCTTTCAAAAAGATAAAATTAATGTCTTTCTAGAGGAGATAGAGGGAAAAAAAGATTTTATTTTTAACAGATTTAAAGGACACCATACAAATAAGGAAAAACAAAACATCTGGAACGGACATGTCACATTGCAAACCGTGTTCAAAGGTGCAAACTGCCACCGTGTTCAAAGATCAGGGAAGGAGGTCCGCGAGAAATGCCCAATACATGGCTGGTTTTCGTGCACGTCAGCAAGTCAATGACAGATTTTTTTTAATTCATCCCTATTTGCCCGGTCTTAAAAGCATATTTCCCAGATTACTTATTTTATGATTTTTTTCCCCCCATTAGTTTAATTTAGATGTGTATTTTTATTTTTTCTTCCCTTTTTAATTATTTGATCTATTAATTTACACAAAACACGAGTACAACAAAGTGTACAATCAAAACCTAGCTATACCCTATATTATAGGCTACTTACGTTGCAGTGTAATCTATTGAATCTAGATAAAAGTGTAATCTGCCGGTTGTCCTGCAGGTGACCTCATAACTCTGTCTTCTTACGATGCACTTGGGGATGTACGATTACTCCAGAGCACTCGTAGTTCTACGAAGATTTTCAAGTGCTACTTAAGTTATGATGCTTTTGGGAAACAGAACATAATATTAAGATCATTCGTAGATCGTTTTTACGATCAACTTAGGCTTACGATGCTTTTGGGAAACGCAGCCCAGGATGATTCCACGCATCAAAATCCCCAGTAATGTACACTGCTCAGTGTTTATATAATCCACATTCAGAGTGTTAAAAAAGTAACACTGAAGCAGTGTAGAAGTTGAATTAGAAGCTAATTAAGGTGAGAGAAATTAAAAATGTCACTTCAGGGTTTCACCCCTATACCTAAACTTACTACTTAGGTGCCCTTTACCTTTACTGTTCCCTGCTGGTGGAGCGACCTGTCTAAATCCAGGGTCACACTGTACGATTTTGGCCACGATTTGACTGTCAGAGACACATTTTTGAATCCTTGAAAAGATTACTCTGCTCCTAGGTCAACATCTGAAATGTTTGATCACTAATATTACAAGTAAATATAAGAAGAAATTCTGGCAGTGTGACTTTACACTGACAACCGTCAAACCAAAAACCAATAGGAGCGCAGAACCCCCCACCCAGATTTCTTTTTTTGAGAAAAGCCACGATCATAATTAATGTTATGATAATTAATGTTTTTGTTACTTTTGAGAATCTACAGAAAATAACAGCTGAAAATACAAACTACGCAGGTCATTGTGTGAAAGAGACTGATGTGAATGCCAAACTAATGTGATGTGGACTGTTGCTGTATGTCTTTGCAGATTGGCTGGCTGTATGGTGACAGAGGAAGGCTGTGGTTATGTGTCTTCTGCTCTGAGTTCAAACCACTCACACCTGAGAGAGCTGGATCTGATCTACAACCACCCAGGAGATTCAGGAGTCAAGCTGCTCTCTGATAAACTCAAGGATCCAAACTACAGACTGGAAAAACTCAAGTATGTAGAGCAGGAAGAGCTTCCATTAAACTTCAAAAACACCATTACAATGTTCACTTCTTACAAATTAGTTACACTTTGTTATAGATTACATGAGTACATTTAATAAAGTTCTTACTGAGAATGTACAGAGGTTTACCTCTAGTTATACTATGTGGTTGTTGAATGCTTCATTCTGATTGGCTGATGAACATTCAGAGGTGTGTAATTATTTTCAGTAACCGCACAGGTAAAGTAGTTCTACCAAAAAAGACTCAGGAGACAAGAGAACGACCGGGTGGTGTTGGGGAGGATGGAGATGAACACCGGCGTCAGTTTTTGCAAACGTAGTAATGGGTGTTAACCGGGCTTAAGTACTCCAATTGTCTGAGTGCTGATTGGCTAGATCTGAGGTCAATGAATAACATGATATTAGGCTATGTTTACACGGAAACGATTCTGAGGAGAAAACGCAAAAGTGGCGTTGTGTCATCACTTATTCTGCGTTTAGACGAGCGTTTTGTGTGGGAAATCCGCGTGCAAATGGTGACGCAAAAGTGTGTGAAATTCAATGTAGTATGCACTTCAGGCGGCTAGGAGTGCATACTACAACAACACCAAGTTCACGCGTCTGCGTACAACCTTCACTGTCAAGCAGACTTTTGCGTTTCTACCGTTTACACGGGAACGCGGCGGTGGAGCGTTTTTAAGATTTCCACTCTGGAGGGTGGTTTCACTTTTTTGTGTTTTTAAAGGAGCTGTATGTAAGATTGTGGCCAAAATTGGTACTGCAATCAGTTTCAAATTACTGTAGAGCGGTGTATCCCCTCCCCCTCCCACCTGACTCGAGGTTGCCAGATAAGATGCAGGATCCAACATTTTTTTTATCCCACACGTTTGTAGCTGCAGCTGTGGTAACTAGAGCAGAGCTGGCAACCCGAATGCTGCAACACTAACTGACTTCGTGATTGGTAGATCGGTGGAGGGTGGAGCATCAGACCAAAACACAACATGACAGTTGAGGGCTGCAACTTCACTTTTTAAATTACAATATCCTGGCCAGACTACTGTTGTCAGTGATATAAGTATTGGAAATGAACATGATTTCGTTATGTCTAGTGACATATCAGGGCCATTTTATGATTATTTAAAATACATTTCTTACATACAGCTCCTTTAAGCCTCAAAAACGCTGTGTAAACGAAAGCCACATCCGATAAAATATTTTTAGTTTTCACCTGTGAGCATTCTCGTGTAAACAGGGCCTTAGAGTCTTCCCAGTAGAACTTGCACTAGAGCTCCCATTTCTACCAGAAAGACTTGGGAGGCAAGAGAACTGTGACAAAAACTCAAAAACTTTTTTGTGTTTCCCTTTAAATGCAATTGAGCTGCTGCTCCCCGCCTCCGTTCAGAAGAGGGTCAATCCTTTACATGAGGGTCAGATAAACCGGCAATAACAAAACACAGGAATGATTTTACACATCCAAAATCTCTGAAAAACCAGTAGCGGAGTGCAGCCTTACAGAAAGACTTTGCAGGAAGAGGTTGCACTTTGAGATGCACCTGGACGTTTCTGAATGGTTAGTGGATACATTTGTGTTGTTGAGTTACAGGATTAGCTGAAGTGACTCTAACAGACAAAAGCTTGTTCGGATGCACAGACCGATCGGTGACTGACTTGAGCAGTGCATGCCGGCTAGAAATTTTGTCAGACTTGAGACAGCGCTGACGCCACATGATTATGACATATGCCATCAATGTACGCGAGCGATTCGAGAGCCGCCGGAGGACTGCGGCTGCAAGAGCTCTGCTGTTTTTTAACGATTGGCTGGATTCACCGCATGACAACCATCACATGTGTTTCATGTTTATTCCCACACCTTCAGTTCCACTAATGCTCTCAGATCTGTTTTAAAGCAGTAAAGCTCTTTTCATGCAGTCACGATGTTATATGTTGTCATGTTTATAAAAAATAAAACTGAATAAACAACGTAGACCCCAATACATTAATAGTATAGGCTTATTTTTAACTTTATTCATGTACAAAAAAACGCTGTGTTAAGCAGTACTTACAGTAGGTGGACAACCAGAATGTCGTTTACCGCCGCGGCAAGTGCCGCGGTAAATCTATCGCGGCAAAAATAAACCAGCCGTATTTCAAAGTCGGTGGCGAAATGACCACCAGGTGGCGCAAAGGGACATTTAGCGAAAGCAAAACGTAATTATGTAAAAGTAGCCTACATTTTAAATAGAATATAGCTTTAAATAGAATAGAAACTTTTAGGCTATAGGAGAACATTTTATTAATCAAAAGTTAAAATAGGCCTATCTCGCAGTCAGCGAAAATAAAGTGCTGCTTTCAATGACGCTATTGAGGAATGCAAAGACTGAAGAGCGCTTCTCTCGCGTGCGCACACTGACTGCTGAACAACCGAACTTCTGGGTTTTTATCAGTGTGAAAAGTCGTGGTCGAGTGGTAGAACATTGGTACAATTATTTTGATGACACTGTTTCGAATCCCGCATAAACATGTATTAAAATTACCTTGCATTTCTATTTTACATTAAGGAACAAATCTCTTCCAACAGATTGACTTAATTTACATCTTCAAAAGCAGTTATGATAAAAAAAATTCCATGTAGATAAAAAACAAAACAAAAAAAACAACCAAGCTAAGCAAGTTGCGATTTGCCGGTGGGGTATTTCCCCCTCCACAGTAATCAATGCTATAATTCGCCTAAATAGACAATATCAAATATGTGTATATATATTTTTAAATATGCAACACGCACGTTTAAACAACATATAGCCTAATAAAATCTGAACCAGCGTTTCTGCGCCTGTATTGACACATAACATGCAGCGCGCGTTTAAGTTTCAGTGGCCTTAATAGCCTATTGTTCGACAAACGCGCCGCGGCGGTGGTGACTTGAATTTATTTATTATTCATTAGACCGAACACATGGCTGAGTGGTAGAGCATGGGCCTACGGTTTAACCATTGCAAACACATGGGTTCGAAGCTTGCTCAAACATGGATTACTTTTTATATTTAGGCTATTAATGCAGAAAGATTTGTTCTAAAACTCTGTTACACCATTTAGTTTTTTTGCTTATATTTATAAAATAAAATGACCATGCATTTCTATTTTAAACTAAGGAACAAATCTCTTCCAACAGATTGACTGAATTTACATCTTCAAAAGCAGTTATGCAAAAAATATAGAAAATAAAACTTAATGGGGTTCCATGTAGAATTAAAAAAAAACACACCCCCCCCCTCCACAGTAATCAATGTTATAATTAGCCTAGACCATATCAAATATATTTATTTATTTTTAAATATGCAACACGCATGTTTAAACAAACAACAAATAAAATCTGAACCAGCGCTTCTGCTCCTACCTCCTGTATTTGAGAGATGTCAGTTTCAGTTTCAGTGGCCTTAATACATTGATTGACGGCTTTTTAAAATGTCACGAATTGTTTTGAGGTGGTTTTGAGCGAAATATTGAAATATTGAAGTTTATAATCGAGTATTTTTTTTTTGACACACCACGCCCAGTGTAGGCCTATTCTAAAATCAGGTTTTATTCTGGCATTAATTGTGTTCGACAAACGCGGCGGTGTTCACTTGAATTTATTTTTCTCATAACAGCTAAAATAAAATCATCTTTTAAACTGTAAAAGGTGTACGTTTTCGTGTAAAGTAGGCTTACACTCACAATAGGTTAACGACAAAACGTTTTCCTGCTCATGAGCGAATACTCACTGGGGAAACATATGTTTGTGCATTTTCCCCTAAGTGAACACATAGCTGAGTGGTAGAACTACGGTTAGAACATGATAATGACCTGGGTTCGAAGCCCGATTCAACATGGATAACTGTAGTTAAATTTTATATTTAGGTATTTATGCAGAAAGATTTGTCTAGTTCTAAAACTGTTACACCATTTAGTTTTTTTTTTTTTTTTTTTTTGCTTGTATTTATTAAAAAAAATATATATTTCCATTTTACACTAAGGAAGGAACAAAATAGTATCCAACAGAATGACTTCAGTCTGAACATGTTGAACAATGATTTTTAAATCAAACAACAATATTGTTAATGATAAATTAAACTTTTTTTTTTTCAAAACGCTATATAAATCCATCAATTTTTTTTGTAAAAACAAGGTTTGTCTTTAAAAGAAAAGAAGAAAAAAAAAAAAACAAGAGAACATGCAACATAATCAGGGGCTCATGCTACAAATTAATATAAATTAAATTTAGTAAAACAACCTGAAAAAAGTAATGATAGTAATGTTATGTAAAGTTATTTAGTAATAGCCTACATTCAGAGTCATTTTTAGTAAAGTGTCAAACCTGAAAAAAATAGTATAATTTCTACATATGCATGAAAAAAACTAATTATTACAAATGATCAATAATGATAACGATATTCAAAAGTAGGGATGGGCCCCCCTCCAGCACATGCACACATGCATGTATAGAATGTGAGCAAAGCAGAGCGGCGTGACGCTTAAATATAAGTAAAAAAAAAAAAAAAAAAAAAAAACATAGGCTACGTTTCACATTTATGTTTTATAATATTATGTTACTTATTTTTATTATTTCGTCTATGTTGAGTAGGCTATATAAAAAGTGAACCGCATGAGATGAGTAAGATAGGATCAAAAGCTACCCAGTATATCGGAAAATATTTGAGTGGGTCAGACATGATTTTGACCACCAATTAAGTTTTGTTTTGTAGAAAGCTTGTAAATTTCGTTTCGGATAAATTCTATCTTCATTGTAATAAATGTTTCATCAACAAATTGACTGGATTAACACAGAAGTAAATATCAGACAATATAATCAGGACACAGAGGCGCGATATGAACTAGAAAGCTTTAAATGTCTACTTTTAAACAAAACATTTAAAAACGAAATAAATTGGCAACTCTCTGCGTAAGTAGGCTAATTCGAAGTAGCCATATGCGTTTAGGCCTATGCGCGTTCACTGCGAAGGCGAGTCAGCATCATCAACTTTATCTTTGCTGCTGACACAGACAGAAAACACTAGTTTACTAGAGTTTAGAGCAGCATGTTTGCAACAATAACACAATCAAACAGAATGTAAGCCCTGTGTGTGTGCATGTTCAGTTGTGTGTGCGCGCGTCACACGTTAAATGTTTTAGAATGTAACACAACATTCAAATGCAAATATGCGCCCTCCCCCACTTGAAAGCCTGTGTGTCCACCAAAGCGTTTTTCCACACGCCTGGCGTGTTTTCAATTGTTTTCAATGGGAGCGCCGCGTTTTTTTAAACGCCATGAGCGTAATCAAAGCAGCTCCTGAGATTAGACTAGCGTTTTTAGTATGTCCTTTTTTTCTTCGAACAATTCAAGAACAATATAGGCTATTGGCTACAAATTGAACATTTTTTTTAGTTTATTTTTTTTGTAAAACTTTAAAACTGGCCTTTACTTTTCTTGACGATTCCTCGGTAGCTTTTGTTTGAAGGCATTCAGTTGCTCCAAAAACACTAACGTTAGAAACATAACTGCACTTTATCACAACGGATTAATAAACCGTAGGCCTATACCACGAGTTCCTAATCCGTGCTCTCAGATTTGTAAACCGTGCCCTCAGTTTTTGCAATCTGTACCCACAAATTCATAAACCGTGCCAACGCTTTCGCAATCCGTATGGGTTTGTAATCCGGACTCACGGGTTTGTGGCTCGTCCTCCAGAGTGTGCCGCATGATTCAACTAGGCCTCCTGTTTAGATGCGGGATGCATTGCATTGTTTTTAAAATCCTTTTTTTTAATGGATAATTTCTTGCATTTAAAAAAATAAATACATTTAGGATACTTTTATCTTTAAAGTAAATTTTTAGAGGAAAAATCTCAGTACTATAATAAGCGAAAATAATAATAATAATAATAATAATAACACAGTTCAAAAACTGTAAAAGGTTTGGTTATAAGTTATAAATTATTTTATGTTAAATATATTACTGTCGTCGGTGAACTCATTCATAGTAGTAATGCAAATAAAAATGCATTTAGGCTACAGGCCTATTTAGAAGACGCTTTTATCCACAAAAAAGAACAAAGCAATTCGTCAAATGTCAGTCTTAGACAATAATAATAGGCTACGATTCTAACAAACAAACACAGGTTTTAACGTATATCCAACTGTTTGTGTGCATGTCACTGCCGCGGCCGCAAACACTTGCATGTTCCTATCAACAGTGGAACAATTTAAAATAATAGCATTTCTGGTCATACGGAAAAAAAAAGACATAATACATAATACATTATTTGCAACTACTTTTATTTGTGTAAACTCACAATAACAAGAAAACGTCGTTATTTTTCAGACACAAGCCTATAAATCACCTATAAATCATCTCTCACATGCTCTTCTCATTTAGCACTGCGGGTAAAATATAGTTTTTAGAAAGCAAAATCTATTTTTTTTTTCATATTAATTTGCGAATATTTTAAATGTTTAATAAAGGCAAAAAGTCAGCCTATGCGTCAAAATCTTGCTTAGGCCTATTTGTGATAATCTCAGCCCTGTTTTATTATTGTCTAACCAGTAGGCCTATTATGACTGACATTTGACGAATTGCTTTGTTTCTTTTTTTTTTTTTTTTTTATAAAAGCGTCTTATATCTAAATATGTTGCCTAAATGTAATAATAATAGCATATTATTATTAGGCCTATTATTTGCGTTTATAACTTTAAATGAGTTCACTTAAGACAGGAATATGTAAAACAATTTATGGATGTTTTATTTTTATAGACCTATAACTTTGTGTTTGTCTTAGGCTATATTTATTTATTTTTTTGTAAGTGACGTCCTTTTAAAAACAATGCATCCCGCATCTAAACAGGAGGCCTGGTTGAATCATGCGGCACATTCTCAGGGACGAGCCACAAATCCGCGAGTCCAGATTACACACCCGTGAGTAGCCTACGGATTGCGAAAGCGTGGGCACGGTTTATGAATTTGTGGGTACATATTTCAAAAACTGAGGGCACGGTTTACAAATCTGAGAACAGGGATTAGGAACTCGTGGCTACGGTTTATTAATCCGTGGGCACGAATTGTTAAACCGAGGGAACAGTTTAAGAATCCGTGAGTAGCCTACAGTTTAAAAATTGAGGGGACGGATTGCAAAAGCTACCTATTTAAGCTTCAAGAACGGTAGGATAAACATAAAAGCTGTCGACCAAGAGCATGTAACGAGGTTCGATCTTGTGTCGTTTGGAGGTATATGAGGTTGAGGATGATGCGTTAACCACACAGCTATCGCTGGATTGCTAATGCGCTGTCGTCTTATAGGATACGATTGTAAAGCCTCATTGATGTAGCCTAATATGTTTTGACTGCAATGTTTTAAGGTTTCATTATTTTTTTCAATTTAATTTCAGTACTGTGATTAATGAATTAATTTAACTACGTTTCACTTGAATTAATCTGCTACCATCTTTCAATCGCTCTGAAAGAGCCGCGGCACAGTTGAAGATTACACAAAAAACGGACACTTTTCAAAATCTGTGATTGTTGCGCCTCTTAGCGGCCAAAGGCAGCAAATACACCTCAACTTTTACCGCCGCGGCAAACCTGCGGCGGTAAAAACCACATTCTGGTTGTGTTCCGTGTTCTCCCCACGGAAAGGGCAACCCAGTGCACAAAGGATGGATATTACTCAGGATTTCACTTTATTTGTTTTTATTTCACAAATAAACAACCAGGTAATAAACCTGAGAAGATAAGAAATACAACATTTAAACTTTCATGTGTATACTAGTTAATACATAATTCAAATAACAATATGCAAAAAATAAATAACATTAATCAAAATACAAAACATTTATAATAATAATAATCACTATATAATAATAACAGTAATCATCAACACAAAATTTTATGTACATGCCTCACACTTCATACACTATGCACCATAATCAAGTCCTACCAAACCCATACAAGCAGTAGACTACAGCTGGAACTACATTTCCCAGAACGCCCCACGGCAAACCGGGAAGGATAACATTACTCACATTAGATACCAGCTCGCGATTTATACTTCAAATTCAAACATGTTTAAAGTCAGATAAAGTAAACACAAATGGACACATCTTCGATGTTTTAAGTAAGTCTAAAATGTTAACTTTGTCTCACAGGTACCTCGTCAACTTAGTTAACTAAGCTTGTTTAGATCTAAGCATTATCTCTCTCATGAAACGGACACAAACACAGTACAATATAGATGCATGGGTGAGAGCAAACAACATGAAGCATACATCATAAAGCAGACAAGAAACATTAAAATTAAGAGAGCTTACCAAGTGGCTGCACACCGGGTTGAAGTCAATATAGATTCAATGAATCGCACTTCCTTTAAACATAGTGAACTCCGGTCACATGTTCCACAGCACACTCATCTCTTAAAGAGGCACTACACTATTAGGCTACAAACCTCAAACGTTTCTAATATCCGTTGTAACTCTAGTTCAATGTACACATCTGAATTAAACATGCAAATAATAATAATAATAATTAAATAATAATAGAAATAACAAAACTCCACTGAAAACAAAACACCTCCCACTTAAGTTCCTGATCTTACAATCCAGGGAACTTAAAAACAAACCCAAATAACACCCTTTAATTATTATTTATATAGACATACATTTTTTTTTTTTTTTTTTTTTTCACTTTAAAATAGCCCATGGCTTTGCACAATGTCTATGTATTAGTGTTCAATGAAGGCACAACCAATGGAGAAACTGCTTAGTCCAATGTCCAAGTCAATCACATCCCTTTGGCAGGTGTGTAGTGTACTGCCCGGGTATGCAAGGTATGGAATGTGCATGCTCTTATTTCTTCATGTATGTGCAATGTGAATGGCATGGTGGCAGCGCTAGGCTTACACCAACCAGCCAACAGGAGGTAAGGGGAATGAGCAGAATGAGATTGTTTCAGGAAGAGGTGAGTGTCATGGTAGCTGGGACGGATGAGTTTCATCCTCCACCGGGAGAAGGACAACTAGTCTTCTCACGTCTCTTCTGATAACTGTCATGGGCAGTGAAGAACTCCTCTTCTTGCGGCCACCCACCAGGGATACAGGAAGGCCAGTACATGTTGAGATGTCAGCATCCCTGACAATTCCTTTACTGTCAGGATAAGTTGTCAGAATCCGGCCCAAACGAAACTGACCTCTCAAAGCATTTGGGTCAGCAATCCAGACGAGATCCCCGACTTTGACATTCCTCTCCGTCCGGTGCCATTTATGTCGAATGAACAGATTTGGGCCAGCTAGTTCCCTCCACTTAGCCCAGAACCGGTCCACTCCGATTTGAATAGCCCTTAAACGACGCCAGGGATGGGTCTCTAGGTCAAGCCCTCTGGTGTCACCTCCAAGCGATGCTCGACCAAGTATGAGGGAGTTGGGTGTTAAATACTCGATCGAGTCTTCCTGTTCTTGAGCTCTGGCATCGATTGGGCGTTCGTTTGTCAGGTTGGCTGCCTGATAGAACAGCGTTTGGAGCTCCCCCCATGTGAGTGACTCTGTAACTCCTCCGAGGCTCATGAGCGCCCTCTTCAAAAGCTTTACAGCAGCCTCCGCAGCTCCATTCCTGTGAGGTGCATCTGCCGGGTGAAAATCCCACTTCCACTCAGTCCCGTTCTTAGCGGCAACATTTTCTATTGACGTAGCCTGCAGGCAAGCCAGATTTTTATACAGCTCATGCAGAGCTGACTTGGCGCCAATGAAGTTGGTGCCTCTGTCGGACCATAGTTTCCTTGGATGCCCTCTCAGAGCAACAAAGCGGGAATATGCTTGGAGGAAGCTTTCTGACGATTGGTCATCAGTGAGGTCCGCATGGACAGCTCTTGAGGCCATACAACAAAAAACAATACCCCAAACCTTCTTACTTGTCCTTCTTTTAACAGCGTCTTTCACCTCGAAGGGGCCAAAAAGGTCAAGGGTTGTATACTCAAATGGGCTTGCTCTTTGGGTGCGCTCTTGAGGGAGCTCACTCATCACTTGCTGACACATCTTGGCTTTTTGCTTTCTGCAGGTGACACAGTTGTTCAGCACCTTTTTAACTGTTCTTCGTCCCTGCACAATCCAAGCTTTCCTTCTTGTCCGTAGAAGGGTAGAGGCAACACCTTCATGATTTTCTTCATGTGCCTCCCTGGCCAGTAGGATTGCAAGCCACGACTGGCATGGAATTAAGGGTACAGCCACTTTATCCTCATTCCAGCATTGGATTCTCCCTCCGCAGAGCAAGAGTCCTGTCATTTCCTCCTTCTGAACAACCAGGCGATCCAGAGTTGTGTCCCGAAACTCGATACCATCTTGAGCTTCGAGAGCTAGATCTTTGAAAGCTTTTGCCCTTTTTTCCACAGATAGGTATGGTCTTGCCTCCCACTTTGACCCAACTGGGGCCTGGCTGTTACCTAGCCAGATTTCTACTGCTTGTCTCATCCATGCAATGGTTCCGCATAACCGTGACAGTGAACTGAACCTTCGGGGGTCGACAAGGCGCACAAGTGCTACACTGGATGGACTTGACCATTTCCTGGTCTGGGCCTCTGCTGTAACTAGGGCTGAGAACGCCTTCCTCCGAAGTCCCCCAATCTCCTCAGCAACAGAGGGGTTGATCTCTCTGGCAGTTTTAACTGGCCAATCTGATTCAGGCAACTTCAAAAATTCTGGGCCTTCCTGCCAGACTGATCCTTCAGCAAGCTCCTCAGGGGATGCCCCTCTCGTGATGAGGTCGGCAACGTTCTGTCTTCCTTCGACCCACCTCCAGTCTTCTACTGATCCGGCCTTTTGGATTTCTCCAATCCGGTTTGCAAAAAATGTCTGATAGCCATAACTATCCTTCTGGATAGCTCCCAGGATTGTCTGGCTATCGACAAAATGGACCCACCGATCGACCTTGATGTAGCAGTGCTTCTCGAAGTATGTCTTCAAGCGAGATGCAAAGACAGCCCCGCATAACTCAGCTTTAATAACATCACCTTTCTGGTCTAGAGGAGTAAGCTTAGCCTTTGACTCAACCAGCCTTACTGCAACTCCATTTTCTGTCTCCCACCGTAGGTAAAGAATGGCTCCGTAGGAAGCTTCACTACCATCGGAAAACGTGATCCCCAATGGGCGACCTATGGCTCCAAGGGGTGTGAGACTCCTGTTGAATCGAAGTTGGCCAAGCCTTACATATTGCTCAAAGAGTTTTATTGCAGCCTCTCGAAGACGTAGTGAAAGAGGATCGTCCCAGGTGTCTTTGGAGGGATGGTCTCTTCCTGCTTCCTGAAAGGACTCTCTTACGAGCATCACTCCTTGTTGCTTGGCAGGTGAGGCCAGACCGATGGGGTCATAAAACCCTGCGATCTGACTCAGCAGCATGCGTCGGGTAAGAGGGTCGGGGGTGCTGCCTCTGATCTCCTCCTCTCGTAGATCCAGACCGGTCCTCATCTTTCCTCTCCTTCTTGAGAAGTTCACTGATGTCAGCACACGAAGTTTATCAGATTCGGGTTCATATCCCAATCCCAATGCCTTGTTCTCCTCGTCCCGCATCTGGTTGGGGAGTATCAGAGTTTTGTCCTCTGTTGACCTGACATTGCTGGGGTCAGTGGGTTTTCTACTCCTCCCACTTTGGCCTGTCAGGATCCAGGGCTTAAGGGAAAAGCCACCCGCTTTTAAGATCTCTTCCACTCCTTCAGTCAACCTATCCAGAGTTTGGAGATCATCATGTGACGTCAAGATGTCATCCACATAGCAGTCCTCTGTCAGGATCCGGCGCTCTTCAACCATGGATGTAAACTGAGGCAAATTTGCCGTCTCTCTCATGGCAACCTGAGCGATGCATCCGGCAGGCTTGTCGCCAATGTTAACTCTGATGACAGCAAACTCACCGATTTCATCTTCGGGGTCATCCCTCCAGAGGAACCGATGGAGATGAACCTCCTCGTCCTTCAGCCACACTGAATTGTACATTTTTTTAACAT
Organism: Pimephales promelas; assembly: GCF_988280905.1. Classification (NCBI taxonomy): domain Eukaryota; kingdom Metazoa; phylum Chordata; class Actinopteri; order Cypriniformes; family Leuciscidae; genus Pimephales; species Pimephales promelas. The sequence goes on along the minus strand of NC_142792.1, from coordinate 28,278,152 downwards.
CACCAAGGGCAGCATGCAGTCTACTCCTGAATCTAAGCAGGACACCTCGGATCGGATTGAGGACATCAGGGCCTTTGTGTAGGAGGTTGTTCAGGCTAAAACCTCTGAACTCCTGGCTACTGTTCCACACTATCCTTACTGGCGTTGAGCTAGAATGAGGGTTCGGGGCAACCAGATGGCTGATGTACCAGATTAGGCCGTTCCAACCCATGATATTTTCCTTTGTGAGTTTTATGGCTGCTCCTCTTGATACCATCTCATGGATCTGATCTCCATATGCCGCTTTCCACACAGGTTCTCTTGCCAGCCGAGCCTCTGTGTTCTTGAAGGTTGCCTCCACCGCTCGGCGGTTATCTGGGAGAATCGCTGGACTTACTTTCCATGGGTAGGCCGCATCCCAGTGTGGGGCATCGCTGTGTTTATCCGCTAGCACATAAGAGAGGCAGTCCTTTATCTTTTCTAAGCCCCTTTCTTCTCCAAGGGTCATCTCTTTGCCTCCCGGAGGGCACTTGCTGCACTTGCAGCTCCCACATTTCGGGTCACATGCTGCTCCAATACTATCCCACTTGAACCACTCAAACACCTCCTTATTCGTGACAGTGGTGTTGCTGAGGGTTACTTCTTCCATTGTCATTGAATCCTCACTCAAAGCTTTGGAGTCCACAAGGACTTCCTTGTACACCATTGAGGAAGTTCTCATAGACCTCGCAAAGTGAGTTTCAGACTGGTGCAGCATTAGGTCGACCACCTCAAAGAGATCAGGGTGAGTCCCGCCAACAGTTTTGCCCAATGGGCCATCCCAGAGTACTAGATCCCCTTCCAACTTAAACGGCTGTGGAACTAAACGACCTTCCCTGTGGCTGATCAGAAGATCGATGTTCTCAGGACGGACCAGCTCTTCAGCAGGGACGTCAGGAAAGATCTTTTGAAGTTGTTGCGGAGTGACAGGCCGACTTATCTCCGCAATACTCTCCAGGCCATAGCAGAGCAATTTGTGTTCCGTTACCTTCCCCTTGATGGTCTTCACTCTTAATCGCAGGGAGTACCTCTTTGTTATGACTGTCGTTTTCATCCCTCCTATTCCATGGACAATTAACTTGATGCGCTCACCAATCAATCCAAGGCGCTGAGCAGCGTTATTTGTTATATAGTTGGTGTCAGAGGCAAGGTCAATAAGAGTGCCTATCAGCTGGCCTGAGTTAGTTGTCACTTCCAGTAACATCATTATAACTGGGTACTCTTTCAATCCACCTCCAGCAGTACAGATCGTGGTTGATGCTTTGTTGGAAAAAGCATTCCTGAATTCTGCTCTTAATTCCGGATTGACTTTCGCCAAGAGCTCTTCTTGCTTGCTGGTCAGCCCGAGGCCTTTCCTCTCGGCCCTTTTAGTACCTTGTACCTCGCTGCCAACGTCTTTCTCTCGAGCGATGTAATTTGAGCACAGCAGATAGTGGTGAGGCTCTTCCTTGCGGCAGTTCATTTTACTGCAGATGAACTTCGGGTTGCAACGGCCATCCATTTGGTGGAAGCACAGGCAACGATTGCATATTTGATGGATCTTTAGATGGGCTTTTCTCCTCTGGAGATCCCACTCCCTGAAGGTTTTGCAGGCAAACAGCCTGCCAGCATGTGTCTCATCAGCACATGCAGTGCACGAGCTCAAGCGTGGTTTTGTCTGAGACTCTCTTCGGCCTGAGGTAGCTTTGGAGAACGCTTTCTTGACTCCTCCTTCTGGCTTGTCTACCAAGCCCTTCACTGAGAAGCTTCTGTCCCTAGGGCTTACCTCTAGCTGATCCAGCTCCTCCAGGATCGCCTCCTGCTTCTTCAGGAATCGCAGTAAGCAGTCGAAGTGGTTATTCGGATCAAACCCATTCACAGGCTCAGTCTTGTGCGCAATCCATTTCTCCTTCAGAGCACTTGGCAGCTTGCATTCAAGGGACTGTGCTACCCAACGATTCTTTATTACCTCCTCTTCTCCTAGGATCACAAGGTTACTCAGGGCCCGCTCCACCGCTTGAATCAGCTCAATTGCTTTCCTAGGGTTGTCTCCCTTTACAGAGGGTAAGCCCTGAATCTCCTCGGATATCTTCAGAACGATTCTTGCCTTGTTCCCGAAACGGTTATCGAGGCGCCTGAACATTTCATCTGCCGATGCACAGCTAGATAGAACTAAGCCTTTCTTCACCCTGTCCTCGAGACTTTCCAGGAGGTGGAACCTTGTAACACCAGCTGTCCTCAGTGGGTTTCCCAGCTCTTCTAGCTCTTCCCACTCAGCCTTCCACCGATAGTAGTCAGTCATGTCTCCCGAGAATTTGGGCAGGCGTGTTCTTTCAAGACTGATCTGTGGTCGGAAGCCGTATGCCCCGGGATGTAGATCAGGGATACTTTGTCGTGGTGCAAATGGAAATGCAGCCGCTCCAGTACTGGATACAGATGGTACGATTGGAATGTGTGTTTTTTCAAGACTGATCTGTGGTCGGAAGCCGTACGCCCCATGATGCAGGCCAGGGATCCTTTGTCGAGGTGCAAATGGAATTTGGGGCTGCGAGCTATCTCCAGTGGGCCCCTCACCGGACTCGCTATGCTCTTCATTCGTATCTGCTCCTTCATCCTCTTCTACCCGCTTTAACGTACGCCAGCTCCGTACCCAGTCATGCAGTCTGTTGCCCAGATTGTATAGTTGCTGCTTGTACGCTGTTGTCTTGGCTCCAAGGACAAGACTTTCCCATTCAACCACCTTCTCCTCTAGCATTTTGATTCTCTCCAGCAGACCCTCTCTCAGGACTTGAAAGTCGTCCTCCGACAAATCCTTCACATCGGTGTCCTCCACTTCAGTGCATTTTTCCTCTGCACCATCGGCGTACAATTTGAGGTCGACATATGCAAATTTAGACCATAACGTCTCCTTAGCAAGCCGGAGCGTTTTTGTATAGGTGGCAAGACAAGTCGCCATTTTCTCTTCTACACGAGCCACTTCTTTTTCTGTTTCTTTTTCGCCATCCACTTCTCCTAGAGCGTCAACATATTCGAGTCCAGTGTCGTGCAGCTTTCCAAAGTCCACACCAAGAGCTCTGATCTCGTCAATAAGCGCCTTTTTTTCTAGGAGGTCTATAGTGAGTGACAGCTTTTTGGCTCTCTTGCTGAAAGAGCTCTGTGCAGTTGAGCGCTTTCCTTTCAAGGCCACTAATTCTGCCGAATCCATCTTCCTTTCCTGCACTGACCAAGGTGCTATTTCACAGAGGGGTCTATTCGGCCTGTTCCTCTTCCCTTCGAGCTCCTTCACTGGTCAATGTAGATAAGACAGTGGCAAACTTGGCTTAATGCTCTCGGGCCATTTGGTTTATTACTGTTCCGTGTTCTCCCCACGGAAAGGGCAACCCAGTGCACAAAGGATGGATATTACTCAGGATTTCACTTTATTTGTTTTTATTTCACAAATAAACAACCAGGTAATAAACCTGAGAAGATAAGAAATACAACATTTAAACTTTCATGTGTATACTAGTTAATACATAATTCAAATAACAATATGCAAAAAATAAATAACATTAATCAAAATACAAAACATTTATAATAATAATAATCACTATATAATAATAACAGTAATCATCAACACAAAATTTTATGTACATGCCTCACACTTCATACACTATGCACCATAATCAAGTCCTACCAAACCCATACAAGCAGTAGACTACAGCTGGAACTACATTTCCCAGAACGCCCCACGGCAAACCGGGAAGGATAACATTACTCACATTAGATACCAGCTCGCGATTTATACTTCAAATTCAAACATGTTTAAAGTCAGATAAAGTAAACACAAATGGACACATCTTCGATGTTTTAAGTAAGTCTAAAATGTTAACTTTGTCTCACAGGTACCTCGTCAACTTAGTTAACTAAGCTTGTTTAGATCTAAGCATTATCTCTCTCATGAAACGGACACAAACACAGTACAATATAGATGCATGGGTGAGAGCAAACAACATGAAGCATACATCATAAAGCAGACAAGAAACATTAAAATTAAGAGAGCTTACCAAGTGGCTGCACACCGGGTTGAAGTCAATATAGATTCAATGAATCGCACTTCCTTTAAACATAGTGAACTCCGGTCACATGTTCCACAGCACACTCATCTCTTAAAGAGGCACTACACTATTAGGCTACAAACCTCAAACGTTTCTAATATCCGTTGTAACTCTAGTTCAATGTACACATCTGAATTAAACATGCAAATAATAATAATAATAATTAAATAATAATAGAAATAACAAAACTCCACTGAAAACAAAACAGGTTGTCTACCTACTGTATGAAGTGTTGAATGAAAATGTCTCTGAAGAGTCTGTTTAATTGACTAATTACGGAAAGTGTAATTTTTGGAAGCAGAAAGTGTCCGACTCGCGTCTCAGTTTTCAGCTCCTCCCGCCTGCAAGCAAATCTCACCGATCGGTTTCATCCAGCCGATGTCGAACACACCTAAACACTAGTAGTGACGGCAGCGTTACCTGTCACTGTAGTGTCCACACCCTTAATTATGGAGAACTTTAAGGCTTAATATCATTTAAGTGGATGAGAAGCGACTGAAGCTAGTGAAATGCTCTGGAGAAGCTGATGGGCCTCGTGTTTTCTCCTTTGAAAGTGGAATGCAGCAGAGCCGCACCGAGACCGTCACCAGCTCGTAAATTAGCCCTCAGTTTCACCCTCAGATTTGCTGTATCCTCCGCGGATTCCTCGTTCCCTCCTTCGCTTTCTCCGCAAGATGTTGAGCGGCCACCGGCGGATACCGTGCGGAGCGACTCGATTTGTAGAAGGGGAAGTCAACGTCCAAAGTGTGAGAGTTTGTGAATGAGTCCACAACAGAGATGCGGATGTCTAGGAGAGCTTGACGGGTGTAGACTAGACGCGTACAGCAGGTTAGAGACACAGTGGCCTAATGCTGGAGAGAGGCAGGATTACAGGATTACAGTGTGTACTTTTAGTTTCTACCTTTTTTCTCATTACTGTAATACTAGACTATTGAAGCAAACTGCTAATTTTCAATTGTTGTGTTCTAAAAATGTACATATATAAAATGAAAGAATGCCACTCTTTTCTTTGAAGAAAATATTACTTTGTATGAAGTCTGAAACTGTAAAGATGAAAAGTTTGTATTTTCTGCATTGGTGTTTGATGCTAGTGTTGTTCTGAGTGTCAGTGTGTGTTATCTCAGTAAGGGTTGTGTAGTGTTGTTACTCTCAGTGTGTTCTGAGTGTCAGTGTGTGTTATCTCAGTGAGGGTTGTGTAGTGTGTTCCTCTCAGTGTGTTCTGAGTGTCAGTGTGTGTTATCTCAGTGAGGGTTGTGTAGTGTTGTTACTCTCAGTGTGTTCTGAGTGTCAGTGTGTGTTATCTCAGTGAGGGTTGTGTAGTGTTTTCCTCTCAGTGTGTTCTGAGTGTCAGTGTGTGTTATCTCAGTGAGGGTTGTGTAGTGTGTTACTCTCAGTGTGTTCTGAGTGTCAGTGTGTGTTATCTCAGTGAGAGTTGTGTAGTGTTGTTACTCTCAGTGTGTTCTGAGTGTCAGTGTGTGTTATCTCAGTGAGGGTTGTGTAGTGTTGTTACTCTCAGTGTGTTCTGAGTGTCAGTGTGTGTTATCTCAGTGAGAGTTGTGTAGTGTTGTTACTCTCAGTGTGTTCTGAGTGTCAGTGTGTGTTATCTCAGTGAGGGTTGTGTAGTGTTTTCCTCTCAGTGTGTTCTGAGTGTCAGTGTGTGTTATCTCAGTGAGGGTTGTGTAGTGTGTTACTCTCAGTGTGTTCTGAGTGTCAGTGTGTGTTATCTCAGTGAGGGTTGTGTAGTGTTTTCCTCTCAGTGTGTTCTGAGTGTCAGTGTGTGTTATCTCAGTGAGGGTTGTGTAGTGTTGTTACTCTCAGTGTGTTCTGAGTGTCAGTGTGTGTGTTATCTCAGTGAGAGTTGTGTAGTGTTGTTACTCTCAGTGTGTTCTGAGTGTCAGTGTGTGTTATCTCAGTGAGGGTTGTGTAGTGTGTTACTCTCAGTGTGTTCTGAGTGTCAGTGTGTGTTATCTCAGTGAGGGTTGTGTAGTGTTGTTACTCTCAGTGTGTTCTGAGTGTCAGTGTGTGTTATCTCAGTGAGAGTTGTGTAGTGTTGTTACTCTCAGTGTGTTCTGAGTGTCAGTGTGTGTTATCTCAGTGAGGGTTGTGTAGTGTGTTCCTCTCAGTGTGTTCTGAGTGTCAGTGTGTGTTATCTCAGTGAGGGTTGTGTAGTGTGTTACTCTCAGTGTGTTCTGAGTGTCAGTGTGTGTTATCTCAGTGAGGGTTGTGTAGTGTGTTACTCTCAGTGTGTTCTGAGTGTCAGTGTGTGTTATCTCAGTGAGAGTTGTGTAGTGTTGTTACTCTCAGTGTGTTCTGAGTGTCAGTGTGTGTTATCTCAGTGAGGGTTGTGTAGTGTGTTCCTCTCAGTGTGTTCTGAGTGTCAGTGTGTGTTATCTCAGTGAGAGTTGTGTAGTGTTGTTACTCTCAGTGTGTTCTGAGTGTCAGTGTGTGTTATCTCAGTGAGGGTTGTGTAGTGTGTTCCTCTCAGTGTGTTCTGAGTGTCAGTGTGTGTTATCTCAGTGAGGGTTGTGTAGTGTGTTCCTCTCAGTGTGTTCTGAGTGTCAGTGTGTGTTATCTCAGTGAGGGTTGTGTAGTGTTGTTACTCTCAGTGTGTTCTGAGTGTCAGTGTGTGTTATCTCAGTGAGAGTTGTGTAGTGTTGTTACTCTCAGTGTGTTCTGAGTGTCAGTGTGTGTTATCTCAGTGAGGGTTGTGTAGTGTGTTACTCTCAGTGTGTTCTGAGTGTCAGTGTGTGTTATCTCAGTGAGGGTTGTGTAGTGTGTTACTCTGTGTGTTCTGAGTGTTAGTGTGTGTTATCTCAGTGAGGGTTGTGTAGTGTGTTCCTCTCAGTGTGTTCTGAGTGTCAGTGTGTGTTATCTCAGTGAGGGTTGTGTAGTGTTGTTACTCTCAGTGTGTTCTGAGTGTCAGTGTGTGTTATCTCAGTGAGAGTTGTGTAGTGTTGTTACTCTCAGTGTGTTCTGAGTGTCAGTGTGTGTTATCTCAGTGAGGGTTGTGTAGTGTTGTTACTCTCAGTGTGTTCTGAGTGTCAGTGTGTGTTATCTCAGTGAGGGTTGTGTAGTGTTTTCCTCTCAGTGTGTTCTGAGTGTCAGTGTGTGTTATCTCAGTGAGGGTTGTGTAGTGTGTTACTCTCAGTGTGTTCTGAGTGTCAGTGTGTGTTATCTCAGTGAGGGTTGTGTAGTGTTTTCCTCTCAGTGTGTTCTGAGTGTCAGTGTGTGTTATCTCAGTGAGGGTTGTGTAGTGTTGTTACTCTCAGTGTGTTCTGAGTGTCAGTGTGTGTTATCTCAGTGAGGGTTGTGTAGTGTGTTACTCTCAGTGTGTTCTGAGTGTCAGTGTGTGTTATCTCAGTGAGAGTTGTGTAGTGTTGTTACTCTCAGTGTGTTCTGAGTGTCAGTGTGTGTTATCTCAGTGAGGGTTGTGTAGTGTGTTACTCTCAGTGTGTTCTGAGTGTCAGTGTGTGTTATCTCAGTGAGGGTTGTGTAGTGTTGTTACTCTCAGTGTGTTCTGAGTGTCAGTGTGTGTTATCTCAGTGAGGGTTGTGTAGTGTGTTCCTCTCAGTGTGTTCTGAGTGTCAGTGTGTGTTATCTCAGTGAGGGTTGTGTAGTGTTGTTACTCTCAGTGTGTTCTGAGTGTCAGTGTGTGTTATCTCAGTGAGAGTTGTGTAGTGTTGTTACTCTAGGTGTGTTCTGAGTGTCAGTGTGTGTTATCTCAGTGAGAGTTGTGTAGTGTGTTACTCTCAGTGTGTTCTGAGTGTCAGTGTGTGTTATCTCAGTGAGGGTTGTGTAGTGTGTTACTCTCAGTGTGTTCTGAGTGTCAGTGTGTGTTATCTCAGTGAGGGTTGTGTAGTGTGTTACTCTCAGTGTGTTCTGAGTGTCAGTGTGTGTTATCTCAGTGAGGGTTGTGTAGTGTTGTTACTCTCAGTGTGTTCTGAGTGTCAGTGTGTGTTATCTCAGTGAGAGTTGTGTAGTGTGTTACTCTCAGTGTGTTCTGAGTGTTAGTGTGTGTTATCTCAGTGAGGGTTGTGTAGTGTGTTACTCTCAGTGTGTTCTGAGTGTCAGTGTGTGTTATCTCAGTGAGAGTTGTGTAGTGTGTTACTCTCAGTGTGTTCTGAGTGTCAGTGTGTGTTATCTCAGTGAGGGTAGTGTAGTGTGTTATTCTCAGTGTGTTCTGAGTGTCAGTGTGTGTTATCTCAGTGAGGGTTGTGTAGTGTTGTTACTCTCAGTGTGTTGTGAGTGTCAGTGTGTGTTATCTCAGTGAGGGTTGTGTAGTGTGTTACTCTCAGTGTGTTCTGAGTGTCAGTGTGTGTTATCTCAGTGAGGGTTGTGTAGTGTTGTTACTCTCAGTGTGTTCTGAGTGTCAGTGTGTGTTATCTCAGTGAGGGTTGTGTAGTGTTGTTTCTCTCAGTGTGTTCTGAGTGTCAGTGTGTGTTATCTCAGTGAGGGTTGTGTAGTGTGTTACTCTCAGTGTGTTCTGAGTGTCAGTGTGTGTAATCTCAGTGAGGGTTGTGTAGTGTGTTACTCTCAGTGTGTTCTGAGTGTCAGTGTGTGTTATCTCAGTGAGGGTTGTGTAGTGTGTTACTCTCAGTGTGTTCTGAGTGTCAGTGTGTGTTATCTCAGTGAGGGTTGTGTAGTGTGTTACTCTCAGTGTGTTCTGAGTGTTAGTGTGTGTTATCTCAGTGAGGGTTGTGTAGTGTTGTTACTCTCAGTGTGTTCTGAGTGTCAGTGTGTGTTATCTCAGTGAGGGTTGTGTAGTGTTGTTACTCTCAGTGTGTTCTGAGTGTCAGTGTGTGTTATCTCAGTGAGGGTTGTGTAGTGTGTTACTCTCAGTGTGTTCTGAGTGTCAGTGTGTGTTATCTCAGTGAGGGTTGTGTAGTGTTGTTACTCTCAGTGTGTTCTGAGTGTCAGTGTGTGTTATCTCAGTGAGGGTTGTGTAGTGTGTTACTCTCAGTGTGTTCTGAGTGTCAGTGTGTGTTATCTCAGTGAGGGTTGTGTAGTGTGTTACTCTCAGTGTGTTCTGAGTGTCAGTGTGTGTTATCTCAGTGAGGGTTGTGTAGTGTGTTACTCTCAGTGTGTTCTGAGTGTCAGTGTGGGTTATCTCAGTGAGGGTTGTGTAGTGTTGTTACTCTCAGTGTGTTCTGAGTGTCAGTGTGTGTTATCTCAGTGAGGGTTGTGTAGTGTGTTACTCTCAGTGTGTTCTGAGTGTCAGTGTGTGTTATCTCAGTGAGGGTTGTGTAGTGTTGTTACTCTCAGTGTGTTCTGAGTGTCAGTGTGTGTTATCTCAGTGAGGGTTGTGTAGTGTTGTTACTCTCAGTGTGTTCTGAGTGTCAGTGTGTGTTATCTCAGTGAGGGTTGTGTAGTGTGTTACTCTCAGTGTGTTCTGAGTGTCAGTGTGTGTTATCTCAGTGAGAGTTGTGTAGTGTGTTACTCTCAGTGTGTTCTGAGTGTCAGTGTGTGTTATCTCAGTGAGGGTTGTGTAGTGTTGTTACTCTCAGTGTGTTCTGAGTGTCAGTGTGTGTTATCTCAGTGAGGGTTGTGTAGTGTGTTACTCTCAGTGTGTTCTGAGTGTCAGTGTGTGTTATCTCAGTGAGGGTTGTGTAGTGTTGTTACTCTCAGTGTGTTCTGTAATGGCAAGTTTTAGAGGTTAATGAAAACAGCATCAAAGGTATAAGAAACTTTCCGAACAGGCAAACTGTAACAAAGAGAAAAGGTTTATTCTTGTGAGGAGGCCTCTTTTCAGAGCCGCAGCTACCCAGCTCGGAAAACCAGAAGACCTGTTTGATTTCCACAAACATGACATTTTATACAGTAAAACTCCTCCTTCTTAGTTTCTGTAACTTTCCACATCTGTTGTCTCAAAAGGTGACCATGCCCCTCCTTGCCACCCCAGGGCTCTATAATTAACATAAGAAACAGGGCCATTTGTTCTACCACTCTGTGTGTGAGTGTGTGCATGTGTGTGTGAGAGAGAAAAACATATGATGGCTATTATTCATTTACTTAATACTAAATTTTTCCACAACAGTTCTGAGTGACAGTGTGTGTTATCTCACATTGAAAAAAACTGTAATTGAGAGAGAGAGCATCTATTTGTGTGTGTGTATGTGTGTCTTGTGTGTGTGTGTGTGTGTGTGTTTACTGATTAACTGTGTGTGTTTTGTAGTGTGGATCATGGAGGAGAGATCAGGATTACAGCAGGACTACACAAATGTACGTCTACACACACTCACTTTCTCTCTCTCTCACTCTCACACACACACACGCACACACACACACACACTCTCTCTTTCTCTCTCTCTCTCTCTCTCTCTCTCTCTCTCTTGTGCGCATGTGCGAGCGTTTGCTGAGTGAGTGTGAAGAGTGCGTGGTGAGTGACACCTGAGTGTGTTTTCTAACTTTTTTGTGTTTGTTTGTTTGGTTATGTTTTTGTGTGTTGTTTTTTTGTTTGAGGATTAGTTTTCTTTAGAGAAAGTTAATTGGGAGTCTGCTCCCGGCGTCTCTATTGCCGGGAAGCATGGCTGCGTCAGGTGTAACGAGCAGTGATGGTCTAACTCGGCGTCATGGGATTAAGCTTTTGTGTAATTTTAGTGTAGAGGAATGTGCTTTAGCGGTTGGCAATGTAGTTGGTTACAACGCTATTGTTTCTGCGTCTAAAATGAACAACGCGGTTGTTTTATTTTTAAACGCGATCGAGAAAGTGAATGAACTTGTTCAAACGGGAGTTGTAATCAATGATGCGCTTACGCTTGTTCTGCCGCTTAGTAGCCCTTCTCGAAAGATTATTGTGTCGAATGTACCTCCTTTTGTTTCTGATGCAAGTATTGCTAAAGAATTGTCTTTCTTTGGTAAGATAGTCTCTCCCATTAGAAAGATTGCTTTTAGCTGTAAATCACCCTTGCTGAAACATGTAGTGTCTTTTCGGAGACAAGTCTATATGGTTCTGAAAAACAATGCTGATGAGCTGAACCTGTCATTCAATGTTAAAGTTGAGGAATTTAATTACACAGTCTATGCAACGTCTGAAAGTATAATGAAGTGCTTTGGCTGTGGCAAAATTGGCCATCTGATACGTGTTTGTCCTGATAAAATAGACGAAAATGCTACTGTACAGACCAACACTCAGAGTAATCCTCCTGAAGCTGTGTCTGTCACAGAGGATGTTGTGGCCCCTGCTGCTGCTGGTGGTTCTGGTGGGTCGGTTGGGAATAAACCCACTATGGCTGAGATTACTGCAGGTCTGATCTCTGTCTCTGATCTCATGATTTTTGACACTGTTAATTCGAGCAGTGACATTAATTTAGATAAAATGACAACTACTGATAAACAGGTCAGTGAGGATATTGTTGAAATGGAGATGGAAACAGTGCCAATCTTCAAAGTTCCAAATAAAAGAAAAAAAGGCCACCAGTGCAAAGTCCTTAAACAAACAAAAAAAGACAAAAACGAGGTTGAAAATTTAGTCCCAGAGAATGACAGTGATTCTTCAGATTCTAATGTTTCTGAATGTTCTTATCTTTCATCGCAAAATGAAAATGAGAATCAGACCACAGTATATAAAGTTGAGGACATTAGCAAATTTTTGAAAGAGACAAAAGAATTACCTGGAGTTCAGGTTGAAGATTACTTCCCTGATCGCTCAACTTTCATTAATGATGCAAAAATTCTAATGAAAGAAGGTGCTTTTGCAGACAAAGAAGTTTTCCGTCTTAGAAAAATTGTGAGTAAACTTAGAAAGCAAAATCTTAATGACGAAAAACAAGACATGGTATAATTTCTTCTTTCTGATAGAAGTTTTTGCCTTTCTGACTGTTTCTTTTATTTACTTCTGTCTTTTTAAAACATCATTTTTTTATGAGAGATTTTAAAATTGGAACTCTCAATTTAAATGGTGCTAGAGATGGTCAGAAGAGAATGTGTTTGTTTGAATTTATTAAACAAAAACATATTGATGTCACTTTTGTTCAAGAATCACATAGTGACTTGAATAATGAGGTAGACTGGAAAAAAGAATGGGATGGAGGAATTTGTTTGAGTCATATGTCTTCCAATAGTGGAGGTGTAGCTGTTCTGTTTTCAAAGAAATCCCTGCCAATTTCTTGTGAAATGGAAGAAATAGTTAAAGGCCGGTTTTTAAAAGTTAAAGCTCAGTTTGAAAACACTACAATGACTTTTTTAAATATTTATGCCCCCACAAAAGGGGCTGAAAGAATTGCTTTTTTTGATACAATTAGTGTTGCTCTGAAAGACCTAAGCCCTGAAGAATTATTTTTCCTCGGTGGAGATTTTAATTGTACTGAGAATGATAAATTGGACAGAAATCACTTAGAGCCACATATTGCCTCTCAAAAAGCGCTTACACAGTTGATGAGAACATTTGATTTGTGTGATGTTTGGAGGAATGTGCATCACAAGAATAGGCAGTATACTTGGGCACATAGTAGAGATAATATTATTTCTATGGCAAGACTGGATAGGCTCTATGTGTCTAATTATCAAGCAAATCTGGCCAGAGAATGTAAAATAATTCCTGTAGGGTTTTCTGATCACTGTTCTGTTGTTTGTAATTTTTTTTATTAATTCTGTGTGTTTAAAGAGTGCTTATTGGCACTTTAATACATCCCTTTTAAATGATAAAAAGTTTATTGACATTTTTTATTTGTTTTGGGAAAATTTTAAGAAACAAAAACAGTTTTATACTTCCTTACAACAATGGTGGGATTGTGGCAAGGTCCACATAAAACAGTTATGTCAAGAGTACACTCTTAATGCCACTAAAGATATGGCCCAGTCAATGAAGATTTTAGAAAATGAAATTATAGAACTTTTAAATACAACAGCTTCTACAGGTGACGGTGATTGTTTTGATAGTAGCAAATCCAAAAAGGAAATGCTTGCAGATATGTTGGGTACAAAAGCTCAAGGGGCGTTAATACGTTCACGTTTTCAAAGCATCTCACAAATGGATGCACCATCTAAATTTTTTTTCAATTTGGAAAAAAAAAAAACGGCCAAAGTCGTATCATTCATTCATTACGCTCGGACACAGGGAAAGAGCTTACTGAGCCTAGTGAGATACGCAAACATGCTGTTGATTTTTATTCAAACTTATATAAATGTGAATTGTCTCAAAGAGAAGATAATGACTTCACTTTTTTTAACGGTCTTCCAAAGATTGATGAAGAGTCTAACATTAAGCTTGAACAAAATTTGTCACAAAAAGAATTATATATCGCTATGATGAAGATGGAAAATGGAAAAAGTCCTGGCATTGACGGGATTCCTGTTGATTTTTATAAAATTTTATGGCCAGTGATTGGTGAAGACTTCTTTTTAGTTCTTAATGACAGTTTGAATAAAGGATTGTTACCATTAAGCTGTAGAAGAGCTGTTATTACCCTCCTGCCCAAGAAGGGAGATCTCCAAAATATAAGCAATTGGAGACCGATATCTCTGTTATGTGCCGACTATAAAATTTTATCAAAGGCTTTAGCTACAAGGTTAAGTCAAGTTCTGAGTCAAATAATACATTCTGATCAGAATTATTGCATACCCAATAGGTCAATCCTCGATAACATCTCATTGGTCAGAGATGTTTTGGAGGTTGCGAGGCTATTTGGTGTAAATGGTGGTCTAATTTCGTTAGACCAAGAAAAAGCCTTTGACCGTGTAGAGCATGCATATTTGAGAGATGTTTTAGAAGCTTTTGGTTTTAGTCAGGTTTTTATAAATATGATTGAGGCCATGTATTGTGACATTGAGAGTGTTCTCAAAGTCAATGGTGGTTTGAGTGCTCCGTTTACGATTCAGAGGGGAGTTAGACAGGGATGTGCCATGTCGGGCATGCTTTATTCCCTGGCTATTGAACCTCTGCTTCATAAATTAAGAAATGAGTTGAGTGGTTTTACTATACCACACTGTAATATCACGTTGCACCTTTCTGCTTATGCAGACGATGTAGTTGTCTTTATATCTGGTGCTGATGACATTGAAAAATTGAAGATTATTGTTAACAGTTTTAAAAAAATGTCTTCTGCAAAAGTTAACTGGGGGAAAAGTGAGGCCCTTTTAATGGGCGATTGGAATAGAGGTCCTCCCAGTTTGCCTGGTGGTTTAATGTGGAAGAAAGGTGGATTTAAATATCTTGGAATTTTTCTAGGGAATGATGACTTTGTTACAAAAAATTGGGATTGTATGCTAGAAAAAATCAAAGGACGTTTACAGAGATGGAAATGGCTACTCCCCAAACTGTCTTATCGAGGTCGTACGCTCATAATCAACAATCTGGTAGGATCCTCGTTATGGCATAGACTTGCCTGTGTCGATCCGCCTCTGGGACTGTTACCAAAACTTCAAGCAGAATTGGTCAATTTCTTCTGGGATAATCTACACTGGACGCCTCAAAGTGTTCTTTTCCTGCCAAGGGATGAAGGAGGTCAAGGCTTGGTGAATCTGGTCAGCAGAGGAGCGACTTTAAGGCTGCAGTTCATTCAGCGTTTGCTAATGGGTCCCCAGAATCTAGTGTGGAGACCATTAGCACAGACTATTTTATCTGGAGTGAACGGAATGGGACTTCATGCTGTACTGTTTTTAATGGACTATAATCTCCTGGATTTGTCTAGAATACCTTCATTTTATAGAAGTCTTTTTAAAGTTTGGAGACTTTTTAAGCATGAATGGGCAGAGTCAGCCACATCTCTTTTCTGGTTGCTTGAGGAACCTGTTGTGTTTGGAAGTCGCCTTGATGTGTCAGGAGTTGACCTACCAGGACTAAAAGACTTGCTTGTGTCAAAGAAACTGTTGCAATTGAAAGAGATTGTTAAAAAAGCAGGACCTGGACTAAAAAATGCAGAAACTGTTGCTACACATTTGGGAATAAGATCAGTGAGATTTGTTAGAAGTTTTCTGAACAAACTGGATGGGGTTTTAAACTCCAAGGAAAAAGCTCTACTTGAGAGTTACAGTATGGGTAAGATTGTCCCTGATGATAATGACCTCTTCCCAGATATCAGAAGTACACCTGATCTTGAGGAATGCTCACATAATAGTCCTCTGTTGTGTTTGAATGCAAATGAAAATGTTGATTTTTGTACAGTTAAAGGAAAGATATTATATAAATGTATTGTGAAGGTATTAAATAAACATACATTAAAAGGTAGAATCGACACAGTATGGAGAGACAAGTTTGGAGTGGTAGAGGAATTAAAACCAGAGTGGAGAGTACTATACAAACCACCATTGACTAAAAGAGCAGGCGATCTCCAGTGGAGAATACTGCATGGTGCAATCGCTGTAAATGCCTTTGTGGCGAAATTGAATCCCACTGTAAATGATAATTGTCCTTTCTGTTTAGAGAAAGAAACAATATTCCATTGTTTTATGAACTGTCACAGACTTTCTCCACTTTTTGACCTTCTGGAATTTTTATTCTCTTTATTAGGTATTTCTTTTACAAAGCAATGTTTTATATTTGGCTTCAAGTATAGTAGATTACAGAAGTACAAGTGTCAATTGATTAACTTTATTGTTGGCCAAGCCAAATTAGCAATTTATATTTCCAGAAGGAATGAAATAGAACAGAGAAATGGGCAACATATTGTATCAGTTTTTAAGAATATGTTTAAATCAAGAATTCTTGTTGATTTTAATTATTACAAGATGATGAATGCAATCAACGTTTTTGAGATTGAATGGTGTTGTGATGTTGGTATGTGTTCTATACTTGACAATGAGTTGTTTTTTATATGTGATTTAAGGTAAAGTCATGTAGTGTTGTTGTTGGTTTTTGATTATTGTTGTTTTCTTTTGTTAAATAACAAATAACTGTTGTTGAATAAAGTGTTTTAAAACTCAAAACTCTCTCTCTCTCTCTCTCTCTCTCACACACACACACACACACACTCTCTCTTTCTCTCTCTCTCTCTCTCTCTCTCTCACACACACACACACACACACACACACACTCTCTCTCACACACACACACACACACACACTCTCTTTCTCTCTCTCTCTCTCTCTCTCTCTCTGTGTGTTGTGTTGCATGCTGGGAGTGAGTGCGGTGTGTGAGAGACACGTGCGTGAGAGCGTGAAGTTTCTTAGTGGTTTCTTATATGTTTTGTGGCTATTTATTTATTTATTTTTGCACAGGGTTTTGTCCTTTTCTTTTTTTCTCTCTCTTTAATTTTTTTTATTTTTTATTTCAAAATCACTGTTTATTTATTTAAGCTTGTGAGGGTCGTAAAGCGAGATGGCTGCTTTCCCCGCGGGGAATGAGCCATCTCTATCGCTCCGAAATGGTTTCAGGTGCGTCCCCGAGGCAGGTAACGCTACTGCGATTGAAGAAGTGCTGTTAGCAACAGGAGAACAGGTAGGCCATGAAAACATTGTTTCTGCATCTCGAATGAATAAAGCAGTTGTCGTCTTTTTAAAAAACGAACAACTAGTAACCAAGGTGATTGAAAGTGGCATTTGGGTGAAAGAAACATATGTACCTGTTTCACCACTTTTTGCTCCAGCCACAAAAGTGACCATTTCCAATGTACCCCCTTTTATTAAAGATGACGCGATAGTGCGAGAGTTAACTCGGTTCGGAAAGATGGCTAGCGCTGTGAAAACCATTCCTCTAGGTTGTAAATCTGCCGAACTTAAGCATGTTTTGTCTTTTAGATGACAAGCGTTTATGTTTTTGACCGCTCCTTCTAAAACACTGGATGTTTCGTTTCGAGTGACATGTGGAGAAAGTTCTTATATGGTTTATGCGAGTACTGATACGTTACGTTGTTTTGAGTGTGGAGATATCGGACATAAGAGATTGTCTTGCCCTCATAAACAACTAGCCGAGGAAGAAGCAGGGAAGTCGGGTTTGGCAGGTGCGAGTAGCGGTGCGACTGCAGTGGGGAAGTCGTTAAGTGACACAAGTGCTCGGAAAGAGGATGGAGAAACAAAAGGAATAAATGTAACAAGTGATAGTGGAGTAGAGGTGAGTGTAAACGCGTCTGGAAATACTGAGGGGACAAACGTAGAAGTTTCGGCTTCTGGTGGAACTGGCATTTGTGTGTTAAGTTGTAAAGACGATCGAATGAATAATGACATTGCAGATTCAAATGATGAAGCGGAAAAAGAGTCTGAGGATGAAAGTAGAGATGATGATTCATGCATTGATGTTGACATTGGTAGATATGGAGATTTTTATTCTGTTGAACAGATAAATAGTTTCCTGGATGAAACAAAAGGGAGAAGTGGTAATGTTGAAGAGTTTTTTCCTGATTTGGAGAAATTTATCGCATCCGTAATGAAGGCTCGTAAAGATTGCAATGTTGATGTTTTGTCGCAGCAAAAACGGTTCAGACTGAAGAAATATTTGACAGGAGTCAGACAAAAAATTAGAAAGATGAAAGGCAAACGTAGGTCTAGCAGAACTAATTCTAAATAAGCGCACATGGGGATCTGGCCTTTTCTGTGGTTTTTCCTTTGCTTTTCCTTTACCTTTCCCCTTTTTATGGATGTTCTTAAAATAGGATCCTTAAATATAAATGGGGCAAGAGATAAAAGTAAATGGCCTTTATTAAAAGAATGGGTAAACTTGAAAGAAACTCAAGTTGTGTTTTTACAAGAAACACACAGTAATGAAGAGAATGAAACTGATCTGGGGATATGGTGGGGAGGTGATCATGTCTTGAGTCATGGCACCAACCTTTCTGCAGGGGTGGGAATACTATTTTCACCCAGATGTAATGTTAAAGTTTTGTATAAGAGTGAGGTAGTGAAAGGGTGCCTACTTGCTCTTAGAGTAGAAATAAAAAATCGAGTTTTTGGGCTAATAAATGTTTATGCTCCTACAACAGGTAAAGAGAGGATTGGGTTTTTTCTTAAACTTAAAGATGTAGTTTCCTCTTTTATGAATGAAGATTTTTTGGTAATTGGAGGGGATTGGAATTGTACTTTGGATTTTACTTATGATAGAAATGGAGAAGAACCTCATTTTTTATCAGCAGTTTCTTTAAGTGAGATTATCACACAATTTGCACTTATTGATATTTGGAGAGAGAGAAATAAAGCAGTTAAACAATATACATGGATTAACGTGACAGAAAATAGAATTAGTGCAGCACGTTTAGATAGATTTTATGTTAAGAAAACAATGTGCAGTAGAATAGAAGAGACATGTATAAGTCCAAGCTCTTTTTCAGATCATCATTTAGTTTCTTTAAAAATTATTGTAACACAAACAACCCCTCATTACTCGTATTGGAGATTTAAAAATAGTTTACTAGAGAATCTTGATTTCCATGAAAAATTTAAATGTTTTTGGAATCACTGGACAGAACAAAAGAGTAATTATGAAAACCTTCTTCAATGGTGGGAGGTGGGGAAAGTTCAAATTAAGCTTTTCTGCCAACAATATTCATCACAAGCTTGGAATAGTTTAAAAAGGAAAATGTATAAATTAGAAGATGATATTTCTGCATTGTATGTTTTTTTGATTGATGAGAACGACAGGGGAGTCCAGAAAAATTTGTCATCTAAAAAACATGAATTAAGAGGTATTTTACATGAAAAAGTGAAATCAGCACTTGTTAAAGCAAGTTTTATTTCCATTAATGATATAGATGCACCTACAAAATATTTCTTTAATTTGGAAAAGAAGGTTGTTAATAATAATTATATGCATTGTTTAAGAACACCTGATGGACAAATTACTTCAGATCCTTTAATGATGAGAAGAACTGCTGTTGATTTTTATTCTAATTTATTTGCCAAAGAAGACATCGATTTGAACACAAACTGTGAACTGTTTAAAGATCTGCCAATTTTGAAAGATGATGAAAGACTTTTTCTAGACTCCAGCATTACGTTTGAAGAAGTAACTGATGCAGTAAAACAACTCTCAACTGGTCGAGTACCAGGCCTTGATGGACTTACTGCAGAATTCTACAAATCCCTTTGGGGAATAATTGGTCAGGACTTCTTCAATGTTCTTGAGGAGAGCTATAAATTGAAGGAACTGCCTAAAAGTTGTCAAAGAGCAGTCCTTTCTCTTCTTCCAAAGAAAGGAGATTTGTGTTTACTTAAAAACTGGAGGCCTGTTGCTGTTCTAAATTCTGACTATAAGATACTGTCTAAATCATTTGCAAATCGCCTTAAGACGGTTTTAAGTTCTTTAGTTCATGAAGATCAATCATATTGTGTTCCTAAAAGATGTATTTATGATAATTTGTTTTTAATGAGAGATATTTTAGAATATGTAAAAATGTATAATGTCAGTACTGGTCTAATATCATTAGATCAGGAAAAAGCTTTTGATCGGGTGGATCATTTGTATTTGTTTCATGTTTTAAAGTGTTTTGGTTTTGGTGATGATTTAATAGCTTGGATAAAATTGTTGTATAAAGGTTCCGTGAGCATGATAAAAATAGGAGGTGGGTTAAGTGTACCAGTTCATATAAAAAAAGGAATCAGACAAGGTTGTCCAATGTCTGGCCAATTGTACAGTCTGGCGATTGAACCCCTTTTATGCATGCTTAGGCGCAAACTAAAAGGATTAGCTGTAAATGGAAGTTTAAGAAAACAGTCTATTATATTATCTGCATACGCAGATGATATTACCGTAATTGTTCAACAACAGGAGGATGTACAAAATTTAAAGGGGGCTTTAGACATGTATGAAAGAGCTTCATCTGCTAGGCTTAACTGGGATAAAACAGAAGCTGTGTGGTATGGTTCTACTGGAAACTTTAATATGACTTTGCCCAAGCTCCCTAATAATATTCAGTGGGGTACACTAGGTTTGAAATATCTAGGAGTGTATATTAGTCTAGAGGAATATAGAAAGAAAAACTGGGAGGGTTTAGTGGAGAAGGTCTGTGCGAGGTTGTCTAGCTGGAAATGGTTGCTACCCCAGCTATCTTGTAGGGGGAGAGTACTGATTGCCAACAATCTCATTGCCTCAATGCTTTGGCATAAATTTATGGTTGTGGATCCACCAGTGACGTTAATCCAGGAAATTCAAAAGAGACTTGTTAACTTTTTCTGGTCTGGCCAGCATTGGCTGAGAGCTGCTGTCCTCTATCTTCCTGTTCAAGAGGGGGGACAGGGACTGATCGATATTCGGGCTAGAGTGACAGCTTTCCGACTGCAGGCTGTTCAGCGCCTACTATATCACCAGCATCATGGATGGATGGAACTAGCGTGTGCTATCCTACGCAAGGCTGGACGGATGGGTCTAGATAAACAGCTATTTACCATGACCTTAAAGAGAACTTCTCTTGGTGGACTTAACCCCTTTTACATCAACTTGTTGGACTTATGGCAATTGTTTTCTGTTTCAAGAGAGTGGTCAAAACCAGGACCGTGGATATTTAATGAATCTCTATTTTTTAATTCTCTTTTTCCTGTCGAGATCCTCAACTCTGAGACCATAAGGTCAAATTTGATTTCTGCTGGAATATCCATGTTTCGGAATCTCAGAAAAGGAAATGGGTGGATTGAAACTGAAGAATTAGCCCAAAAAGCAGGTTTCAGGTCTGTGCGTCTTGTCAACCGACTGCTAGAAGACCTAGAAGCTGCACTTCCGGATTCAACCAAAAAATTTCTTAAAGAGACTTGTGCAGATGATACAGAGCCTTTTGCTTTTCCGGAATTTGACTTTTTGATGAAAAAAGATGATCAAGTGGAAGATCCTGTTAAATTGCTACATTTGAATACTCCAGAAATGGGATTGTTCAATGGGTTATCAAAAAGAACTTTATATACAGCATGTGTCAAAACAATGAACTATAAAGACCTTAAGGATCAAATAGGAAGCAAATGGACTTTAGTGTTGGGGTCAGGCTCTTCCCCGAGTGGTAGTTGGCGGACCCTGTACAAAAAACCCTGTGAAAAGAGAGTGGGAGATTTGCAGTGGAGAATTGTACACGGAGTTTTAGCCACAAACAGACACGTAGCACGACTGGATCCTTTAGTTGGGGAGGGTTGCCCTTTTTGTAATGTATCAGAAACGTGTTTCACACGTTTATGGAATGTTATCGTCTGGAAAATTTGATGCAGTTAGTGAAGGTTTGGAGTCTGAAGCTTATGGGTTTGTTGAATTTTTCATTGTTCATTTATGGGCCAAAGTACACAGTAGATAACAAAAAGAGAATAATCATTCTTAATTTTCTTTATGGAATGGTGAAGTTGGCAATTTGGTGTTCTAGAAAAAACAAAATTGAAGGAAGTGGGTGTACTGATCCTATTCTATTGACAAAGTGTTTTGTAAAAAAAAAAGGTTAATGGTAGAGTATGCTTATTACAGCCTCACACATAATGTTCAGTGGTTTTTTCATCTCTGGGGTGTTAATAATTTTTTGTGTGAACCTGATGGGAATGGAAGTTTTAATCTCAACATTTTCTAATGTGTACATGAAGAAAACATATGTTGAATTGTTTTAGAAACAAAACAAACAGACAAAAATGTGTTTGTTTGTTGTTTTATAAATATTTATGCAGATAAATCCCAAATGTTAATTGAATTAATAAAGGGATTTTTAAATGTCAAATGTCTCTCTCTCTCTCTCTCTCTCTCTCTCTCTCTCTCTCTCACACACACACACACACACACTCTCTCTCTCTGTCTCACACACACACACACACTCTCTCTCTCTCTCTCTCTCTCTCACACACACACACACTCTTTCTCTCTCTCTCTCTCTCTCACACACACACACACACACACACACTCTCTCTCTTTCTCTCTCTCTCTCTCTCTCACACACACACACACACTCTCTCTCTCTCTGTCTCACACACAGACACACACAGACACACACACACACACACACTCTCTCTCTCTCTAGCCCCTTTCACACAGAGATTCCAGAAAATACACGGATAATGTGACCCAGCATTTGTCCCGGGATTGTTTGATTTCGGTTCATTCACACTGCCAGTGATTTGCCGGGATCCGTGAGTGCGTTCACACACAACCCGTAAAAATCCCGGAAAGACACATGACGTCAGGAAACATATAACGGACGCGTCGAAAACATGTAAACGGGCATACCGTACACCCGCTGGTGAACGATCTCAGCCTTAGTACGGATAGTGAGGAGCTCCTGGTCTCTGCTTCGCTCCAGTTTGCAGGTATTTGTTTGTCCTTTATTTGTTGATGACGAACACAAACTTTCTTCTAGAGCAACAGAGTGGCGCGATGGCACGAGCGTCATCACTAAGACACACCCTTTACGGCATTGGTCCTGGCTTTTGTTCACACAGCGCGCGTTCCGGGACTGATTCTGGCAATGTTTCTAGGTCCCCAACCCGGGATCAATCCCAGAATCAATCCCAGGTCGTGTTTGCGTTCACACAGAAGGCGTTCTGGCAATTTCCAGGCAATTTCCTGGGATCAACTCGCTGTGTGAAAGGGGCTTCTCTTTGTCTCACACACACACACACACACACACACACACACACACACTCTCTCTCTCTCACACACACACACACACACACACACACACACGCACTCTCTCTCTCACTCTCTCACACACACACACACACACACACTCACTGTTGTGTTTTCTCTCCATCAGATCTTCTTCCGCTTACTCTGGATCTGAACACTGTGTGTAAAGACCTCCGTCTGTCTAAGAGGAACAGAGTGATTACTAACACACACATTACTACTGTGATTACTGGCACTGACACACTCCACCAGTATCCTGATCATCCAGACAGATTTGATGATGTGTATCAGGTGTTGTGTAGAGAGAGTGTGTGTGGACGCTGTTACTGGGAGATTGAGTGGAGTGGGTATGTGTGTATATCAGTGTCATATAAGAGCATCAGCAGGAAGGGATCGGGTAAAGAGTGTTGGTTTGGACGTAATGATCAGTCCTGGAGTTTGTTCTGCTCTCCCTCCAGATACTCATTCAGACACAATGACACTAAACTCCCTGTAAAGCCCATCAGCAGGAGAACAGGAGAGTGTGTGTGTGACAGGAGAACAGGAGTGTGTGTGTGTTACAGGAGAATAGGAGTGTGTGTGGATCCCAGTGCAGGAACTCTGTCCTTCTACAGCGTCTCTGACACAACGAGCCTCATACACACAGTCCAGACCACATTCACACAACCACTCTATCCTGGGTTTGGGGTTTATTATCGATCATCAGTGAAACTGTGTTGATGAGTGAGAACAGACTGTACCCACAATGCTTTGGGTGCCGCATGATAAAGCAGTCAGAGTGAGATGTTGTTGCGTCTCTTATTGTCTCTTGATTCCAGTAATAACAGCTGACCTGCTGTCAGTGAAATAGGGCCAATACCCTCTGCTAATACACG
Organism: Pimephales promelas; assembly: GCF_988280905.1. Lineage (NCBI taxonomy): Eukaryota > Metazoa > Chordata > Actinopteri > Cypriniformes > Leuciscidae > Pimephales > Pimephales promelas. The sequence continues at coordinate 28,254,738 of NC_142792.1, read as the reverse complement.
TTCAAAAACGAATCATCACATTTTGGAAACATCTAAAGATGAGTGACCCCAACTCTTATCATTTTAAAGCCCTTAAAACCCATGAGATGAACCCTGAGAAGAGCCGGCTCCTTCAGCTGGTCCTGCGGCTCCACACACACACACTGACACCACTAACCTTACTCCGCCTCAGGACACACACACCCTCACACACACAATCCGGCCCAAACACATCATACAAGCACAACGAGAGAATTACCTGACCTACTGGACTAAAACTACAGAGAAACAAAGTAAACTTGAATGTTATTTGGCCCTAAATAGAGACTACACCACCGCAGAATACCTGAGTACAGTGAAAGACTGCAAACTGAGAAGAAGGATGACGAGGTACAGACTGAGCAATCACACACTGACTGTAGAGACAGGCCGACACAGACAGAACTGGCGGCCCAGAGAGAGACGCGTCTGCCCGTACTGTGAGCAGGGAGAAGTGGAGACCGAGCAACACTTCCTCACCAGCTGCCCCAACTATGAGGACATTAGAGGGACTTTTTACACAAAATTTGAAATACTTTACCCTAAATTCATGCAATTAAATAACAAAACAAAATTACAACATCTATTAGGTGAAAAAAGAGATTGTATCACACTAGCAGCCAGATACATTGACGCATGTCACAAAAAGAGAGAGTCGACGACCAATCAGTGATGCGCCAACACACACACACACCCCTGTACACCACACACTCATACGCATTGTTTTTCTAAATTCTTCACAGAATTTTTTAAATGTTCATAAACTGTTCCATTTTATTTATTTTACACTGTTAATTTGTACAATCAATTTAAAATGCTATATTATTTTACTATGTTGATGTCTTTATAATTATTCTATGTATTCCAAGCTTTGGCAATATTGTATGATGTACAGTCATGCCAATAAAGCAATTTTGAATTGAATTGAATTGAATTGAAATAAAGAGAAAGCCAGAAGAACAGGCAGTGACACACAGAGAAGAGAGAGGAAATATGAGACACAATGAGACTCACTGCAAACATGTCTGATGATACGAGCCAATCCAAGACTTTCACTTTCAGACATTCATAGATGTGTGTGTTAGGCTCCTCCCCTTCACTTCTGGATCCAGTTTAAAACACCGTCAGGCGTTTTAGGGCGTCACAGCCCCCTCAGGCCGCACGCCCCGCTAAACGCCAGGCTAAGCGACGTTCCTGACACGGGCTGCTCAGTGATGAAGTTGAGTTTTTCCCAGGAGGCGGTAGCAGGCCCCCTCCTTCCCCCGGTGGAGGGCCGGGGGAGAATCTTTTGTTCTCAGCTCCCCGCTGCTCACCCACGGGTGGGCAGGACCCTGAGTTGGTTAAAGAAAGACTTGACATCATCACTGAGCACACAGACAGGATTGGGTGCGCTCGACGTCCCAGTGTGTCAGCCCACACATTCCTCTCTGTCTCTGAGGGTGCGGAAGGGAGCGTGTGTCGTCCCCGGGCTACCCCACTCCCTTCCCCCTCTATCGCCAGACCCCCGGCAGAACAGACCCCCGTGGAACGCTCTGCCTTCCCTGGTCTCTTCTGTCGGGGAGCGGGCTTCGACGGTGCATCCGGGCGGGGTAACTCCTGCGCGCATGCCGGTCAACCCGCCTCGCTGCCCCTCCGGGGGGACGTCTGTGGTTTGGATGACCCCGCTGGTTCACTTCCTGGAAGCCTGGCTAGAGCTTCCCGGGCTGTCCTGCTGGGTCATCAGAACAATCAGATTCGGCTACGCGATTCAGTTCGCACGGTCTCCTCCCCGTTTCGGGGGAGTTCGCTCCACGATGGTCGGTGGCAATGCCCCGGTCATGAGAGCGGAGATTGCTACCCTGCTGGCGAAGGGTGCAATCGAGACGGTCCCTCCAGCCGAGATACGACCGATCCTGGACCTGCGCATTTTGAACCGTTCTCTCCATCGACTACCGTTCAAAATGCTCACAGCCAAACGCATTCTCGAATGCGTTCGGTTTCAGGATTGGTTTGCAGCTATCGACCTGAAGGACGCGTACTTTCATGTCTCCATTTTGCCTCGACACAGACCGTTTCTTCGGTTTGCTTTCGAGGGCCAGGCATATCAGTACACGGTTCTCCCATTCGGGTTAGCACTGTCCCCTCGCGTCTTCACGAAGATCGTCGAGGCAGCCCTTGTTCCCCTTAGCGAACACGGGGTTCGCATCCTGAACTATCTCGACGACTGGCTGATACTAGCACACTCTCAAGCTCACGACCGAGCGCGCGCACTCACTGCTGACTTGTCTTCGACAGTTCGAGGGCAAGAGTGCGGTTCCACTGAAACTATTTTAGAGGCTCCTGGAGCATATGGCATCCGCGGCCGCGGCAACGCCGCTCGGTTTGCTTCATATGAGACCGCTTCAGCTGTGGCTTCGCGATCGAGTCCTGAGGTGGGCATGGCATCGCGGTTCGCTCCGAGTTCCAGTGACTCCAGCATGCCGCCGAACCTTCTTCCCGTGGTCGAACCTCAGCTTCTTACGGACCGGCGTCCCTATTCAGCGAGTTACCAGGCATCTCGTTGTCTCCACGGATGCGTCTACCACGGGTTGGGGTGCCATGTGCAATGGGCATGCAGCCGACGGTTCCTGGACAGGAACCCTGCGCCTCATGCACATCAATTGCCTCGAGCTGCTGGCAGTACGGCTCGCCCTGCACCGCTTCCGAGCATTGCTCACGGGCCAGCATGTGCTTGTCCGTTCAGACAACACTACGGCAGTAGCGTACATCAACCACCAGGGGGGTCTACGCTCACGCCGGTTGTCGCAGCTCGCCCGCCACCTCTTGTTATGGAGTCAGAAGCACCTGAGGTCCCTTCGTGCAGTATACATTCCTGGAGACCGGAACCTGGCAGCCGACGAACTGTCACGGGTCCGTCCTATCTCCGGCGAATGGCGACTCCATCCCCAGTCGGTCCAGCTCATTTGGGACCAGTTCGGGGAGGCACAGATAGATCAGATCACCTCTCGGGACTCATCCCACTGCGCCCAGTTTTATTCCCTGACCGAGGGTACACTCGGCTCAGATGCGCTGGTGCACAGCTGGCCACGGGGCCCACGCAAGTATGCGTTTCCCCCAGTGAGCCTCCTTGCACGGGTGTTGTGCAAGATCAAGGAGGACGAGGAGCAGGTCTTGCTGGTAGCCCCCTATTGGCCCACCAAGAAGTGGTTCTCCGAACTCATGCTCCTCGCGACAGCACCTCCTTGGCCTATTCCTCTGAGACAGGACCTACTCTCTCAGAGACGGGGCACTCTGTGGCACCCTCGTCCCGATCTTTGGAGGCTGCACGTGTGGCTCCTGGACGGGACGAGGCAGGTTTGAGTTCGCTGCCACCTGCGGTGGCGGCAACCATCACTTCCGCAAGAGCGTCGTCCACGAGACACCTTTATGCGTTGAAGTGGAACCTCTTCGTCAATTGGTGTTCTTCTCGCGGAGAAGACCCCCGGAGATGTCCGATCGCGGTCGTGCTTTCCTTCCTGCAAGAAGGGTTGGAGCGCAGGCTGTCGCCCTCCACCCTTAAGGTTTACGTCGCGGCCATTGCCGCTTCTCATGAAGCAGTGGAAGGGAAGTCCTTAGAGAAGCACGACCTGGTCATCAGGTTCCTGAGGGGAGCGAGGAGGCTACATCCGCCTCGTCCTCCCCTCGTACCCTCTTGGGACCTCTCGGTAGTTTTAAGTGCTCTGCAGAGGCATCCCTTTGAGTCTTTGCAATCGGTAGAGTTAAAGTTTCTGTCCATGAAGACAGCACTCCTGGTTGCATTGGCCTCCATCAAGAGGGTGGGGGACCTGCACGCATTCTCCGTTGACGAAGCGTGCCTGGAGTTCGGGCCGGCTTACTCTCACGTGATCCTGAGACCCCGGCCTGGATATGTGCCCAAGGTTCCCACCACTCCCTTCCGGGACCAGGTGGTGAACCTGCAAGCGCTGCCCCTGGAGGAGGCAGACCCAGCCTTGGCACTGCTCTGTCCGGTACGTGCTCTCCGCACCTACGTCGACAGATCGCGGTGTTTCAGGACCTCAGACCAGCTCTTTGTCTGTCATGGGGGGAGCCAGAAGGGAAGGGCTCTCTCAAAGCAACGGCTGTCCCACTGGATAGTGGATGCCATTACTTTGTCTTACCAGCAGCAAGGCCGTCCGTGCCCCCTTGGTGTGACGGCCCATTCCACTCGGAGTGTGGCCTCCTCTTGGGCTCTAGCGCATGGCGCCTCGCTAACAGACATCTGCAGAGCTGCAGGCTGGGCGACACCCAACACCTTCGCCAGATTCTATAATCTGCGAATTGAGCCGGTGTCCTCTCTCGTACTCGCTCCCGCCAGTACTGGACCCGCTTAGGTGTCTTCGCTTGCTCGCCATTCCACTCCCCGGACTGGATAAGTGCGATATCTCCTCAGTTCTTCCATTGAAGTCTTGAGTCCTCCAGCACCGACGATGCGGGCACCACTGCTGTTGCTCTGGATGCTGGCTAGGTGCCTCCATGTGCACGGTTCCCCATGGTAACCGTCTCATGTGTATTATCCACTGTAAGCCTCTCTGAGCATGTGTCTTCCCTTGGCAAGCCATCTGCCACCCCTGGAGTTAAATTCTAGTAGCCACCTGCGGTTGGTGCTCCAGTGTTTCCATATGCGTTCCTATGTGGCCATATGCGTATTTGTAAGTCCTCCCTTTGGTAGGCAGCTGGTAGCATGTCCCTCCCGGGATATGTTTCCCAGTGTACCTTGGTAATCCTGTGTCAAAGTGGGATCCCTAAAAAAAAAAAAAAAAAAAAAAGAAGAGAGGAGGGGTCCAGACTTTCGCAGGGCACTGGTAGACAGCTTGAAGATGGCGTGATGGCACAGACCCCCAATCTCCGTCACTTCTGACGTAACTCGAAGTGACTACGAAAGGGAACGTCTCGGTTACGGATGTAACCCTCGTTCCCTGAGTAGGGAACGGAGACGTTACGTCTCCCTGCCACTTTTGCTGTACCGCTGGGTAGACGCCTGAGTTCAGTCTTGGCTCCTCAGCGAAGACATACTGCGGTTGCGTTCACTTCCTCCTTTTATACTCACGGAGTAGGGCGGAGTACGCTATGCAAATTTCCGCAGCCCCAAGGCATTGCACGCCATTTGCTCGTTTTTAAATACTCGAAGAGGATTGGCTTTCTATGCGAAACCCCCAATCTCCGTCACTTCTGACGTAACGTCTCCGTTCCCTACTCAGGGAACGAGGGTTACATCCATAACCGAGACGTTTTATCTTATAAATCTGTTGCTTCTTTCACACAGTTTCACATTTCTTCAATCTTCAATTGTTAAGGTGTAATTTCAACAATATTGTGTTACGATCTCTGTGTGTGAAAATACAAAAGTGAGGAAAACATTATTGAGAATAAAAGTCCTATTGTGCTTATATTCAACATTTACCATTAGCTTTTCTTTTACGATGTTTACTTTTGTTAAACCGCTGTTATTAATATTTTATGTAATATTAGTAGTATTAGTAGTCTGCTTATTTTAGGTAGGTGTTTATATGTCTCTATTTATTCCATACATCAAGATTTTCACATCCAGTGTTTTCTAGTAGTTAAAGCAACTTCCTGACTACAAACATGTCAAGTTTTAAAGCTCTCAGAGTTTGTGTGATTGATCTGCACTAGTTTTTATATCTTAACTCCCATACGGACAGGCTATATTTTAGTCCTTTTTGGTTTTGGGGTCTATATCAATATCTGTTTATTTAACAATCTTAGCATTCAAATATTAGCCAAGTATCCATTTCATATATGGGAGACCTTAGGGATGAGGAAAAACATTGTTGCGTTTAGTTCTACTTCCGGTAGGGGTCTCTCAAAAACTAAAGCACTTTTTGACCATTCGTCACTAGCCTAAAATGTTTATTAGTGCTTCACACTCCAGTCCAGCTGGTGGCGGTAATGCACCGAAAGTTGGTTTGCCAACCGCCATGAAACTCCATTAGAAGAAGAAGAAGGCGCGTCGTTGCGGAACTGACGTGATCCAGGCGGAAGTGACGAGCCGTTGTGATGGATGAGCCGCTGCTGCTGTTGTGATGCTCCTCTTCTGAAGGAAAGCTCATTTCTCCAGCAACATCCAGCATGAACTGATCGCTGCACGGACTGACAGCTGTGATTGTGAGTTCAGTCCTCCGTGTTTTATTGATTATATCATCTGTAGTCTGTCAGTTTATAATGAGACGCACGAGCAGCGCCTGTAGTTTATATCATCTGTGTTCAATAAGAATCTGTTTTAGCACTTCGACACAGAAATCTTCCTCTAAACACACATGAACATCTGATAGATTAGCAAACACATCACTGAATGATAATGTGTGACACACATGAGTGTGTGTTTTAATGACAAACTAAGTGTAATTATAAAAATATCTAATCAAAGTATTTATAATATTGGTAAAACTTTACAGTGAGTTTTCATTAGTTAACATGAACTAACAATGAGCAGTACATCTGTTCATCTTTATGTTATTTGTGTCATGTGTTAATACATTATTAAATCAACAGTTCTGTTAACATTATTTAATGGACCATTATTGAACAGTTGTGTTTTAAACTTATTAAAAGTGATGTTCTAACGAGATCTTATTGTAAAGTGTTACCAAAGTATTATTTCTGTTTTATTATATTTGTTCAGCCGAACCCCATTAATAATCTGACAGTGATTGAGCTGCTATGAGTGTTTAGAGCTGACGGAGGTGGTGTGTGTTTCTCAGGAGTGTGTGTGTGTGTGTGTGTGTGTGTGATGGCTGGGAAGGTGAAGTGGGTGACGGACATGGAGAAATCGGTGCTGATCAATAACTTTGAGAAGAGAGGATGGATCCAGGTGACGGACAGCGACGACTGGAACTTCTACTGGCAAGAGCTCGTTTCATTTCATCCGTTCACACTGACACTGCAAAGCTGAAGTACACACTGAAGCACTTGATCAGATCAGTGCTAGGGCTGAATCCAGTTTCACACACACACTACTGGTGTTCAGATGAACTGTTTGAGCCGTTCACGGTGGACTGTGGTCGTACGACTGTGTCCTGAGGGAAATACTACTGTGCTGTATGAGTGGGGGATTCACACTTAAACTTGCTTTAAATATTTCACAGATGTTTTCAGACATTACAAACAAAGTCTGGAGGATTCGTGAACATTACTTTAAAAACATTTACTTACAATTTAAGACTTTTTTAAACATAATTTCCAAAACCTGTCCTAAAAAATCTCATTAACGCAACAGTCTGAAAACATCAACACTGTTAGAATAGCAAACATTTTCACATCTTTAAAAATGGGTTATTAACAGTCATGCACATTTATTTTATAATGATATCAAATAATATTTATTTTTAAATTATTTTTTTGTGTGATTTCTCTCATTTCCCGCAACCCCTTGCTCCTACAATTTACAATCTACAATTTTTATATAATTCAATGAAAATATATTTTCAAAATGATATGACCTGAAAGATTATAATGTGTAGATTCTGTACATACATTTATAACTAAACTAATATTTTCTATTAATTAATTTAACATTTAATGAACTTCTGTTGTGGTGATGATACACAAGTTATGGATATGAGGTTGATTATTTCAGTAATGATAATAAGTATACTAGGCTTTTGTTAAAAACAGAATAATATTTTCAGGTTCAGAACAGTTTTATTTTGTAGTGCTTCAAAAATACACAATCAAAGAACAAAACAAAGAGTGGCAGGTTGTAGATCTGGAATAATGGCTTTAGTTAGTTCACCCAAAAATGAAAATTATGTCATTAATGAAACTGATCACTTAAAAACACACCTTACACTTGCAAAATATGTGAGCGCGATATATGAACAGCCTCAAGGCAAGCTGAGCGATAGTTCATGAACTTTAGTTCTGAACGATAGTTCATGAACTTGTTCATATTTTGGGCGAACGTGAACTGAACGTAGCCTACTGTATTTCTGCCTGTTCTGATGAACGTTACAGTGAACTCGTTCATTCTTGTGTCTGTGAACCGAGGAGCGAGGAGGCGTCGTAAGATCATTTAAAAGGGTTTTATGAGGTCGGTGAGGATGGGAAAATCTTACATGTCTGTGCAAACTTTGCCCGTCGACAAAATAATTGTTTTCTGTGGATGTATATGGGCTGTGGCAATAATAATAGCCTAATAATAAAAAGAAGCTCGCAGCAACATATGGAAAAAAAGAAATATGAACTAGTTCATTTTTTGAAGTATGAAATATAAACTGAACTAGTTCATTTTAATATTTGTGAACTGAACTTTGATCCAACAGGTTGATAAGAAGGTTTACTTTGATATGTGCAAAGTCAGTAATTTGCCTGAGACACTATTCATGTGTAGAAAGAATTATTTGTATTCCAAAAGCAGTAATTGTTTTTCTAAGTATAATAAAAGGAAATGTGCCTTCCGAAAAAAGAAAAAACATTCAATATAATAGTGTTGTATAAAGAAAATAAAAAGCAAATATGACTATCATCACAAAGATGTTGTTTATAAGAAACAGAAAGTTTGTAAAATTAACTTCAACTGTCAGAAGGACAGCTCATGAAGAACCAATCATGTACAGAAAGGAATGTTCAAATTCAGAGGAACAGTTCAGAAGAAACGTTAATAATAAAGATTGAGAAGATTGGATCAGTTGTGCTCCATTTTTGGAATACTTAAATACATTTTTTTTTTTGGAATACTTGATGCGGCCCGGCCTGACCCAGGCTCTATCTCCAGCGGCCCCCAGTTAATTTGAGTTTGAGACCCCTGCTCTGAAGGGTATCTTGCCTCCCGACCAAACATTAGAAAATATGGAGAGAACTGTGCTGTTAGCTGCTTTTTGGTCTGCACTGCAAATAAAGTAGCCTTGAGGTGTTGGTCCCAGCTCTCAGCATTTGAACCCACCAACTTTGTTAGAACTCTGAAAGGTAAATAATGTTATTACTATCTCTGTGAAAATTATGCAGCTTAACAATCCAGGCAAACCTTTGAATGGTTCCATTTATTTTCTCCACAAGGCCATTGGTTTGTGGGTGGTATGGGGAGCACAAGCTCCTTTTAATACCCAAACTCTGACAAAGGTCAAAATTAATCAGAGAAAATAAGAGTACCGTATAATTACAAATGAGAATTAACCTTAGTTTAAACAACACAAGCAACTTAGGTGAAAAAGCTGTTACCTTATTGACAAACTCTTTGCCTTGGTCCGTTAAAATTCTTTGTGGAGCTCCAAATCTGTAGAAAAAATCTAAAATGTACTCACACACTTCTGCTGCACACTTTGATTTAAGTGGGTAGGCCTCTGTCCACTTAGTGGAGTAATCAATCATTACGCAAATGTATTGATTCCCACTTTTGGTTGTAGTCAATTTCCCAACTAAATCCATTCCCACCAGTTCCAGAGGCTGTGTGGTCTGGGGGGAGGAGAGGGTATATAAGTCATATAGAAGGATAATAAGCATGTTATACAATTGTGCAACATCACTGTCATTTGGTACACTCACCTCTATTGGCATGTAGGCTTTTTTTTTCCTTCAATGTAGACCTTCTGGCCTGGCATTCAGGGCACTGCGCTATCTACAAGGTTTAATGTATTGCCTTAAACATTGTAGTGATTTGGATTTAAAATAATGTGCCAAAAATAATAGTAAAACTTTATTTTAATGTGTCCTTGTTAAACACACCTTACATGTATTTCCTATAGTAGTAACTATAAATCAAGCAGAATTACATGCAATTAACCCTCAACCAAATCCTGATCCTTTCAAAAAAAAACCAGTAAGTACATGTGGTTAATTAATATTACTCAGTACTTAAATCTTTAATTTCACTTTAACACTGACAAATGCAAATAAAGTGTAACGAAAATAAAAATGATTAAACTGGAATAAAACTCAGCCATTTGCGGATGTCTTTCTCCAATCCAGGCCAGTATAATCTGCTGCTGAGAGCTTCAAGTGTTTTCTCCATGCCACAATGACCCCCCTGATCACTGGCATGAAGGTTAACAAAAGCAGAATTTGCCTCCTCTGGTGACGTCACCACTTTTGCCAAATGTTTGCCTCGCTTGCGCCTGTGGCATATATAGCGAAGCACGCCATCTAATGTGGATAACACAAAGGCTCAGGTAACTTCCATTGTTTCATTCCACTTTCATGGTGTAAAATATTTGTATTATACATGTAAGAATACCCCTAACAATGTACCGCTACATCACAACATACTTTTATTATGAGGCGTCCTTCCTTATGTACATTACCACTGTTTCATTACTGTCCAGTGTGGCTTTTTTGTAAAGTTATGATCAAACCTCTATGATCTTTTAACATAGTCATTTACATCTTTCAAGTGCTGCACCCTTAACAGAGTTAATGTTGTTTTGACTGAAAATTCAGTGATTTAACCAGTTTCTAAAATGTTAAAAGTGTGTTTTACACCACTACAAATGCTTAAATACAGCATGTCAGAAATTCATAGTTATTTTCAAGACCGTCAATATATTACAAAGCCTCTATACTTTAGCAACAACAGGTGCTTAGAAGTACTGGGGGAAAAAATTACATTACTGAGACACCTGATAAGTAGTTTTAGATAACAAATGAGTGAAATATTGAGAAATTGTCATGAGTCTGGTTCTTTCTTTCTGTTTTCTTTCCTTTGTCTCCCCCTGCCGGTTAGACCTCATCATTTCTTCTCTTTCCACACGCTTACACTTCTATTTTCTCCTCCTTTCATTACCGTCAGCTGACTCTCATATTCTCATCAACTACTCACCTGTTCTCTATCTTCTCCTCATTTCCACGCTACTTCTAGCCCTCTCTTTCTTGTCTGAATTGTCGGATTATTGTTTGACCCTAACGTATGTTGGATCGCTGTTGTTTGACTTCTCTGAGTAATTGTTTCTCCAGTCCTGTTCTGTCCTGTCCTGTCTGGTCCTGCGTGTCTGAGAAGATCATTGCCTACCGCTGTGCTATACTGCTTCTGTATTACTCTCAGCAGTCGCCGAGGAGAGTAGCTGAGGGTCTTCCTGCAAGAGCGCTGTACCAGCTCCATAGCTCCCGACCACTCTGGGTGGCCAGCTGAGGCCCCTTATCTCCGTTTGCAGAGCTACTTTCTGTTCCCTTCTGTGAAAAGACATTTTCTGTTCATTCAGCCTGTGAGGCGGTGATTTATTTCTTATTAAAGTTTTGAGTGTTATCTGCACCTACTCTGGACTCCTCTGAATCCTTGACAGAATAATCCGACTATCTGGATGGAGCGGGCTGGTGATCACCCCATTCAAGCAGCCGTGGAGATGCAGGGAGCGCTGTTGGGGAGGCACGACGAGGAGCTCACCTCGGTTCGCCGCGCTGTGGACTCTTTATCAGCACAAGTAGCCGATCTTTCCCAGCAGCTTCATGTAATCCGTTTGGAGGTTACTCGCTCTGTTAACCCGGAGTCACCTGAACCACGGGTAAATAATCCTCCTTGTTACGCCGGCGAACCGACGGAGTGTCTACCTTTTCTGACCCAATGCGAGGTGGTTTTTTCTCTCCAGCCAACGACCTACGACAGAGAACGCTCTCGCATCGCCTATGTAATCTCCCTTCTAAAGGGCAGGGCCCGCGAATGGGGAACCGCTGACTGGAACGCTGAGGGAGAGTGTCTGAGTCATTACTCACGCTTTAGGGAGGAGATGCTGCGTGTCTTTGACCGCTCTGTTCATGGCCCCGAAGCCTCCCGTGCACTTTCCTCCTTGCGTCAGGGACGACGCACCGTTTCAGATTTCTCTGTGGAGTTTCGAACCCTCGCTACTTTGTGCGGGTGGAATGAGCCGGCTCTGGTGGCTCGTTTTACAGAGGGTCTCAACGCCGAAATAAGGGACGAGGTTCTGGCCCGGGAGGTTCCTACTAGTCTCGATCTTCTGATGGACTCGGCGTTACGGGTGGAGAAGCGCTTTGAACTGCGTCGACGCGTGCGCCACTCCAGCAACATCCCTTTACCGGAACGCTCCCCTGTTGATGAGCGGATCCACCCCTGCGCTTTTTTCTCACATCGTCTTACCCCCGCCGAGCGGAATTATGATGTGGGGAATCGAGAGCTCTTAGCTATTCGTCTTGCTTTGGGGGAGTGGCGTCATTGGCTGGAGGGATCGGTTGTTCCGTTCATAGTTTGGACCGACCATAAGAACCTCGAGTACATCCGTTCTGCCAAGAGGCTTAACGCCCGTCAAGCTCGTTGGTCCCTTTACTTTACGCGCTTTGATTTTACTATCTCTTTTCGGCCGGGGTCCAAGAATCAGAAGCCTGATGCTCTCTCACGTCAGTTTCCTTCCCCTGAGACCACGCCTACGGAGGAGGGGATTCTCCCCCAGGGGGTGATAGTAGGCGCGGCCATCTGGGGAATCGAACGTCTGGTTAAGCGTACGCTGTCTCACACTCTAACGCCGCGGCTTTGTCCTAAGGGTCTTTTATTTGTTCCCCCATCTGCCCGCCGCGCCGTAATCCAGTGGGGACATTCTTCTAAATTGTTCGTCCACCCGGGGGTCAGGGGTACGATCGCCGCGGTCAAACAGAGGTTTTGGTGGCCCTCTCGCGAACGTGACATTCGACGTTTCATAGCCTCCTGTCCGATCTGCGCCTAGACTAAGGGTTCTAATAGACCTCCGGCGGGGTTTCTTAGGCCTCTTCCTGTCCCATCTCGTCCATGGGCTCAGATTGCGCTTGATTTTATCACTGGGCTTCCTCTCTCTAGGGGTAACCAGGTCATTCTCACGGTAATTGACCGTTTTTCCAAAGCCGCCCATTTCGTCCCGTTGCCTAAGCTTCCGTCCGCCAAGGAGACCGCTCAGATCGTTGTTGATCACGTTTTTAGGATCCATGGTCTCCCGGAGAACGTAGTTTCGGATAGGGGACCGCAATTCTCGTCTATCTTCTGGAGGGAATTCTGTCGCCTCATTGGCGTGTCGGTCAGTCTCTCCTCTGGGTATCATCCCCAGACGAACGGTCAGGCCGAACGCGCTAATCAGACGATTGGCCGCCTGTTACGCTGTTTAGCTTTTCGCAATCCCGCGTCCTGGGCGGAGCAACTTTCGTGGGCTGAGTATGCCTATAACTCCGCTCCAGCGTCTGCGACCGGCTTTTCGCCCTTTCAGAGTTGTTTAGGATACCAACCTCCGCTTTTTCCGTCCTCCGATTTGGAGTCCAAGGTGCCTTCCGTCCTAGCTTTCATCCAGCGCTGTAAACGAACTTGGAGAACGGTTAGAGCTGCACTCTGTAAGTCACGCTCTGTCACGCTTCGAGCCGCTAATAAGCGTCGAATCAAGAGTCCGCGATATGCTTGTGGTCAGAGGGTTTGGCTTTCGACTGCCAACCTCCCTCTTCAATATCCCTCGCGCAAGCTCGCTCCCAAATTCATTGGACCATTCCGCGTTGTTAAGGTCCATAGTCCGGTCTCGGTCAGACTGAGATTGCCGGCCAGTCTGCGTCGGGTCCATCCGGTGTTCCATGTTTCTAATTTAAAGCCCGTAGTTCGCGCCCCTCCGCGTCCTGTCTTGTCTCCGGTCCGTGTCGAGGGTGCTCCCATATACCGTGTCCGCAAATTACTCGACGTTCGCCCCAGGGGGAGGGGTCATCAGTTTTTGGTCGATTGGGAGGGGTATGGTCCTGAAGAGAGATGCTGGATCCCCTCCCGGGACGTCCTGGACCGCTCGCTGATTGACGACTTCTTTCGCGCCCGTCAGTCATCCTCTGGTGCGCCAGGTGGCGCACCTTGAGGAGAGGGTACTGTCATGAGTCTGGTTCTTTCTTTCTGTTTTCTTTCCTTTGTCTCCCCCTGCCGGTTAGACCTCATCATTTCTTCTCTTTCCACACGCTTACACTTCTATTTTCTCCTCCTTTCATTACCGTCAGCTGACTCTCATATTCTCATCAACTACTCACCTGTTCTCTATCTTCTCCTCATTTCCACGCTACTTCTAGCTCTCTCTTTCTTGTCTGAATTGTCGGATTATTGTTTGACCCTAACGTATGTTGGATCGCTGTTGTTTGACTTCTCTGAGTAATTGTTTCTCCAGTCCTGTTCTGTCCTGTCCTGTCTGGTCCTGCGTGTCTGAGAAGATCATTGCCTACCGCTGTGCTATACTGCTTCTGTATTACTCTCAGCAGTCGCCGAGGAGAGTAGCTGAGGGTCTTCCTGCAAGAGCGCTGTACCAGCTCCATAGCTCCCGACCACTCTGGGTGGCCAGCTGAGGCCCCTTATCTCCGTTTGCAGAGCTACTTTCTGTTCCCTTCTGTGAAAAGACATTTTCTGTTCATTCAGCCTGTGAGGCGGTGATTTATTTCTTATTAAAGTTTTGAGTGTTATCTGCACCTACTCTGGACTCCTCTGAATCCTTGACAGAAATAGCTGATCCCACTCTCAGTCGGACACATAGTCAGGTGTTGAAGTTCTTCACATTACTTGGCCACACAAACACACACACACACACACACACACACACACACAGACAGAGTGTCTGAATTGCTTCTGATAAGCGTGGATGTTCAACACAGAGAAGCAGAGAGAGAAACATCTGAGTAAGAGACAAGAATAGGTTAAGAAGGAGAGTCAAAGATGGACCAGGAGAAGGCATAAGAACAGGGCAGGAGTAAGGATGTGTGCCAGACTGCATCGTTATGTTTTCCCCCCTTATGTGGAACCTATGAAAGGTTATTTATTGAACTGAACATATAAAAGGGTAATTGTACATTTTTCTCTGTTTTTCGGTCAGTTTCTATTTATATGTCACATTCTGCCTTTTGTCAGGTGTTTTTCTTTTAGCAGACAGGAAAGTCTGAATTTAGTGTAAAAACTCACAATTAATAATGTTTTATTCCTGGTGGGAAATAGCTTCCACAGGCCATTTAGTTTAGATTTGTTGTTGATCAAAGGCAGCAATGTTATGTTTCCATTTAACTCAAAGCTTCATGTACAGCTTTTACTGCACCGACTCCAGTACCACTTTTCCCACATGCAGAATATGCGGTCAGTGTAGGGCACAAACTAAGGGGGCACCGTCAACACCCATATGGGCCCTATCAACACTCTGACACTCACAAAAAGCAGGTTCGGACTGTAGATTCAGGTAATGACTCATGCACTTGTAGATAGTATGATGTAAAGCTGCATACATTAAATAGTCAACAAGCAATTAGGGGTGAAAGAAAGGAGACAAAAAAACTATGGATTTCATATTGTCTTCTGAAATAAACATAATGACAAACACTGCAGTTGTCATAATGCCATTACTTTATTTAATTCCACAACATTGTGCTTTGATTGAGTAGCCTATATGGTCATAATCAGGCGAGCACCTGTTTTGACAGACTGATTTCCATTTTCAGTTGGGATTTGTTATATTTTGATAGTTAGCTTATATAATCAGGGTTTTTCCCCTTATAACAAGATAAATATTTTTTTGTTTTGGCAAGAAAAAAAATAAGACTGTGCAAACTGTAATACAGGTGTGTCCGTGAAACAAAGTAGACTGTTTGACCTAGATGGAGTGTCCAAAAAAAAGGTATTTTAATAAATGCTTGATATCAATTGTACACTGTCATCTGCTGCTCAATGCTCATCACAGCAACACTTTATGTGATGGGAATACATCTAAATACTTCAAAAACATCTCACGATTCGTTAATCTCGATAGCTGTAATAGTAAAAACCTATAATAGCTGTAGTAAAATTATTCGAAAGAGTTTCACATGTAATCTCATATGCAAGCATGTCAGCCAATCACAGCAGAGGCCGGTTACACACAGCAGACACGCCCCTTCAAACAGACAGGCTAAAATCAGGCTAAAAATGCCTTTTATTTCCAAATTATTTCTATTTTTCATCTAAAAAAACATACTAACATTATAAGGGCAACCCAGGAAACATTATAAATCGATAAAAAAAAACATTCTAGGGCACCTTTAAAATGAGACATTTTGAAAATGTTTTTGCTTCATTAATATTATTATTATTAGACTATGACGGTTGTCTTGTTGTGTAGACACATTTGTGATGAATGAGAGTAATCTCCTGTGACCTCTTCATAATAAAAGTCATCTCCAGTGAAATGCCTTTAGTGTGAAGCGTCAGCAGCAGGAGATGTTCAGTTTGCACTCGCAGTAACTTCATACAGCATTTCCCACAGCTTACACTGCGAGATAAAGCTGATGTCCTCTTGCACTTGATGTGATTAAAGTATTGTACTTCATTACATTTTCAAACAAAACATACTTAGGTAAAAGTAAAATGAAAACTACACAAATAAACTACTTAATTTTACGGAAGCCCTGAACCGCAAAATAAAATAGAAAAAAATGGAAGAAAAAAAAAATCTAGCATTTCGAGATTAAAGTCAAAACCTTTTGAGATTAAAGTCGAAACATTTCGAGAATAAAGTCGAAACATTGTGCATTCATAACAGTGCGCGTCCACTGGCTCAGAGCGTGTGTGTGTTTGTGTGAAGTCGAACTGCCATGGATAAACACAACATGGTAGCTTTTTAGTTTTATCTGGGCTTTCAACAAAATTCTACCCTCGTCACACGTGCTAGTGTCAGTGTTTCTGAGGTGTTTTCGTGCTCGTCTAGTCAACACTATCTGGGTCGAGAACACAACAGTAACCGTTCGGTCTCCCTCTTCACCGTAAATACGCTCTGGATACATTTTAAGTGCATCATTCTGTATCCAATCATGGTAGCCTAATGCTGGTAGATTGGCACCTGTTGAATTTCCTTTGATGAAACAAAACACACACACACACACATACACAGTGTGAAACTCGCTATTGGCCATTATGAATGCCTGTGTGTGTGGCAATGTGAGACAATGGCAAGCACACACGCGCAGCTTCTACGGAAGACTGTATTCTCGTACTCTCGTCCAGTAGCGGTTCTAGGCACGGGCGAACCGGGCAGTCGCCCGGGGCGGCATTTCTTCATGTCACATGGGGGGGCGGCACGAGCAGTTAAAAAATCCTCTGTGCGTCGAAGGTTTTGTATTTTTTTACCATTTCGATTCAATTATTGGCAATGGCGAACCTAATTGCTGAGAAGGTGCCGTGCACAGAAGCGATGTCAAGGGGGTCTCCTGATTAGTTCACGTATCGCGTCTTTTGCGCGCTCGAGGTCGTTATTTCAAATAGGCAAGGCGATTAGGCGCACGGTAAGCGCGCTCATTATGCGCTCGCGGGAGGCGTGCTCATAAACTTTTCAGTATGGGAGTGCTCGTGCACCCACTTGGGTGTTTTTTCTCTTCTCTGTAAATAAATCTTTTAGCAGAGCTTCAGCAAGCGTTTTTCTGTGGTGGGAAATACATTGGCTACTAAAACTTCTTTGTCGTTGTGGAGAGCGCAGTGCATGGTTGTATAGCAACGACAGCCATGGGAAAATCGGTCCGAATTTTACTAGTAATAATAAAAGATAAGCTACTGTGCATTATATGTCAGGAATGTATCTTTATTGACTCATTCTTTTTATAGAGATAATTGAATGCTGAAATAAGAGGTTTATATTTTTATAAAATCTTTTTTTGTGTTAACCTTTTTTAAGTTTAGTAGGTAAGATAAAAGACACTCATTTAAAACAAATCTTTAATGTTATTAACTTGGTGAATTGATTTCATTGTGTATTAGGCTTTTTGTGTATGTGATCATGTTTGTCACTATATCATGAAATGAAAATAATTTACATAATGATCAACTTTGTGTTTTTACAGTAGCCTATAATATGCAAAGTACAATTTTCTATTTTCTAAATAATCTCTGATTCTGTCCTTTTCTCTGACATTTTAAGAGTGACATAGGGCTACAAAAGCTATTTTAGGTTTATAACAGTTTGGATAGCTGTTCAAAATTATTTAAGAGATAAGAGATAAGTATTTTGTTACTAAATAAGTATCTCTCTGACCCTTTACTTTTAAAAACTCCATTTCGTGACAAAGTATAGTTTACCAAGCCATAACTAAAAGTGTGCCATGCATATAATTTAAGGAAATAACCAATGCGCTCTTTAAAGTTAGATTAATCTAGCAAAACAACTGGATTCTATTAACTGTGTTTTTCAAATGAACGGTATGTGATTTTACTGTTGGGTTGTTGTTGGTTTTTTTTTTCTTTTTTTTGCTTGGAGTGGGGTCGGGGGGGGGGGGGGGGGGGGCTTGAAGGGGGTCTCGCCCTGGGTGTAATTCAGAGTAGAACCGCCACTGCTCTCGTCTCTCGAAATGTTTCGACTTTAATCTCGAAATGCTGGACTTTTTTTTTTTTTACAGATTTTTTTTTAGGTTGCGTTTCAGGGCTTCCGTATAATTACAGTAACGTGAGTAATTGTAATTCGCTACTTTCCACCTCTGTAAATCAGTATTTCAAGAAATGCCTTAATAACTTTATCACTTTAATGTTTAGGCATAACAATTAACATGTAAAGTAAGTTGCACTCCTGCTACGAGACTGGATCGTCTTTCGGCCGGAAAATGAAGACAGGCTGAAGGGGTTAAAGCTTCTGAGGACGGAGTGGGCAAAGTGTTGAGCCGTATTCATCAACCCTACCACATTGCAAGACAGCAGGTAAGATTATTGTACAAAAGCCTCACTCACCCGCTCTATCCCCCATGATTGGCCCGAATTGCCTGCAGCTGCGACTCCCTCGCGTGTTGCACAGAAGACACACCTGTCACTAATTATTAGGCAGGGGATATAACTTACCTGGTCAAGCAGTGCTTCTGTTTGCATCCGGGTGTGACCTGAGCGAACTCGCATCTCCTATTTCCAATCTCCTGATCTCCTGCTAGCCCTGTGATTAATCCTGTGTGCGTCTTCCAAACGTGAGTTACTTTCCTTTCTCCACTTGCAACTGTTAGACGTGGTGGTTGCGGTGGTATTACGTTTGCCACACCAATCCCTAATGCTCTCAGCTGCCTTTGCTATCCATTGTGGGCCGTCAGCGTGCAATTGAGTTGGCTGCGAGTGTCTGTGCACTAAGCAACGGTATTGCGTGTATTATGCAACCGGAAGTAGCATAAACCGGAGGTAGAAAGCAACTGCGTAATGTTTATTCTGATTCCTTACATTGAATGATGTTGTGAACCCACTGCTATGGTAGCTAATTAATTATTCTCCATGCCTTGTCATGTTTGTACATGTTTGTTCTTTATCTTTAATGTGTTACTATAATACCGTTGTGTTATATAATTATATTATATATTATTATATGATATATTGTGATTATTTATGTTAATATTATGTTGATGGCAATATGAACTGTAATGGTGGATGGTCTTTAGGGCCAAATTACCGAAGTTGGATTTAGTGAGTTTGATTTAAACTGTTATTGCTGGTTGTGTGCTGATTGTTTCTTTGTTCTTGTTACAGCACACACACCCATACCCACACGCTCATATACCAGCCAGGAAGACAAGACAAGAGACAATTTAATAAATACACCCTTTGAGGTGAACTTGGCTGAATTTTGTCTGTGTCCTCCTCCTTCCAACCTTATTCAACTCTCCAACCATCTGACCGTGGTTTGCCTGTACCCTGCCTCTTTCCAAAGTGTCCCAGCCCTCCACTGAGAGTGTCACGTTCTTTGTAAAGAAACAAATAAGGTTCGTACAACGACGTACTTGGAGCTGGTCTTTATTTAGCCATCAGCACATAACATCTGGCAAGCCCCGGAACAGCCCTTTTATTTTCAAAATACAAGCATTCTTTCACACTATTATTCCAAAATACCACATCTCCCTTTCTTTGAGAACAAAGGGTAGACTACCTTTGTCTCTGCAGGTCTTAAGGGGTTTATTCTGCCCTTTTGCTGGAACAACCAGTCAATAAATCACAGATCAAGTCTTTGCGGCTTTTTAACCTCTCTCCCACATCTGGTCTGCACAGTCTCTGGACCCTCTCTGCTGGGAGATATTGTCACTGGTGGTGCTGGTTCTGGTGATGTTGGCTCTGGTGCATCTGGTGCATTTTCTTCCTTAGGTGACTTATCGACATCAACCACCCCACCGTTGGTCTGCAGTGACACCAAGTGATGCCGGTTCCTCCTCAACGTGCCCTGAGGCACCTGGACAATATACGAGCGAGGGGTGGTGTGTGCAGATATCACTGTGCCCTGAACTCTTGAATCAGTGATCCACACATCCTCTCCAGGGACTAACGGCTCCAGGTTTCTTACTCCGTGTCTCTTATTGAAGTACTTTGCATCGTTCCTCCTCTTCTCCCTTTCTTTAGCCTCCAGCGCGTTGTAGTCAGGCAAAACTAGAGTCAGCAGGGCTGGAAGGGCAGGAACAGTAGTGCGGAGGCGGCGCCCCATCAACAGCTCCACTGGACTATAGCCATTCTGTAGAGGGGTTGCTTTGTAAGCCAACAACGCTAAATATGGGTCTGATGCCTTTGTTGGTAGGTTTTTCATAGTTTGTACCGCGCGTTCCGCCTCCCCATTGCTCTGGGGAAACTTGGGGCTGCTTGTAAAATGCACAAAGCCATACTCTGCTGCAAAGGCTTTAAAATGGCTACCAGAGAACTGTGGCCCATTGTCACTTCTAAGAACTTCACAAATTCCATGACGAGAAAAAATGGATTTCAGGTGCACCACCACATCTGTAGACCTTGTGGGTGACAGCAGCTCAATTTCCACATACATTGAGAAGTAATCTACTACGAGTAGGTATGTCTTGCCCTTCAGCATGAATAAATCTGCTCCCACCGTTTGCCACGGCCTATCTGGCATCTCCGTCAACATCAGCGGCTCTTTGACATTCCTTCTCTCTTGAATGCAGATTCTACATTTCAGTACCATGTCATTCAGCTGACGGCTGAGCCCTGGCCACCACACTGTCTGTTTGGCCCGGCCCCTGCACTTTGTCACCCCGAGGTGTCCCTCATGAAGTCTCTGGAGCACATCACCTTGTAAGGCAGATGGAATAACGAGCCTTGTGCCCCGCAGCAGCAGTCCATCATGCACCGTCAACACGGTTCTCTCGGGCCAGTAATGTCTCAGCTCTCCCTGCAGTTGGCTTTTGTCCGGCCAGCTGTCTGTGCAGTACTTCATCAGTGCAGAGCATGTACCATCTGCCCTCAGGTGCTCGCCTAAGCTGCTCAGATAGTCTCCACTGGCAGGAATATTGCAGATGACAGAGTCTACATAGATGTTGGTGTCTTCTAGTAGGCTTATATCAGTGTATGCCTCTGCAGTTCTTATAGGAGCACGAGATAAGGTGTCGGCTGTCCACAAGCTTTTCCCAGGGACGTGATTAACTGTATAATCATACCTCATGAGTCGCATCCTAAATCTTTGGATTCTTGGTGGGAGGTCATCCAGAGCTTTCCCGCCCAGCAGATTCACCAACGGCTTATGATCAGTTTCCAGCTCGAATGGTCTTCCCAAGATAAAACAGCTGAACCTTTTACAAGCCCATGTTGCAGCTAATGCCTTCTTCTCCACTTGAGCATAGCGCTGCTCTGTCGGTGTCATTGACCTGGACGCATATGCCACCGGTGACCACCTGGTATCATTCTTCTGCAGCAGGACTGCCCCCAGACCAAAGGAAGAGGCATCAGCAGAGATCTTTAGTGCACTATTCGGGTTGTATAGTGCGAGCACTGGTATAGATGACAACTCTGTTTTTAACTGATCAAAGGCCGCCTGCTGCTCCGTCCCCCAGTACCAGTGGTTCTTCTTAGACAGCAGGTCTCTTAGCACTTTGTCTTTTTCCGCCAGGTTAGGCAAAAAGCGGCCCAACTGATTGACCATGCCCAGAAAACTCCTTAACTCGCTGACATTTTTAGGTGCGTCCATCTCTTGCATAGCTCTCGTCTTCTCTGGATCTGGCTTCACTCCATCTACGGAAATCACATGACCCAGAAATCTGACTGTATGCCGTGCAAGCTCACATTTGTCCAAATTGAGCGTAATACCTGCCTTTTGTGCCTTCTCAAGCACCGCCTGTAGCCATATATCATGCTCGACCTGCGTCTGTCCCCAGACCAGGATGTCATCCATGTGACACAGTACCCCCTCTAGACCACCGGTCACCTCTGTCATCATCATCCTTTGAAAGTGCTCGGGGGCTGAGGCTATGCCAAAGGGTAGCCGGTTAAAATAGTAGCGCCCAAAAGGCGTGATGAAGGTGGTGTATTTGGCAGACTCTTTTGTCAACGGTACTTGCCAAAAGCCCATATTAGCATCTAATTTGCTGAATACTGTTGCCCCAGCTAGCATGCCCAGAGTGTGCTCAACAGAAGGCAGGATAAACTTTTCTCTGCATACTGATTCATTCATCCTCGTAAAATCCACACAAATGCGAACAGTACCTTCTTTTTTCGGCACCACCACCATCCCGGCGCACCAATCAGTCGGCTCCTCAATCTTGGTGATTACGCCCATCTCCTCCATACGGTCTATCTCCTTCTTCACTTTTCCCATAAGTGGCAGATGGACTCTGCGTGGTGTGTGAAGAGAGAAGGGCACAGCCTCTGGTTTTAATTTAATAGAGTATGGTCTCCGTACAAGACCCAAGCCGCTGCACAGCTTCGGATACTGTTGTTTCAGCGATTCCAGGGTGATGTCAACCCTGCACACAAGCTGAAGCTGTTCTATGGCCGGCCTTCCCAGAAGTGCTGTGTGCAGATCTTTAACTATATAAATGTCCTCTGTGGCTGTCTGTGCGCCTCTATGCAGTGTTTCTCTGGCGACACCTAGGACAGACAATAAATTGCCACCTGGCCCAAACAATGGGCGGCTCGACACTGCCAGACGCTTCATCTCAGATCCCCCTATAATGTCATAATACACTTCGGCTGGCAGGGCGGTCACATCAGCACCAGTGTCGATTTTAAAGCACACTTTTTTGTCTCTCACTTGTAGCTGCACGGTCCAAGGGTCTCTTCCCGCATCCACGGCGCCCAGGAATAAACTCTCCTCTTCTTCTGTTGTAACAGCATTCAAAGATTTCACACTGGTTCTGCACACTTTCCCATAATGGCCCATTTTTCCACAGTTGTGGCACACAGCATCTGTAGCAGGGCATTCTAATCTTCCATGTGAGGGCATTTTCCCACATCTATAACAGGCCTTTGAACCTTGCTGTGGCCATACATTAGATTTATATTTGCCTGATGTTTGTGCTTGTGGCTGAAAATTTTTTTCCAGATGGCTGCGAAGATTGTGCAGATGGCTGAAGCTTTGAGGGAAATTTATATTTTCTGTAACTTTTTGCATGCACAGCATCAACATTAGAGCACTTGCTGGCGCCGTCATTTTCTCCCCTCAAATCACACTGCTGTCGTCTAACCTCTTCAGACTGCCTTGTCTTGGCTATAGCAGTTTCAAGGGTTAGATCTCGGTCTAGCTGCAACCTTTCTGACAATGAGACGTTTCTCAGCCCGACCACCAGCCTGTCACGTATCAGCTCATTCTGTAGCTGTCCATACTTGCAATGTTCCGCTAGTCCATACAGAGCAGTTATAAAGGAATCCACCGTTTCTCCCGGCAACTGCACACGCTGATTGAACTTGGCTCTTTCATATATCACATTCTTTTTAGGCACAAAAAATGCATCAAAGCCCGCCTTAACATCCGTGTACTTCTTCCTCTCTTCTGCTGCTAGCGTTAGCCCCTTTAGCACATCTTCGGCTTCATCACCCATACAATACACTAACGTGTTTACCTGGTTTTCTTCCGACGTTGCGTTTAGATTGCTTGCGAGCTGGAAACGGTCAAATCTCCTAATCCAGCGCTCCCATTCTTGAGGCTTAGTAAAATCGAATGGCTCTGGAGGTTGTATCGTGAACGTAGCAGTTGGTGTAGATCTCGCCATCTCTGCCGGCTCGTCTCCTATTTCATGCCAAAGCGATCGCTTAATTCCTTTTCCCTTCTCCGCTCACAAGTCGCCCACTTCTGACACCATGTCACGTTCTTTGTAAAGAAACAAATAAGGTTCGTACAACGACGTACTTGGAGCTGGTCTTTATTTAGCCATCAGCACATAACATCCGGCAAGCCCCGGAACAGCCCTTTTATTTTCAAAATACAAGCATTCTTTCACACTATTATTCCAAAATACCACAGAGAGTAGCTGCTAATTCGTTCAATTATCATAGCACTGTTTTCTTCCTGCGTTTCCACATTCATATTTCTAGTGTCACTGGATTCGATTGGAGGCTCTGCTCTTTATTCACCCGTTGGTAAATCCAAACTGCTCCATTACAAAATGTGTTATAAAACATCAAAAGCTATTAAAGATTATAACCCGTATCAAACAGATAATGAAAAATGCAAACCAGAGATGGTTAGACATGTTCCTGGCCATTCCAACATAACACCACAACAGATGATTTTATTAACAAGTTCATCTTCCTCATGAAATCAGCAGCTGTGGTGTTTGCTAAAATGCAGACTTTGCAGCCTCTGTAGCGTCCCAGTAACATGGATGCCATCCTTGCTGAAACACTCTCTTTGTATCTGGTTGAAAGAAGACAGGACAGCAGAAAGACCCTTACCCTGGTGCAGCTTGGAGTCAAACTCTTGAGCTCTGCATTTCAGACAGTGATCTGCGGTTAACAGCCACTGCTCCACACATGTTCAACATCCAAGCAGAGACTCGCAGCATGTGGAAAACATGGGCTCTTCCATTAGAGCTGCAAGGTTATAATCTAAGAAAATATGCAGAATGACATTTATTACTTTATTTCAATATAAAAAGGAAATGAACATGTACTGTATATGTACCTACTGTTACATACCTTACACACACTTTTACTCAGATTAGACAGGTGAAGGTGTCCTTTAAAGTGTGCAGACAAGCATCTGGCGTTGTTTTGGCCTTTGCAAGCTCAGACAGCTGGTTTATGGTTGTAGTGATGTCTTGAGGCTCTCTTGCTTTAGTTGGTAAATTTACCATTTACCATTTGCTTTAGTTGGTTCATTTTACCAATGACCTCTTGTGCACTCAAACTGTCTTCAGTCCTTCCACTTAAATGAAGGATCAGGAAAGAAATGATTCAAGATGTGTTCATATGGTGTATACTGTATGCACAAATGATTAAACACCTTTCTGAATATTATACTCCAGAATAGTGTCAACCTAAGATACATTCTCTTGTTGTAAAGTTACATATCTGTTGATTAAATAGTCTTATAATTAAATCATAGTGAATAAGTTCATGGCCAAGACTCATATCTGTTGTATTAGTTTGCTTTAGTCTTCTTCTATTCTGTAACTCTACAAAGTCATATTCAGAGATGGCAGATTTTTCTGGAGTTCTGTTTCCAGTATTGGGAACCTTAAGAATCAGACAATATTGACTTCACTTTTGTATTTAATGGGCACCTATTATGCAAAATTCACTTTTACAGCCAGAGACAGCTGTTCATTTATTTTCTGCCCTTATTTGTGTTTTGGGCAAAATGTACTTGATTCCATTGTTGTACAATATACATATGCTGTTCATCCACAGAAACGGGACTGAAACTAACTAGCTATTTAAAAAATGTAATTGTGACTTTTATCTCACAATTTGTAAATTCTCAGAATTAAGAGATATGATGAGTTATAGAGTCCGAGTTGTGAAAGATAAACTCGCAGTTCTGTTTCTCGCCAGTTGAGCTGTGGTGGCGCTAATGCTCCTAAAGCTGGTTTCCCAATAGTCAATGAACAAGAGAACAAGAACACATCGAAACTGAAAGTTTGCGATCGTCTTCTAGTGATGGGAAGTCCGGTTCTTTTCCGCGAACTGGATCTTTCGGACAGTTCGTTTTAATGAACCGGTTCAAAAACGGTTCACCAGTTCTTTTACATCATCACGTAATGACGTCAATTCTATCATCCCGACGGATAAAAATACTTCAAATTAAAGGCATTTGTAATCATAACTTCAGTTAAATAATAGTACACATCGTCATAATCATCTTGGATAAGTTTCTTACATTTACATTTTGAAAACGAACCTGCTTCAGCCTAGGCGATGTGCTAACGCGTATGTTTTACATGTTTTAAATATATAAAATGCATAAATAGTCTTCATCATTTTATTATAAAATAAACGTACATTTCGCCGATTCGCCCTCTCATTTAAGTCCTGGGTTCACCCGTACTACTGCGTGCTCGTAGCCTATATCAGCAGAGGATCAGCCGGCCGAAAGAAAGTTCTGTTCAGAGACGGTGCTATCACGCATGCGCAGTATCTCCAGCTCATCGGTTCTCCGTATCGAACGTGTCTGAAAGAAACAGTTCTCGGTTCTCGGTGCAACAACCAGTTCTCGACTCGAGAACCATAGCATAGGCCAGTGTGTGCTGAGTAAAACCTGAGTATACAGTCGACAAAATTAAAAAATCGATGCATGTCTGTCTCCAATATAGCCTTCTGTAGCCTATACAGTATATATACATCATGTTTATAATGTGTTAACATAACGAATCCTTATCCATCAGTACGACTGAATGATCTGTATAATACCCTTCACGTTCTGGTGTTAAGAGTCAAGAGAATAAAGGGATAATGTGTGTGTGTGTTTGTTTTCAGCGGTCCAGTGAAGTTCACCTACTTTATTAGAATTTAGTTTCAATATTACTTTAGCTCTACGCTTAATCTGACTCCATTTTTGTCTGATAATCAAATTTAGATTTAGAGAGGGGAGATATCTTGGAGATAACAGGATTCTCCTAAGTTCTTCATCTTTCTCCCATTACCGATGACTGCAATGAAATTAAGACTTACAAGATTAGATTCACAAGATTCATCGTGTATGATATAAGGCATCAGTGATGCGCGGGTCAATGTATAAACAACCCGCACCCGACCGCCGTGTTCAACTAACCCGCCCGCAACTCGGGCCGCAAAAAAAGAAAGAAAATATTGTACCCGACCCGCTTCCTGACATCATTTTTTAAAAGTAGTAAATGCTCATCGTAGCGTCATTGGGCCATAGACATGTAACAACAAAGCAAAGCATCGCAATTAGACGTACACATAAAAAAGCCAGCACTTTGGTCATCATCTTTCATTATTAAGTCAAATGTCTCACTCACACTTTTACTCTTTCTATTTGTGTATTTGCGGAGCTTCCACTCCCCAGTCTTCACCTTTTCTCTTGCCGCCTCCATCTCTCTGCAGACTGTAGTGATCATGGACATGGCCGGTTCGTGAACGAATCGTTCTTTTGAACCGGTTCTTTTCAGTGAATCAGTCGAACCAGTACACTAAATCGGACTGAATCATTTTTTTTTCAACAGTTCGCATCTTGCATCAGTGCTGATCCACAAGTTACTAAAGTTACTCACTTTCAGACATGCCTGACAGTCCCTCCGAATCGAAATAAACCGATATCCCGCAGTATATTTAACTCCAGTAACTCCATCAGTTCACTGAACTGAGACATGTTGGTGCCACTGCTGAGAGAAGTGATGAACACGAGCAGCTGATACTGCGCATCCGCGTACTACCGAACGCACAGGGACAGCGGTTCTCGAATCACCAGTACAGAACCGAGAACTGTTTAGACTGAGCTTGTGTGTCATCTTCGTGCCAGTTATTCAGCCAATAAAGTGTAGGCCTATGTATTTCATAGAAAATTGTCTAGAATTATATAAATACAAAGGTTTAATTGGCATCTTTTTTCAAACGACCCGACCAGCGCGACCCGAGTATATCATTAAAAATATTTTTGGATGACTCGTAACCGCGGGTGACCAAAGACTCCCGCTCATTTTGGATCAACCCGCGCATCACTGCTAGGCATATAGCACTTTTGGTGACTTGACCCAGAGGGAGAGGGGGCGAGGGCGAGGGGAATGAAGAGATAAAGGACACATGTTTGGACTGGACAATGTCCTGTGCTCTGTCTTTGCAATCTTCTGTCCGTTTTATTGCTTTACTGTGAGTTTTATCTCAGCTTATGTCTTTAGCAGGAAAATCAGTTCTTACACCTGCTAATACTTATCATACGGCCCACACGACATATTAGTGAAAAAGCAACAATACATTAAACTTGGATTGCACTGATTATAACTCGTTACGCCAGAATCACTGCGGACTGACTAAAGATGCTGGATGTCGCTGTGAACTATGAAGCCTGTCTGTTTTTGCCCCAGATGAATCTGTCTGTCAGATTGCAGGTATACATGTCAGATTCACTGTTTCTTTCTCCAGCACCAGATGTGGAGCCTGAACCTGAACAAACTATCTTTACCATTTCCTAAATCTAGACAAATAATGAAAATGAAGGATGGACGTGTATTACCAGAAACAATTAATTCCCGGTTGACAAACCCATTTTTGTTCAGTTGCAGTTATTAATCTGAAACAATACACTTGCTCATCGTTTTCAGTGACGTTGTGCAGTCTGAGGACGGCAGTTTTGTTTTGTCTGTCTTCAATGTATTCAACCTGGTCTTAATAATATATCTATATGTCAACCAATCCAATGTCAGTGAAAATGATTGACAGGCGGAGACACTGACTAAACAAAAAGTGTTTGTCCGAATCCACAAAAGTTTTGAAGAAATAAAGTAAGACTCAATATTTTTAGAAGTAATAACACAGAGTTATATGGCTCCTCACTTGTGTTGTGTAAAGTGTCAGGGGAAAATAAAGAGGATCCTCCAGTTGATAAATGAAACCTTATCATGAAATCTGCCGCTGTTTACAGCAATGCCACCCTGACTGAAGATGCCAATGAGAACAATGACATCTGTCAAGCTGACACTGCTGGAACAGTGGATATCAGTAATGAGGATCATAGTTATGCAGATTCAACTGATATATGTGCAAAACATGACTGCTTTCAGGAAGATCACAGCTACACCTAGAGTCTCGAACAACAGGAAAAAGCATAGAAGGCAATGCCACAACTCCAGGGGTTTCAAGACGTCACAACTCCTGGTTGAACAGGTTTAACTTCAGATGAAAATAACTCCACAGTCCTTCATGAAAATACATGTTTAAAGCAGTTTCAAATCAACTTCTGCTCAAGACAGTTCAAGTTCAGTGGAGGAACGAGCAACACCACATCGACATTATTCATGGTTAGTAAATATAATACTACTACTATAATACTCCTACTGTACTATAATACTACTTTATAAAACATAATGATAGATATAGATTTAAAAGTGTTTTTGTAGGGTTTTTTTTTTTTTTTTTTACAGATTTAAACAACAGCTTTCTGATTCCTCATTTTCATCTCACAACCTTTATTACAACTCATTTAGATTAGGACAGTCACAATATCAGATTTTTCAGTACACGATTGTCATGGCCAAAGTAGTTCATGATAAAAATATATTGTGATATCTATAGAAAAAATAAATAATGTTATCAGTCAAAGTAAGCTTTATTTATTTTATTTGCTGAATTTATTAATTTGATTAATAAATCACACAACTGTATACAAAAGGAAATGCTAACCATTTTAGTTTAGTACTAGCAGGGCTGGCAACTTTTGAGTTTAGCTTGTTGTGAGAATTATGGAGCGCAAAACAGTATTTTTTGTTTTAATTTTGTAATAAGATTGACAGAATTTGAAATCTGAGACTTTGTTTCATATCATAGTACCCTGCTCTGTGTCATCTGTCGGTGTCAGTGTCTTTGCTCTGTGATTTTTCAGTGTGTGAGAATATGGTTGTGTAACGTGAGTAAGTGTGTGAACAGTGTCAATAGTGTGAGTCTCGCACTGAATGCCTGAGAGTTGGCAGCCCTGCCACAAGTCTACACTAGTTATTATACTTTTCTCCACAAATCACAGAATCATTCGTCAAAAGGATCCGCATTTATATGCTGACCAAAGGAACTTAACATTATCCTTACAAGGTAGAGAAACGTGTGTTCATGTTTAAAACCGAAAGTATATCTCCAGGGCCGGCTCTATCCCTTTGGTTGCCCTAGGCGAGATTGATTTTTAGCGCCAACGCTCCATTAAAGTGAAAGCACACTTTTGATAGACGAAATAAAAAAGATTTCACACAAAAGGTGCTCAAAATGCTCAGAATAAGCATGCGTGGTGTATTTTAAGAACTGGATTAGGTCAAAAAAGAAATCGAAGATTAAAAACAATAATTGTAGAAGATTTACCCATTTAAACTTGTTTTAATAATTCCATTTGGGTGAAAGTATGGTGATGATTAAAAAATATATATAATGAGCCAAAAAATAGGTACTACAAAGACACATCTTCTAAGGAAAAAGTGTGGAATGAAATTTCTTCTGCTATTTCTGCAGATGGTAAGTCAACAATTTTATTTCAAATATTCTGCAAGTTAAATACAGGCATATAATGAATAAAACCGAAAAGTTTAAAGAACATTGTTTAAATCTTCATGTTTTAGTAACAGTTTCTTGTTGAATCCGGTGTTGAACTCGTGGAGATTCTGGAAGCTGTCTTCCGTAAATGCGCAGCACAGAGAGCTAGATTACGATCGTCACTTTCAGGAACATAATCAAACATAAATTGTATCCATTGTTGACGAAGTACAGCGTCCGTGGGAAGCCCGAACACAGAAGACCACACACTCGACGAGCCGCTTAAATATGTGCATGCCCTTTTCCTGCATATTCCAGAGGGAGGGGTTGATGCAAATGTGTGGGTTAGTGACGTACCATAACCCAGCTGTAGTCCCAATCCAGTCGTTTTTGTAGGCAATTATACTTCCTGATTTTTAAAAGACGATATCTCTGCTTACACTGAACTTTCAGCGCTGCAACTTTACAGATACTGTTCATGCACCAACAGCAACATTACACACTATTTAAAATCAAAAAAGTGAAATCGCAGTCAACCCCCCCTTTAAGTAACATGCCCAAAACTAATGAGTATTTATTAAACTAAACAAAAATGCTCTTATAATCACTCCAAAACTTCAAGAAGTTGAAGGATCATCTGTAATAAATTGTTCATACAAATTCTACAAATAAGGTTCAAGGATATTTCTATCATCCTACATAGTTGAATTGTACAAATAGGCCTACATTATATCTGTAATAATGTAATGTAACGTGTAGTTAATTGTAATAAATTACAATTACTACCTAGCTGGTACAAGGCTAAGGGAGTTTTGGGGTCCCCGTAAGAAAATGATGTGCATTTTATTGTTTAATTAATGTTTAAATCAAATTTAAATGTTAAATTCATCAATCTGGTGCAATTCAGTGTGCAAATTGAACAAAGAAAAATTCAAACCTCTTTTACACTACTACATAATAGGCTATATTGTAAAACAAATGCAATGAAAAATAAAAGAAACTTTCATAATTAGTTTTGTACAAATTTCTATACTTGTAAGTAAGCTATATGCTTGGAAGCAACTCAGCGCCGCTAATTAAGAAAAACAAAACGAATGGGCTGCCGATGTGCGAGTTTTATGGGCCGTTAAGACAAAAAATAAATAAAATTAGGCTATGAGATGTATCGGCCCAAAAAGCACGTCGGTCACCGGGAATCTCAAGTAGGCTACACTGGGAAGTACATTTATTTCGTTTGACGCTTAAATGGCTGAGATGAGAAGGCTTACCTTTATATTGGGCTTTCTTTTTATTTTGTTGCTTTCTCTGTTTTCGTCCCTGTGCACCAGAGGGTTTATAGCACTTCCGATCAACGGGCCAGCAGCTGAGTACTTGCCTAACGTAACGTATTGCAACCCCCTGGAAAAGATTGACAATAATCATCAATTCAGTCCAATAATCAGTAATTAAGTAATTAAACGAGGGGCGCCTTAGGATGATCATGTTTAATAAACATTTTTTTTCGCTTCTCATTCTCGATTAATGGGGAGTAGCAGAGAATGTGAAGTAGGTCAAGGGCGACACTAGAGCGCACCTGCGGCGCCCCCAACACATTTGGCAACCGCCTATTTCACCTATAGCAATCGCCGGCCCTGTATATCTCATGCTACACACTCCTCCTTCCTTAAAGAGAATACTTCAGTCAACATATGCGTCAGTGGAAACTATGCTAGATTGCATTCACACTCCTGTGTGGTTAAACTCCTCTCACTCTTCTACATGTCCTTGGCATGTGATCCTCACACACACTTGCTGTGCGGATAGCTTTTATTTCTTCTAAATTCTCGAGTGTCTTGGCCTTATATGATTTTTGCAAGTTGAACTTTCCCACATCTAAGGGCCCTGAGATGCTGACTTTACTCCAGTTGGCATATAGTTCAATCAAATTTTGATGGCCACTTTCACCTGGACTTTTCCCGAGCGGATAGCTGTCCAATCACAGAAGACGCATGAAGTGTCCCGCTGTAAACACACCCCTAGAGTCTCAGAGGACTGTGAAATCAGGACACACACACACAAACAAACTAGAACAACAGCAAAACACTTGGAAGGCATTTAAAGAAAAAAGTCACAACTCCTTTTGACAAACTGGTTATATTAGTTTACTGGAAAAGTTCTGGTTGAACAGGTTTAAGTTCAGAAGAAAATAACTCCACAGTCCTTTACGGAAATACATGTTTAAAGGAGTTTCAAATCAACTTCTGCTCAAGACAGTTCAAGTTCAGTGGAGGAACGAGCAACAACACATCGTCATTATTCATGGTTAGTAAATACTACTTTATAAAATATAATGATAGATATTGGTTTTAAAGTGTCATGTATCCATGCACATTGATCTAGACTTAATAAACAGCATTGAGACATTGTTTATACAGTTTTTTGATTGCTTAGCACTAACAGCGCTGCCAACTTTTGATTTGCATTAAGCTTTGTATCTTTAGAAACCCAGTCCTATTTTTGAATGGTCATGGTTTATTCCCTTATTTTCCCCTGAGATGGGAGAAATAAGTATTTAAGTGTTTTACTTCCTGCTAATCAGGGATGTAGTGGAGGCTAAATGCAGCTAAACGCCGTTTACGCACCTCCAAATATTCGGAAATAGCGTTTACCCACCTCCAAAGTGCGTTTATCCACCTCTCAGTTGCGTTTATCCTCCTCTAAATATGTTTATCCACCTCTATATCCTGTAGTTCCTAAGACACTTTAAATTAAGCTTATGTTGTTTTAGTTTCATATTGTTCATTGTTAGTTTCATTGGTTGTTAAGACGAACTCTTTCATATTGCGCTGCATTACTGTCAGTGTTGTTGACTATTACTGACGGTAAGGTTGCACTGTTGACGCTCGCGCAGCCTATCCAGCAGAAATATACACAAATGAGCGCAGCACACACACACTCACACACACACTCAGTTAACAACATACTGCCTATGAAAATTGAAATGTGGAGTTTATATTTTTACCATATGTTAAGCAACCTCAATTATTTTTCTTGAACACCATCATGATTGAAAATGTGACATTGGTTTGCTACAACAGTTCAATAAACAGTTACATTTTAGATACAATATTGGCTGTTTTTTTCAGCAGCGAAAATAGTTCCAAACAAAAATCACAGCAGAACCACGGCACATGTCACAGGAACACTCGACATGTTTTCATTACTGAATGATTCAGCATTTTGAACGAATCGATTGAGCCAAAGATTAAATGACCCATTCATAAACATCTGTCTCATTCTTGAATGATCAGCCGTTTGAACCAATCGTCTGAATGAATGAATCAATGACTCACTCATTAAGATGGTCACCTGCCTCCCCCAACTGGCGGTTTAGTGTTAAATGTTTAAAAGTAGTATTATTCTTTCCAAAGTTTCTTATATGTAAATTTAAATCAATTTCATAACATTATTTTATGCAATTGTATTTTTTCAGTGTAAATGATTTAATTTGATCAGCCCCTAGGGTAACAGCCCTACAGTGCCTTATTATTCGAAATAATTGAATTTATTTAATTGAATTTTAATTGAATTGAATTTTATTGAATAATTGAATTTATATTAATTGCCATATAGTGTCTTATTATTCGAAATAATTGAATTTATTGATCAAATTTAGGAATTTAAAATGAGAGATGAAGCATAATATTGGGGGAGGGGATGCCCTTTAAAGGTGCAGATATTACAAAATGGTGATTTAAATATCAAAGCTGATTGAACACTGATGAGAATATTGTTTCAGAATAAATTAACACACAAAATAAAACTAAAAAATCCAGACGACAACTTTTTTACTCGGACAAGTGAATGACAGATTTACTTATCTGAAGGACAAGCGTATGAAAACCCTTAATGTCGAGGCCTCCCTATAGACGAATCCGGCGAAACTACCGGAAGTAAGCGGGTGCCATTACTGTGCTGTTGCTGGGTAGCGTTGCGCCATTGCCTCCTATTGTTTTAGTTGCAACTTGCGTCCACAGGAATAAACAGCCTGCGATTTACGACTGTCACTAACGTTACAACGTTACCCCTTGTATAATATCGAGTGGGTAAACAGTTTCCGGTATAAATTGTTTCAATGGTGGCAGTAAAATTTCAATTTTGAAGAGAAAACACTGTGAATACCCCGGGTCGACTGCCCCTGTCTGGTGCCGTACGGTTTACAGATTTCCTGGGCGAGTACAAGACGTGGACATTAGAGTATAATAACAATTATTTAATGAGAGTAAAAAAAATATAATAAATATGTGGTATAATGATCAGCAAAATCTCCTCTCTTGCTATTTTTTCTATTCAATTAACATGCTATGGTCATTAAATGGCTTTCCTGAGCTAAATGTAACGTTATGTGACATAATTGTTTTCCTGCTGTTATATTGACCTCTTTCCATGGTTTAAAAACACTAATTGGTCGATATTATGTATACTTTCTAGCTGTAAAGTTACCTTACCCTTGCCTGTTGCAATGTGAAAATGAGATAAATAATGGACACAAATGAAAAACATGAATTTGTTTATTTGATTTCATTTATTTATTTATTTATTGTTGCCAAATGGACAGATCTTTTTATAGTTTCATCGTTAGCAAACGTTAGCCTAGCTAGCTTGCCAAGCTATTTTCATAAATAATGTTAATCTGTAAGATCGTTTGTACCTTCATCTGTGACTGGAGGCCACTGCAGTCACAGATCAAACCAACAAGTCATTCTGCCTGTCTGTAGCTGTCATCGAGGGTGAGTTCGCGTTATCACCGAGGTTTGTTTACATACCGGTGCATATGTCTATATGCCTGTGTAACAGCTCAGTAATGGCGTCGCCACAAGATGGCAGCCTACACAGAACGCTCGTCGGATTCGTCTATAGCAATGTTATCAGGATACACATACACTGGTAGGCAGTGGCCCACCTCATCTTATGACTACGTCGTGGTCCACCAGAATTTATAGTTTACCCACCTCTTTTTTTACCACTACACCTCTGCTGCTAATTATGACATAAGAATCGTCATTTTTTATGATAATAAGCAGGAAGTCATATTTCATTAAAAAGTGTATAAACTACAAACATTAGCTCATTATTATTCAAGGGTGTGGGGCCCACTCACCCTACAGGCCTATTACAGATCAGTGGGTGGGACTTCACTTGCAGAAACTGAAATCAATATCCGCCATCTTGTTTTTGCTAACTAAGCTAACTGCCGTTTTTTGGTTGACATCTGGGGGCTTGCAGCAAAAGAGTAGGATAGTTTGGTTCCAGCAGACACCAGTTGTTCCATTTTCTCTGAGAAGCACAGAAGTGGAGATGCTGGAGAGAGGGATAACATGTCTGGGGAGAGGGGCTGTTGCTCTAGTGTTAGCAACTGTTGCTCTAGTGTCTGTGGAACACCCTGCCCCTAGAGATTCGAACGGCCCCCAACCTGTCTATTTTTAAGTCTTTGGTAAAACCTACCTGTTCTCTTTAGCTTACTGATCTCTTTTTAAGTATTTTATTATATGTTATAATTGAGTCTCTGACAAGGCTACTTGTAGCTTTGCTGCTTTTTATGAGTTATATGCTTTTTGTTTTTTCCTGCTGTTTTTACTTTTCTTATTTGTGAGTATTTTATTATTTTTTTCTTATTGTGTGTTCTGTAAAGCACTTTGGTCTGTCTAAGCGGTTTAAATGTGCTATATAAATAAATGAAGTTGAACTTATCAGAGGCTGTAATATGCTGTCCTGGTTTCCCTCTCTGTTTTCCAAAAAGTGGTCCTTGGGTGCTGAATCTCGGAGCAGTTCTGATATGTCCCGGTCTGACGGTGGTGAGCTCTGTGGGCGGGGCTCTGCTGAGATTGTGTCCGTGAGCAGAAGTTGTTATGGCTGAGTGGTGTTATCATTGTCCTTGTGTGATATGTCAACCGCATGTCCATTCAGGTGCTGAAATGAAGTCCTGTGGTCATTCATACTGTGTCCAGGTTTGTGTGTGTGTGTGTGTGTGTGTGTGTGTGTGTGTGTGTGTGTGCCATTCAGGTTGAGTAGATTGTTGCACTGCAGAAGGATGATTGAGGGAGAAGTAGATATTGTCTAGGGATGAGCGAGTACAGCATTATCTGTATCTGTATCTGTTAACCATATGAATTATCTGTATCTGTACTCGGACTGGGCGGGGCATAAACCGGAAGTGGGCGGGATTTAAACCGGAAGTGGGTCGGGTTGACTTGAAATGGGCGGGGCTTTAACTGGTATATTATTTTAAGCATGCAATTGATATGGGTTGATCAGAAATTGTTATAATCTATTGCTGATTAGAAAACTATATTTAGATGACAGCATCAGCATTGAGCTTCAGATCAATGTTTTTTTTTATCACGATAACAAACAAACTATGTACAGAACAGAACAAGTTTTGCAACAATGAATACAACACATGTGGTTGCAATTATTAAGTAAAATGTAATGAACAAGAGTTTTCATACGCAACATAACTTTCTTTTCTTTCTTTTTTTTTTACTTTTAATTTTTTTTAT
This sequence comes from Pimephales promelas, assembly GCF_988280905.1. NCBI lineage: Eukaryota > Metazoa > Chordata > Actinopteri > Cypriniformes > Leuciscidae > Pimephales > Pimephales promelas. The sequence goes on along the minus strand of NC_142792.1, from coordinate 28,217,919 downwards.
GATAAGTATTTTTTTTCCACACCAGGTGTGTGTGTGTGTGTGTGAGTAAGTAAGACAGAGAGAGAGAGAAGGGGGGGTACGATGACTGTGTTCTACGGGTCAAATAGTCCAACGCTGTAGACCAGTTGTTCCACATGGCTAGGGTCTAAGTTTGAACACTGTGGACTGACCACATTTCCAGCTGTGCTAAAAACACACTCAGACTGGACACTTGTAGGTGGACAACTGAGATGCTGCAGTGCTAAGCGTGTAAGATTGGGCCAGCACTGAAGCTTGCCTGACCAGTATTTCACTGGGTCTTCGGTAAGGCTGATGTCCCCATCTGCCAGACGGCCTCCACATCACCTGATGGTAAATGTGTCCTCATTGGATTAGCCAATTTCTTTTTCTGCAGGAAAGACAAGACTGAAGTGCTGCTGGTGGCAGGTGTCTCTTCTGTGTTTCTTGCAGGTGTACCCACAGGGTCACAGAGCTCCATCCTGAGGAGTAATGTCCTCTTCAGTGTCTCCACATCAACATTGTTTGGAAAACAGCTGTCCTTATATCTGGGGTCAAGGAGAGTGGCAAGCAGAAATGTGGAGTTTGCAAAAATTGGTTTGAAACGCCATTTTAGTTCTTTGCTCAGATTGGCTGCCAGTTTCCTTGCTGCTGTGCCTAACCTTTCCCTGGACTCAGCCGCAACATCTTGGCCCAGCTCCACTGTGGCATCCTGATCATCATCACCAGCCATGAACTGATCAGATTCATCCTCAGATTCCTCACTAGCATGCAGTGACCTGATGATGGAGCACAGCCCATGCAGGAGGGGGATGACCTCAGAGATGGAGGCGCTGTGTTTTGAGAGCGCCCGTGTGACCTCCTCAAAAGGAATAAGAACAGTGAGCATGTCTGATGCTAACTCCCACTCATTTGGATAGATGATTGTTGGAGCTTTACCCATGTTAGACTCTTGTGTCATAATCTGCACAGCCCTGCGCTGCTCCACCAGCCGCTGGAGCATGTAGAACGTATAGTTCCACCTTGTTTTTACATCTGTGATGAGCGTGTGATGGGGAGGTTCAACTGTGTTTGCAGCTCATGTAGTCTGTTGCTGGCTTTGCTTGAGCGATGAACATGGCCAGATATGCTCCTGGCTTTGGAGAGAAGGGATGTCACAACCCTGTCCTTCTCCAGTGCTTTGATCACCACCAAGTGAAGCGTATGAGACACGCAACGGATGTGCCCATATTCAGTCAAAGCTTTCACCATGTTCGCTGCATTATCTGAAACAACAAACCGTATTGTGACAGACTGACCAACAGACTCTTCCCACTCTCTCATCTTTTCCTTAAGGCAGCACAGAATGTTGTTTGATGTGTGCTCAATGTCCAGCACACCAACATTTAGCAGCCCTGCTTTCCTCTGTACTGAAGCTTCCCCTACACGTTCACACCAGTGCCCAGTAAGACAAAGATATGCATGTGCATTATGATTGCTGGTCCAGAGATCTGTAGTGAGATTGATGACACCTCCCTCAGCTGCCTTAAGTGACTGGACCAACTCCCCTCTCATTGCCTCATAGAGCTCAGGCACTACAGTTCGACTGAAATAGTGCCTCGATGGGATCTTATACTTGGGCTCTAAAAAGCCAACAAGTGTCTTGAAGCCTCTCCTCTCCACCACAGAGAAAGGTTCAAGATCAGTGCAGATCATTTTACCAATCATCTCTGTAATTTGTTTTGACCGGGGATGGTTTGCTGAGAATGGCTGCTTTGCTGCAAATGCAGTGAGTATTGTTGAAGAGGAAGATGAATGTGAGCCCTTAGCAGCACCCAGCTGAACACCAGTGCCCGAGAAGGAAGAGGAGAGGAGGAGGAGGAGGTGCCTGATACAGTGGGTTTTCTCATGTGATGAACATATAACAGATGGTTATGGATGGATAATTTTCAGAAACAGTGAAAGAGTTTCATACTGTAGAAGTCCTCTTGATCTTTGGTGGAGGAGGACCTCCATCCGCAGATGCAATATTGGTCTCAGTGGGGGAAAGGTGTGTGCTACTGCCACTGTTTTCATTGTCACTAATTTGACCCTCACTGTCTTGCAAGGTTAAGCAAACTCGGACTGGTGGTGCAGTGTTAGCTGAAGTACTCTCTGTATCACTCATAATTCTGTATCACTGATCATGAGAGAGGGAGAAAGAGCGAGGGAATGGGGTGTTTGTGTGTGTATCTTAATTAATCTGTAATATTATTTATACCACAACTACCTTTATATTTTATATAAAATACTGCAAGATATCAGAAACTCAGTGCATGAAGTCCAAAAAACAAACAAACAAAAAAAAACCTGACGATTAAAAAAAACCAGCAGATGGTAAAAAATAAAAAATAAAACCTCCAATGGCGGGCAGAGAGAGGAAGTGTCAGTGTGTGTGTGTGAATCTATTCTAATTAATTTGTAATATAGTTTATTAGTTTTATATCACTACTTCCTTTTTTTAGGGTGTATTCACACCAGGAAAGTCCGATAGTTCACTTGCTTTTGGTCCGGACCAAATAAATTATTATTATTATTTTTTTGGTACGGTTCGCTTTCACACTGCTCTTTTTGCAAGTGAACCAAAATTTGTAAACCAAACCACACGTGTGCTAAGGTCGTCCATTCATTGGACAAGGATTCTCAAGGGAAATCAGGAAGTGCAAAAAAGGCATGGAGATATTTCCATATATTTCATACTGCAATATTTGTTCTTTTACTAATTTTGTGTTAATTCTGTACAAACGCAATATGAAGAAACTAATGAGTATCAATGATACAATGTCATCTATACGATGTTGTAGTTCGGATTTTGAGAAGACGACGAGTGTAACGTTTGAGTGGCTCTATAAACGCGGGGAAATACGACAACTCTCGTCTCTCGTGCATCTTTTCATTCGACCACCTTCTGTTTTTTTTTTATCTCTGGGCAACATCTCAACTTTGCGTTACAAGTGGCACTGCACAGAAGACGGAGAAGGTATAAAGTTAGAGAGGGGCTATGTTCACTCATTCAAATAATGAGATTCTTATTGTGTACTAACAAGTGCTGTCAATGTTAACGCTTGAGATTAAGTCTGTCCAGTTTAACGTAAATTAACGCATCATCATCCTTGTATTGTAACTATCCTCCTTACATTAATAATAATAATAAGTCATTACATTTATATAGAATTTTTCTCGGCACTCGCTTTAAGGGGGAAACTCGTCAACCAAAAGGTGGTGAACTCCAAATGCTTTATGAACTGCAAATGATTTTTTTTTTTTTTTGCATCTTTGCGCGGTTTAAAATAAATAAATAAAACTCAGATGGCCGGCAGAGAAAGGTGTGTGCGTGTGTGTGGCTAATTAATTTGTAATATTAGTTTTATACCAAGTTACTTCCTTTATTTTTTTAATGAAATACAGCAAGACAGTGTCAAACACTCAGTGCGTGGTGAGAGACAGCTGACGGTTTAAAAAAGAAAAAAAAAAATCTCCGACAGGCAGAGACGCAACACGAGTCGTATTCAAGCACCCCGTCTGAACAAACCCCTCGTTAACCAGAACTCTACTGGCTAATAAGTAAGTACAAATCTGAACTTGAAGAAACCATAAATGTTAACGTAAAAGAGAAGACACGGCCGCGAACCTGAGTGACTGAGAAGAGAACAGCTCTCTGTCTCTCCCTCAGTGTTCTGTGTGTGAGTGAGCAGAGCGGGACAGAGCAACACGTTAAATCTGTATGTGTGTTGACGCGCTGTGACTATAGCCTATCACAGAACGTAGACACAGTCAGCTACCCAATGAGGATTTTATTCAATCCGAGCACAGATATTGACTCGTATTACTCGTATAATACTCGTACTCGGCAAAAGTGCTTTATCCGTACCGGATACTCGTTTCAGCCGAGTATCCGGCTCAACTCTAATATTGTCCTTTAGCACTCTTGAACCAAGTTTGTTTGGGTGGAGCCCATCCTGTTGAAACAGTTGCCTCTGACTCCAGAAAAGACTGAAGTTGTCAATGAAGTTCACTCCTTTTATATTGCAGGTTTTTTGCAGCCATGTGTTGAGCTCAAGCAACCGTGAAAACCTGTTTGTTCCTCTTGCTGGGATTGGTCCACTGATGAATGTCAGTCTTTTTTTAAGTGTTTCAAAAAGTTCATTGAAATCCTTCTTAAGGAGTTCCGACTGCTCTTTATGAATATCGTTCTTCCCCACATGAATGATGAGTCGCTTGGCAGTCTTATGTTTCATCAGAATGTTCTGAAGTTCCCTGTTTACATCAGAAGTTGTTGCTTGTGGAAGGCAGCACGTAGTTGTATCCCTGCTTATAATGTTTCTGATTATGGAGTCGCCCACTATCAGAGTCCTTTGCTCGGCTGTGCTTTAGCATCAGTGTTAGCTACAGGCTGACTCAGTCTGTGTTCGATCACATTCATCACATTCAGGGATTCCTCATTCATTAAAGGGTTAGTTCACTCAAAAAATGAAAATTCTGTCAGTATTTACTCACCCTCATGTTGTTCCAATACCGTAATACCTTCGTTCATCTTCGCAACACAAATTAAGATATTTAAGATATTAAGATCGCTCCTGCATACAGTCCATAGGCTTCTTGAGGGAATGACTCGAAAAGTCATTAAAGACATCGTTAAAATAGTCCAAGTGACTACAGTGGCTCAATTTTAACTTTATCAAACGACGAGAACACTTTTTGTGCGCAAAAACAAACAAAAATAACGACTTTATTTCAACTATTCACTTCCTTCTCTATGGGCTTGTAGTCAGTTAACGTAGTGTGATTGTGTAGAGCTACGTCACACGTAGGCTCACTATTGGCCGACGCTGGTCATGTGTGTGATGCGTGTGACGTACAATAACAGAAGCTTACGCTATTAAACTAGTAACCTGACTCGCGCAGAGGGAGAAATAAACGAATAGTTGAAATAAAGTCGTTATTTTTGTTGTTTTTTGCACACAAAAAGTGTTTTCGTAGTTTGATAAACTTAAGATTGAGCCCCTGTAGTCACTTGGACTATTTTAACGATGTCTTTAATGACTTTTCGAGGACATCAAGTGTCATTCCCTCAAGAAGCCTATGGACTAGTATGCAGGAGCGATCTTAATATCTTAAATATCTTAATTTGTGTCCCGAAGATGAACGAAGGTCTTACGGGGTTGGAACAACATGAGGGTGAGTAAATACTGACAGAATTTTCATTTTTGGGTGAACTAACCCTTTAATACTTCAAATCTGTTCTCAAGATGTATAGGCGGTGGTAGGAGACCAGTGTTTGCAATCCTTGTCAGAGCCGTATCTGGGGTAGAGGATGCTACTGCAGCAATATGTGATGCTCGTGACAATCTGATGTCTCGAGTGCCTTTGGGTCTCGCTCCCTTGTTCGGCTTGTTTCTCTTCACTCAGTACTGCCTATTGAGGAGCACTAGATTTCTGGGAATCACCGGCTGTATGCTGAGGGCGTCCATGACGAGGCTCTGTTGTGTGTTCCGTCTGGTTTGGTGGTCCCACAAGTAACTTTGTTTCAAGAACTGCAATCCTTTGTGAAAGTCTCTGACAGTTCGTGCAGCAAGTAGATTCCAGAAGAGGCATTTTCTCTTATCCTTTGGAATGAAGGCAGATGTGTTTTCCCTTCCCCGGAATATAAGCTTTCAGTGGGGGGCTGGTTGGAGAAAAGAATTCTACTTTTTTGTAGTAATCAAGCGTTTGAGCTCTTTGCTGATTTGCTGAAGTTAAAATTAGGTGATAAAAGGAGATAAAATATAAAAGTGATAGAGCGATTAAAAAATATAAAAGCGATAGAGCAAAGCGTGGAGCAGTGAGCAAGAGCGTCTGAACAGTAGCTGAACAGGCAACTGTACAACAGCAGAAGACCCCACCGGGTACCACTCATCTCCACTACAAATAGGAAAAAGAGGCGACAACTTGCAAGAGCTCACCAAAATTAGACAGTTGAACACTGGAAAAATGTTGCCTGTTCTAATGAGTCTCGATTTCTGTTGAGACATTCAGAATGGTAGAGTCAAAATTTGGTGTAAACTGCCTTGTTCCCACTGTGCAGGCTGGTGGTGGTGGTGTAATGGTGTGAGGGATGTTTTCTTACACTTTAGCCCCCTTAGTGCCAGTTGGGCATCGTTTAAATGCCACAGCCTACCTGAGTATTGTTGCTGACCATGTCCATCCCTTTATGGCCACCATGTCCCCATCCTCTGATGGCTACTTCCAGCAGGATAATGCACCATATCCCAAAGCTGGAATCATTTCAAATTGGTTTCTTGAACATGACAATGAGTTGACTGTACTAAAATGGCCGCCACAGTCACCAGATCTCAACCCAATAGAGCATCTTTGGAATGTGGGGGAACGGGAGCTTCGTGCCCTGGATGTGCATCCCACAAATCTCCATCAACTGCAAGATGCTATCCTATCAATATGGGCCAACATTTCTAAAGAATGCTTTCAGCACCTAGTTGAATCAATGCCACATAGAATTAAGGCAGTTCTGAAGGCAAAAGGGGGTCAAACACAGTATTAGTATGGCGTTCCTAATAATCCTTTAGGTGAGTGTATTCTATATATTTCAGTGTTCTCTGAACTCTATATTTCAGTGTTTCAGTGCTGTATGTCTGTCTCTGTTTATATGTCTTTTCAGTGTTGTTTTGTCTCTTTCTACCTGTAATTTCAGATATGTTGTGTGTAGGTCTTTTGATGACAGACTGATTTTCCACATGGTTTCACGAGTACTTATGAAAAACTGGTTCTATTAGTTTAATGAAAAAGTTCTGGTATAACAGATTTAAGTTCTGAAGAAAAAAAAAAACCCTCCACAGTCCTTTATGAAAACACAGAACTGAAAGGAGTTTCAAAGTAACTTCTGCTCAAGACAGTTCAAGTTCAGTGGAGGAACAAGAAATATCTTCATCATTGTGCATGGTTAGTAAATACTACTTCATAAAATACTGACATGTATAGATTTAACACAGTCATGAATCCACATTACATTGATCTAGACTTATCAAACAGCACTGACACATTGGCCCTCATTTATCAATCTTGCGTAGAAACGGGCTATATTTTGGTGTAAGATTATGCTTACACTCCTCTCACCGCCTGATTTATGAAGATGTGCGTACCTTTGAAATCCAGGTGTACGCAATGCCTGCCCTTGATAAATCCCGCGGTCGAAAACGATCGTCATTAGAATAACACGCCCCTAAATATTCAAGTCTCCGCTCCCCCCACGCCCTTATTTTACGCCATGGACACACGGAAGACGGCAAAGAAGAGAAACTTCTCCGACGTGGAGACGAAATGACCTATCACAATGCATTATTTTACAGCACGTCTTTTGAAATTAGCATTCAATTTTGAATCACGTCACATGTATAATAGTGATGATGATGATGTGATGTAAAGTACCATTCATTCACATTAATAATTGCATGACAATTTGTAATAGTATTCTTCTTATTATTATGATTTGCATTAATGATGCTTTTGTTATTTTTGTGATTGTTATTTAGAAGAAGGATGTCGTTATTATTATTTCTATTATTATTATCATTTAAAAGAAGAAGAATGTATTTTTTATTATTTTGTTAGTCTGAATTATTTTTTGGATTATTTTTTTTTTTTTGAATTATTTTAACCCAGTCCGTGCGCACCTGCCGGGGATAATCCTGAAACGTCAGGGTAAAGTGGGCTCGCAACTGAAGGAATATATGCTTAGGCTACAAATCAAATGCTTTGGTAAAGTCACACAAATTAAACATTGAAGTCCACATTACACAAAAATAAATACTGAAGTTTATAATTTCTATGTTGTTGTTTTTTTTTTTGTTTGTTTGTTTTACAGTGGGTCATATATCATATCTTTTAGTGTGCCAGTGCGTTTTGTGGTGTTAGGAATTTTTCTGCGCATTTCCTCACTAACTCAAAACGTGCGTACACCACCTCCTGAGCTGGTGTAGGATTCGAGCGTGCCGTACGCCCACGTCCATATTGATAAATCTCAAACTCACCGTGGTTTTGAGTGTACGCAAGGTGTACGCTGGAAATGTGGTGTACGCACTTTTGATAAATGAGGGCCATTGTGTATAACATTTTAGATTGCAAACAAAACTCAAAGCAATTATTAGATTTTTTTTAAGTAATTTTAGCAGATTTTAGGAACAGTTTTCTGAAGCCTTGTATGTCTCAAATCAGACAGTATCGCTTTTCTCTCTTTAGAAATACACACATTCTCATCTAAAAACCTTTATTTTAAATAAATCATTTAGATCATGTGAGATTATTCATAATTTAGTCTGTCCACAGAAACATTCTGTGTCAAACCTCAGCTTGCACATCTGATTCCCTCACTTTGAGCTTGATGTGCGTCTGCCTGTTTTTGTGTGTCAGTGTTTGTGTGACTTTTGTGTGAGGGATCACCACCATTTTAAAGAGCTTATACTATGCCTTTTTAAATATTCAACTTTATTTATTGTGTAAGGTTCTTGTTTGTGAATGAAAAAGCACTTTGTCACTCCAAAAAGGTTTATTCTCATCAGTGTTTCTGAACTCCCTTAAACCTCATTACTGTAATGATTCGATGTCGTGGAAGTGTGCAAGCACTGAGTGACGATCCAAGTGAAGTTTTATTGGTAGTACAATCCAAAGTTGTAGTCCATTAAACAGACAGAAGGTCACCACACAGAAAATCAGTCCAATCAAACAGTTCCAGAGGGCAAGACAGGAACGAGAAAACCAGGACACGGGCAGATTTCAGAAACCAGGAACACACACTCAAAAAAATAGCACATTGGTTGAGCATGATTTAATCGTGGACAGTGGTTCCACGTGATTACACCACATTATCTTAACAACAATGTTAAGCCAATATGTTTACATCACTTCCAATGAATCTCATTTAGTCAAGTTACTACTATGTTATAAATTAATGAATATCACCCGTTTTCCACATAATTCAATGATGACTACAGAGGCAGCAAATATGTAATAAATTCTTTTTACTAGGGAACAGCTTAAGCAGGTGTCACACTTTCAAAAAGTTTTTTACACACTTACAACACATTAAGCCAGAATTAAGCCAAAAAAAAAATAATTTAAAATACTCTACTGATTTTTTAGCGGCCTCTAGCGGTGATATTTCAGAATGCAACAAGAGTGCTCGTGTGCTTGTGCGTGCTCGATCTCAAGAGCGAGCATTCACTACCGGCCACACGGAGACTTTCAATGCACCGGCGAAAGCATCACTCAACATGCTGGAAACTAATGTAAACTCCCACTGCAGTTAATAGCCCACTTTTATCAGCTTGACGTTGAACTAATGCTCTGTGCTCGTACCATGATAATGTTACAATAAACTGCATTTAGCCGACATGTGATGTTATCTAGCATAAGCCATTTCACTAACTCTTCATGTATCTTTCACAATCAGCAATGTCAACACAGGTGAATGTACAGTATAATATGATAACGAAAACGGTTATTGAACTAAACTGAACAGTTTCAGTGTATCAGTAAGATCGTAGGAAGTAACATTATTGCACTGAATGTGTCTGGACATGTGTATAAACAATATGATAGTAGTGGATGAGTGACGTTAGTTAGTAGATCTAGTAAATAAAATAAGTTACATCCTAAAGCACCGACTTTTTGTTATCCTGGAACATTCTTTTGTATTCATTTCATGTTTCATGTAGTTTACCTTGCTATTTCACTAGAGTTTACTAATATAAGTTGTCGATGTTGATCCACGTTTTCGTCCGGAGTCGATCAGATTAACGTTTTGCCTGACGAGCTTCAGCAGATAAAACTTTTTTTGTTTTTTATATTTATGTGGAGTTTGTGTTGGAGTCTGTGTTGTGCTGGAGGCAGGACGTTTTGGGGGGTTATCAACTCCATGTCGTCAGCTGAAGTGCCGTTGGTCACATAGACTGTAGGATCGGGAGCGCGCATGCATGTCACATCCAATGGATTTACACAGAAAATCCGACCTGGAGACCTCACATATAAATATGAATATTGGCCTTCAGAGGTTATAGCAAAACCTGAAAAGTGGATCAAAGTGTGATTACAACCCCTTCAAACACAGGCAATAAAAAAGGATTTATTTTATAAAAAAAAGTTCCATATAGAACCTTTAACTAACGCATGAGTCATTGAAACCCTTGATGGTTTTCCTTGACCTTCTTTGGGTGAGTTAAAGGGCATATTGCAGGTTAGAGGACCCAACGAGTCAATGCATAGAAAAACAATGTAGGAACTAGATTTTCTTTAAAATGTACTTATAAATACGCTACAGAAGCTTCTGGAGTCGTTTTTGTGAGAAATTTTAACTTCCGCGTCTGAAAATGGGCGTGGCGGGCGTGACGCAATGAGCGGGAGAGCGGTCGATTCACACAACAGGAAAACAATGGATCGCAATGACATTTCGGACGCTGAGGAAATACTCGTATGACGGATCAAGCCATAAAGTTATGAGCCTGCTATGCTAAAGAGATCAGGGACAGGCCAGGATAATGTCAGACAGAACGGTCAGAGAAAAATTGAGCTGTGGTGTGAGGAGAACCAGTGGAGAACAGGACAGGTGCCTTTAGGTGAGAGACGTGCTTATAGTATACACGCTCGTTAACGATATACACTGTGCTCACAATATTGTACAGATTATTATGATCCTACAATAGGCCAGCAGACATTAGTATGTTTAGGGTAGTAACTATTAAATGTATAAAAACTTTACTAGAGTATATTTCTATTGTACTAACAGCACTCAGGTAAAATTTTAATACATATTTTTCACCTGGGTTATAACAAAAACAGAAAATTAAAGATTTGAGTATTTAAACAACCAATTTTTTTTTTTTCAATTACAAGTTGCCTCTATTTAGAGCATGACAAGACTAAGTTCTGGATAAGTGTTAAGTATACTAAGTTCAAATAGTGTGACCTATATCACACTATTTGATGCCATTGGTATAGTATACGACGATCAATATTCTTGCTTCGGCATCTCATGTTGATCGATATGATCAGATGATAATCATTTGATCTGAAGTGAACGATACACATGGCCGCGTTTTCCGAAGCCGATGCGGAAGAGAAATCCCGTCTCTTCACCTGCACAAACCGCACCAGGAACGAAAGATAGGCTATAGCACTGTCCCTGTTCTTGTAATGGAAACTTGTGGACTCGACCTTGAAGTCCTGACAGGCCTGAGTTTATGCAACCTCCACAAACACAATAATTTACCATGACGATGATAAATTAAAATACAAAAAGTACCGAAAGCACACTGACAGACGACCACGCTCACTGAATACCAGCCTACTCTTCACTGAGCCGAGGCTAAGGCTCCCTGATATGACGTCAAGTACTGTAAGTAAGTAAAATTTATTTGTATAGCACTTTTCTCAGATGAAAATCACAAAGTGCTTCACAACAAAAAGAAGCATTAAAGGGATAGTCCACTTTTTTTTAAATAGGCTCATTTTACCACTCCCCCAGAGTTAAACAGTTGGGTTTTACCGTTTTCGAATGTATTCAGCCGATTTCTTTGATATTTAGAAGAATATCAGTAACCAGACAGTTTCTGGTCTCATTGACTTTCATAGTATATTTTTTTCCTACTATGGAAGTCAATGAGACCAAAGTTCTCCTCAGGTGCTTCTGACTCCATAGCAGGAGGTGGCGGGCGAGCTGCGACAACCGACGTGAGCATAGACCACCCTGGTGGTTGATGTACGCTACTGTAGACGTTTTATTGGTTCAGTCTGAACATGTTGAACAATGATTATTAAATCAAACAACAATATTGTTAATGATAAATTAAAAGTTAATTTTTTTTTTCAAAACGCTATCAATCCATCCATTTTTTGTAAAAATATGGGTTGTCTTTAAAAGTAAAGAAAAAGAACAAGAGAACATGCAACATATAATCAGGGGCTCATGCTATAAATTAATATAAATTAAATTTAGTAACACAACCTGAAAAAATTAATGATAGTAATGTTATGTAAAGTCCTGTCTTTACATGGTGTGTGATTACACACACCATGTGTGTGTAATCAAAGATTACACAAAAAACGGACACTTTTCAAAGTCTGTGATTGTAGCGCCTCTTAGCGGTCAACGGCAGCAAATACACCTCAACTTTTACCGCCACAGCAAAACTGAGGCGGTAAAAATCACATTCTGAGGGCACTGAAATATATAGTTAAGAAGAGACAGACAGATAGACAAACTGACAGCACTGAAATATATAGTTAAGAGACAGGCAGATAGACAAACAGACAGCACTGAAATATATAGTTATATATTATATATTATATAGTTATATATTTCAGTGCTGTCAGTTTGTCGATCTGTCCGTCTCTTAACTATATGTAGCGCCCCCTACCCTTGACCATTAATAGGGCGGAGCACCCAGGTTCTGAAAATGTCTCTCGACTTTATAATAATGTCCCTCCTATTACCATAGCTGGCTACTGTACTCAGCTTAAATATAATTATATTCTTTGGAAATTGGCTAATATTTAAATGGCAATTAACCCAACAGAGAAAACCCTAAATCAATACAAATGTAAGGTTAAATAAGTTAACAATAGGATTTATTAAACAGAAGAAAGGGGAAAATGAACAAAATAAATGACTAGAGTATTAATAAACCCTGGATTGAATTATCAAAGGACAGAAATGTATATCACAGATGATAATACCTCTCACAAATACCTGTTGAGTACCTCACAAAGTCTCCGAAAATATATATGAAGAAATGAAATTAATTTCACCCTAAAATATATTCAATTACACTTAGAAATAACAGAAAAACAGATAAATGTACTTGGGTACGATCAGTATCACACAGTACTCTTAGGTCGTATTAAAAGTTTCGAAACCACCAACAAAAGGTATAGAACACAACAGAACAACAGTTAATATAAAAGCGTGGGCCCACACACACACATACCAGTCAAAACAACCCACCCCATTGCAGGCCTGTAACGTTGCTGGGGAGCGTTGTGGCCGGGAAAACAACAAAATGCCTCTTCACTCGAATGAGCCAAACTAAATCAACTGATCACCTGAGCGCTGATGAACTCCGGGATTTTCCTCCTTAGAAAACGGCTGATCGTTCTGTAGTCTCCCAGGCACTCAGTAGCAGGGCGACGCGCTTGTCTCCATTGTGTCAGCGGGGATAAGAGTGCGGCCTGGTCCGGACCCCCAGAGCTTTTACTCAGTCACAAACCGTCTTTGAAGTTCACTGACTCCGACCACTAGTCGCAGACAAACGGCACGGCAGTTAAGTCTGTTTTCTCAGTCTCAGTCTCAATAATCAACGAAGCTTCGTGCTGCGCTGGGAAACCGGCTCAGCTAACCCTTAATTCTTAATTTAAACTCTAGTGCCTCGTATAACACAAGCAAAGAAAAACAAATCTTAATCGAGTCAAACTTGATGTCAACTCTTTTCCCGTTCTTCCTTTTTTTTTTCTCCCCCTCTCCCTCTCCAATCAGAAGTTTTTCCCATTTCACAGAGGCGGGGATAAATCCAAAAATAACCAATCACCAATAAAAGAACAAACATGCTGGGTAAAGACACGTTTTAGCATCTCCAATCAACCTTTATAGTTTAACATAACTCTTTAAGTAGCAGTACCTATATATCAAATGAACCCATCTGAATCATAAAACTTATTAATACCTTTTTAATCAGTAAATGACGGTTAAGGTACTTAATGATAACCCTCACTGGGTTACATATATATTTCAGTGCTGTCAGTTTGTCGATCTGTCCGTCTCTTAACTATATATTTCAGTGCTGTCAGTTTGTCGATCTGTCCGTCTCTTAACTATATATTTCAGTGCTGTCAGTTTGTCTATCTGTTTTCAGAAATAATCATTCGGTTTGTTGTTCTCTTGAGGAGAGAGTGATTCTCCACATAGTTTCACTTGTAGATTTAAAAACTACATCAAGATAATCTTTGAAGTTGGCTTGAGAAAGCCTGACCATACAGTTTGAAGATGTTTTAAATGCTTAAAGTTTGAAGTTTTTGAAGCAATACAGTCTATCAGAAAAACAGACAAGATAGATAGATTGATTTTAGGGTGTTGCTATGCAGTTGCTAGAGTACTTGGGGTGGTTGCTAGTGTGTTGCTTTTCAGTGGATGTTGTCAGCACATGTGTTCTGTGTATCTGGAATGCATTTATTGACAGCCTACCAAACCCACTAAGGATTTGATGAAAAAAAATGATAAAATATTTTGATATTTTGATGATGATAAAAAATAAAGGGTGCATACACTAAAATGGCCAGATTTTTTTTTTTTTGCGATATTTCCGGCAAAGCAGACCCGTCAATTATTTGTTTTTAGGGTCAAAGTTGCGGTCTGAGCGAACGCTGGTGTGTCCTGACAGCCGCTGCTCTCCCGTTATCCCTCTGTTTTCGTGACAAACTGTGGACTAATTATGGATTACTCAAGCGTGTAGTTTAAATCCTAACTCCCTTGAGTTCATCCTGTAGGATTTTTCAACGCTGATTTTAAACGCTGAACTACGGTGCTGGTTAAAATTGTCTCTGCATCCTTTTAGTCAAGCTGCCACCTGTCAAACGCAAGCTTTCGCCACCGAAGTAACAGGCTACTTCAACTGTTTTCCGTCAGTAAGCTTCTACTTTCTCTCGGACTATTGGTTGGCATATGCTAGTCAGGTTGATCTGGTCTTAGAAAGGGGTGTATCTTCCTCATACTTGCACTGTGTAGTAGTTTAGCTGCCCGATGTGCTGGCTAACGTGGTTTAAAATCTGGCTGGGTATGCGCGACTCTAGGATGATCATCCTTTTTGTTATTGCCCGTAACCTTTTTTATCCGCTTCTTTTTAATTTTTTGCACGCTGTCTAAAGAAAGTTTGCTGCCTTCTTGTCGGTGGTGTTTTTATGACATGATTTTTTATTTATCGTTTGATCTGCATCATCTGAACCCTAAAGTTTGGCCATTGCTGCCTACTAATCTTTACAATCACTGCGCTGCTCTTGGTATCGCTTGTCGGCCTCGGCCTCGTTACATACATCGGGGCTCCCACAAACATTGTGCTGGGCTCTCTACCTCAGTTCACGGATGTATTATCCCCATTGTCTGGTCTTCCTCGCGTCGGCTGTATACAAAATCTCGCAGAGAAGGCGGAAATATCAACTCTGCAAATCACCGTCCTCTGGAATATGCCCCACTTGAGGCTCTATCACCAGCTAAAACTTCCCCTGCACCAGCTCAGCCTTCAGTGAAAATGGCTCTAGTAAACGCTAGATCACTTTCAAATAAAAATTCATTATGAACAACTTTTTCTCATATTGTGCCTTGGATTTTCTGTTTGTGACTTAAACCTGGTTGAAACCTGGCGAGGTTTCGTCTCTATGTGAACTATCTCCTCCTGACTGTCCCTTTACAGCACTCCCAGGCAGGCCAAATGGATCTGGTGGTGGTCTAGCTACAATTTTCAAAAAGTAATTTAAATGTCAACTACAGCCCGTAGATACTTTTTCCAGTTTCAAGGCACAACTACTGCACATCAACCTTAATGGTCCTCTAATTTGCATCCTGATTTACAGACCACCCAAAGTCAGCACAACGTTTATCCATGAGCTCTCAGACTTCCTGTCAAATCAAGTGCCACGCTGTGATAGACTGTTGGTTTTGGGAGATTTCAATATCCATGTTTGCTGCCCCTCTAAACCTATGGTTAAAAATTTTATGAACCTCATTGACTCAGTTTCGCGCAGTGTGTCTCTTCTCCCACTCACAACCTGGGCCACACACTAGATCTTATTTTGACTCGCGGTCTCTCTATGCATTCATGTGAAGTATTTGATGCTGGTATTTCTGATCACTATTCTGTTTTATTTGAATCTGCAATTCCATATGTACAGCCCATCCTCTTTCAGTCTGTGAGATCTCTCTGTCACCTGATATGAACACTGATGAGTTGGTTCTCGTCTTCAACTCCACCTGTTCTACTGCTTTGGACACTGTTGCCCCTCTGAAGCCTAGAAGGCAAAAACCTAAATCAAACTCTCAACTAGGGATGGGAATTGATAAGATTTTATCGATATCAATGCCACTAACGATTCTGCTTATCGATCCGATTCTTTAACGGCGTGCCTGCTGTGGGATTCAATGTAACCGCCCACTGCTGTGATTGGCTGACATGCATATGAAATAGCTACATATTACATGTGTAACTCTCTTGAATACGTTTTACTACAGCTATTATACGTTTTTACTATTACAGATATCGAGATTACTGAATCGTGAGAAGTTTTTGAAGTATTTAGATTCTCATCAAATAAAATATTGCTGTGATTGAGCAATGAGAAGCAGATGACAATCTGTCGATCGCGAGAATGAAGATCTTATTGAATAATCATGCAGTTTCTGCACTCTCTGCTTTCACCAATGCAGACCCGATGATGTACAGCAAGAGCTTCGTTGTGCAGTATAACGCAGTTTCTGTTCTCTCTAAAGCCCGAAACTTGTCCGGTCTCGTCGAGGTAAAAAGCTGCACTTGAACTCACCGAGAGAACTACAGGCGACTGTCAGCTATAATGTGCGTTCTGCGCCTGTGTTTAATGAGCCAACTGTGTATTTCTGCAGATATATTAGTCTATATTCATCATTCAAAAAGGAAAACTGACGCTGCCGGCTGCAGATAACGTAACGTTAAACAAAGCAGCGCGTGCTTACCGAATAAATCCAACACTTTCTTTAAATAAAATTATTTTCATCCTACTCAAAGAAACGATGTGAAGTTGACAATAGTCTGGCTTGACTTACTGATGCATAAACAGTATCGAAAGATTTTGAGAGAAAGATGAACTTATCTGTCTCCTAGCCATAAAAAACTTTGAGTCGGCGCATTTCCAGAGAAAATAAAATTAACCCATTGTTTCTTCAGAGGCGCGGATGAAGGAACTAAAAAATACTTTTGTGTTCATTTGTACATCCGAGCACTGAGCAACTGCCATGCTTCGTTCGTTTAAGGGAAGGGGAGTAACCTTTCTCCTATATGACATCATATGGGGGAGATTCTAGATCAGCGTGTCTGAAATGCAGACGGATGCAGAGAAGAGAAAAATAGCCAAAGCTCGGTTTACACCGATTGAAAATTCTAGACACGAGGAGACCAAATACAGTCTAGGGGAACTCGTATTAATGTTAAAAAACCTCAGAAAATGAAAATTTCATGTCAGGGGACCTTTAAGATCCGGTGACCAGCTTCTTTTATCAGTCCCTCGCTCACGTTGCAAATCCAAAGACGACCGAGCTTTCGCGGTTGTTGCACCTAAACTTTGGAACAGCTTACCCCTTGATATCAGGGCCTCTCCATCGCTCAACGTTTTTAAATCTAGCTTAAAGACTCACTTTTATACTCTTGCGTTTGAGTGACGCTGTGTATGGTACACTGTGTATATGTACGTAGAAATGTTCTTTTATTCGTTTATTACTATTAATAGTTTTCTCCATTAATTTTTATTACTGTTATTACAGTTTTTGCCCATTGCTTTAACACATTTTGCAAAATTTCGCTCATTGTGCCAAAACTCTACACACAAGTAAACGTGACACAACACTGGGAAATATACCATTCGCATCTGTGTCAAATTGAAACTCTACGATCAAAACCTAACATTCCTTTGTCAAAATGTAACTCTGACAAAATGACACATACTTGCACCTTATGCTAACACTTTCAGATCAGAGGGAACACACTTGTCTATTTTATATAAAACACTGCAGTCTTTGATTTTGACTGAAAATGTGCCTCCTGAAAATATGCCTTCTGAATAAACAAACAACCAAAAAAGCAAGCAGGCCTACTTAATATTGTACATTGCAGCACTGTACATTGCAGTAAGATAAATTCAGATTAGGCAAAAAAATATATAAATAATAATAAAAAAACACTATATACTGTATATATTTTACATACATTATGGAGAGCATCTAGAAATGTGAGTATATGTTGGCTATTGTATGCACTATAGCACATATTACTGCACTATAGTGCTACACATATCCTACACGAACCCTCACCCCATCACACAGGTATCTGTGTAGCTCTCCAAATGGAGCCATGTGGTCCTGATATGGTACATATTGAGCTGATACTGGATTTCACCATTACTGTATTGTACATGTAAAGGACAGTTACACTTACCCATATATATTCAGCTCAAAGTCCTTTGACCCTGTCACTGTTCCTCTCAAATGGGAATCTGTAGAGCTGCTTCATGGTGATGCTGTGTTTTCCCAAGATGCGTCTGATGGTGGTGATCCTCACATGGTTTATGTTGTTGAAGACTATTCTGTCTGCAAGTATTTTCTGGTGGAGACGGATGGCATTGTCTGCCCTCACTAGGTCCACAATGGTGAGTTCCTTCTGTTGTGTGAACAGGCATTGGCGTCCTCTCCTAAAAGGTCTTCTAGTCATTGATGTGATATACACTACAGTGCTGTAAATACCATCTGAGTGGAGTAGAAAGTAGAGAGGTGAAGACATACCTGTTTTCTAGTCGGAATGTTATAGATGTCATTGTGAAGCGCCTTATGTAAATGTGTCTGGACTCTCTGCCCAGCCTCCCTCATCGTCAGACCATGGTTGATTACATGGTCCACCAAAGTTGATCTTACAGTATATCATCAGAGTCCGTGCATGGCCTCTTCGACCTTGACCTCCTCCTCCTGCTCTTCCTCTTGCTCTCCCTCCCTCTATCCATGCTTACAAAGTTCTTCAAATGGCTAAACTGAGGGCTTTTGTAGTTGGCTGATTGGTGTTCAGTTTTGCAATTAAGTGCCTTCGGGTGTATATTTGAGTGGTTGCAATAACCCAATGTGTTTTGTATTTTGAATACATGTGTTTTCCAAATGGCACCCTGAGATTTCATTTTTGAACAAAGTGTCTTATGTATGAAATAGAGTGTAGTATGAAGGACCAAGTGTGTTGCATAAAGGAGTAAGTGTGTTGCAGAATTGCAACTAGAGTGCAAAGCAACGCTTTTGTTTAAAGTATGGGTACATGTGTTTGAGGCATGGTAACAAAAGCTTCAAATTGTGTTACTTTAGTCTAAGCATGGTTCTATAGTGTTCAAGCAATGGGCAAAAACTGTATTGTTTTTTTCTCTCTTGACCATCTGTAAAGCACTTTGGATCAACAAATGTTGTGTTTATGTTGTGCTCTATAAATTAATTGACTTGACTTGACAGTTAACAGAAAAAACACAAATAAAAAGTATGGCAGACCATGTCAGGTTCAACCCATTTTATTGAGCTTTTGAGACTTTGGCTCCCCGACTAAGATAGATAGATTGATTTTAGGGTGTTGCTATGCAGTTGCTAGAGTACTTAGGGTGGTTGCTAGTGTGTTGCTATGTGGTTGTTAGGGTGCTTGCAGTGGGTGCTAGGGTATTGCTATGCGGTTTCTAGGGTACTTTGGATGGTTGCTCAGGGTGGTTCATTAGGTGTTGACTATTTGGTTGCTAGGGCATTCTGTGTGGTTGCTATGGTACTCATTGCTAGCATGTTTCAGATAGATGCATAATGCATAAAAGAGCATTATAGAACCCTTTTAACAGATGAGTTTGAATGAAAGTCCTGATCCGATCACAATTTCATTTTATAATCCAAATAACATTTGAGTGCTTAGGTCAACATGTTAAGAGTGAAACTACAGATGTTTTTCTTTTTATCCTTCAGCTGTGAATCTGTGAAGGACGATGGCGTCTGTTAAAGTTGAAGATCTGCTTCAGAAATCACTGAATGAACTGGTAGAAGCTGAACAGAAGACGTTTAAGTGGCACTTAAAGAATGATCATGAGTGTATAACAATGTCTGAAATGGAGAAAGCAGATATCTTAGACACAGTGGATAAGATGGTAGCATGTTTTGGACCTGAAGAAGCCGTGACGAACACAGTGAAGATCCTGAGGAAGATGAACCAGAACAATATGGCTGAGAAGCTGGAGAAGAAACACAAGCAAGGTGAGGTTTAATTCACTCTGACTGTAATGTGACTGACTGTTTACCAATGTAATGGTTTGACTTAAACTTTTCTTTGCTGATGTGTTTGTTTGGTCTATGTTTCCCAGTGAGTGATCCTCTCTCTCTCACACACTCAAGTCAGGCTGAAGGCAATATGAAGACATCTGCCGCTGTTGGAGCCCTTTCAGAAGAGATCAGGGGTAAAGAATCCTTGTCTGTACATGGAAACAAGAAAATATAACAGCAAGCAACAATTACAGGGCCAAGAAGAACGGCAGCAGATCTTAAAAAAAGTACATGTATTAGCATAGGCTGTCTAGTCATTTTTTTTACGATTTACGGTTAAATGGTTTACAGGAGTCTTAAACCATGAATTAATACTTCTATAAGCAACTTCTACATATGCAGGGTCATTCCAACAACCCCAACCTAACCCTTATACAGTCTCATGTTTTGTTTGGTGTGTTAGATGTAAATGGTTCAATGGTTTGATCAAAAATCTTGTAATAATGTTGGTGGTCAGCATGGTCTTAAACGTACAGTCTGTAATTTTTGGCCACCAGGGGGCACTCGATCTAAATACAGTTTTTGCCCATTGCTTGAATGCATTTTGCAAAATTTCGCTCATTGTGCCAAAACTCTACACACAAGTAAACGTGACACAACACTGGGAAATATACCATTCGCATCTGTGTCAAATTGAAACTCTACGATCAAAACCTAACATTCCTTTTTCAAAATGTAACTGATGACAAAATGACACACACTTGCACCATATGCTAACACTTTCAGATCAGAGGGAACACACTAGTCTACTTTATATAAAACACTGCAGTCTCTGATTTTGACTGTTTATTCAGAAGGCATATTTTCAGGAGGCACATTTTCAAACAACCAAAAAAGCAAACAGGCCTACTTAATATTGTACATTGCAGCACTGTACATTGCAGTAAGATAAATTCAGATAAAGTAAAAAAAAAATAAAAAATAATAATAATATATATATATATATATATATATATACACTTTGTATATATATATATAGTACAGTAATAGAAATAACACTATATATATATATATATATATATATATATATATATATATTACAGTATACATACATTATGGAGAGCATCTAGAAATGTGAGTATATGTTGGCTGTTGTATACACTATAGCACATATTACTGCACTATAGTGCTACACATACAGAACCCTCACCCCATCACACAGGTACCTGTGTAGCTCTCCAAATTGATCCATGTGGTCCTGATATGGTACATATTGAGCTGATACTGGATTTCACCATTACTGTATTGTACATGTAAAGGACAGATACACTTACCCATGTATATTCAGCTTCGAAGTCCTTTGACCCTGTCACTGTTCCTCTCAAATGGGAATCTGTAGAGCTGCTTCATGGTGATGCTGTGTTTTCCCAAGATGCGTCTGATGGTGGTGATCCTCACTTGGTTTGTGTTGTTGAAGACTATTCTGTCTGCAAGTATTTTCTGGTGGAGACGGATGGCATTGTCTGCCCTCACTAGGTCCACAATGGTGAGTTCCTTCTGTTGTGTGAACAGGCATTGGCGTCCTCTCCTAAAAGGTCTTCTAGTCATTGATGTGATATACACTACAGTGCTGTAAATACCATCTGAGTGGAGTAGAAGGTAGAGAGGTGAAGACATACCTGCTTTCTAGTCGGAATGTTATAGATGTCATTGTGAAGCGGCTTACTGTAAATGTGGCTGGACTCTCTGCCCAGCCTCCCTCATCGTCAGGCCATGGTTGATGACATGGTCCACCAAAGTTGATCTTACAGTATATCATCAGAGTCTGTGCATGGCCTCTTTGACCTTGACCTCCTCCTCCTGCTCTTCCTCTTGCTCTCCCTCCCTCTATCCATGCTTACAAAGTTCTTCAAATGGCTAAACTGAGGGCTTTTTGTAGTTGGCTGATTGGTGTTCAGTTTTGCAATTAAGTGCCTTCGGGTGAGTATTTGAGTGGTTGCAATAACCCAATGTGTTTTGTATTTTGAATACATGTGTTTTCCAAATGGCACCCTGAGATTTCATTTTTGAACAAAGTGTCTTATGTATGAAATAGAGTGTAGTATGAAGGACCAAGTGTGTTGCATAAAGGAGTAAGTGTGTTGCAGAATTGCAACTAGAGTGCAAAGCAACGCTTTTGTTTAAAGTATGGGTCCATGTGTTTGAGGCATGGTAACAAAAGCTTCAAGTTGTGTTACTTTAGTCTAAGCATGGTTCTATAGTGTTCAAGCAATGGGCAAAAACTGTAATAACAAAAGACGTACTGTGATGACGTCGGGAAAGAGTATGGGCTCACGGGAGTTGTTGTCGCTGTCTCTGACAACCAGCCCTCTGAGGGAGAGAGAAAGAGAGCGCGAGTGAACACATCGGAACTGTCATTCCCTTCATTCCTCACTCATTCTAACTATGTATTTTTGACAATCACGTCTTTTCGAACAGAGATATAAATGAATTATCAGACCCCTATTAAATCAATATTCCATCTAGCTAGTATTAATAGAAGTTTAAAAAACACGGTCACCTTTTCGTAATAAAATAATTACGTTTATACTATGATATCGAACAAGATAACGTTAGTGAACTGCATATGAAGCTACTTTCTCCAGCTCAATTTAGACATTAGGACAAATTTTAATTTACATTATAGCTACTATACATGAGAGCTAGCCCTTCTGCATTTCAAACATGACATAATTTCACAAAATATACGGATAGATATAGTTAACTGAATGGGT